>NW_003852515.1:4703285-4753347 GCF_000181295.1 Otolemur garnettii | reverse complement strand
GAGACAGAGTCTCACTTTGTTGCCCTCAGTAGAGTACCCTGGCATCATAGCTCACAGCAACCTCAAACTGTTGGGCTCAAGTGATTCTCTTGCCTCAGCCTCCCAAGTAACTGGGACTACAGGGACCTGCCACAATGCCCAGCTATTTTTTTTTTTTAAAGACAGGGCCTTGCTCTTGCTCAGGCTGTCTCAAACCTGTGAGCTGAGGCAATCCACCTACCTCACCTACCTCAGCCTCCCAGAGTGTTAAGGTTACAGGCATGAGCCATCACACCTGGCCCCACCATCTCCTTTTGACAGTTGCCATCAAATACAGCTTGTCTGAAATGTATAGCTTGGAACCCTTTAGGCAAGTCACTTTCCAACAGGGAATCATCTCCCAAATTCTCCTCACCTTATGACACTGAGAAAGTAAGACCATCAAGTTCTGAATTTACCAGTGGACTGGCACCATGATATAGACCAAGTGGCCTTTGGGGACCCATTTCTTCTAGACCACAGCCATTGCCTCCAGAAGACTAACTATGCACAGGGGGCTGGCTCAACAGGGGGATGGGATGGCTAGATGCTTTTTCTCCCCATCTCACAGTTCCTGCAAATCCCAGGACAAGCATCTGTCTCCACCCCTGCTAGTCCTCAAGTCAAAGCCATCTGGAAATGGGGAACGGTTATGTGGGGTCAAGGCTGAGTACCCCAGGTTATGGAGGCAGGGCATGGAGGGCCGTATAACCACAGGTGAGAGGCAGCCCTCCAGCTCATAAGGAGCTCTTCTGTGTGGGCTCTGCGGTTGTCAGTTACTCACAAAGATGAGGCCTGATTGGGACCTGAAAGTCCGATTTGATAGAAGCTCCTAAGATTGAGCAGCACAGACAGAACATGTCCTTCTGTCCTTTAACCACAGAGAACAGTGTGTGCAATCCCTTTCCTGCCTCCTCTGTCAGGGAGAAAACTCAGAAGCTGGGAGCTGTCAGGCTGTGTGGGGAAAATGAGTCAGGGGCACTCGTTCTCTGGAAGACAGGCACTTAGAGAGGGGTGGGAAGAGGGAGGCCACACCTGGGCGGGCGTGTGCTCCTGGTCAAGAGGCCTTCAAAGGGAAAGTGACCTCTAGTTGTATGAACCACTGCTGGTCCAGCCAGCCACCCATGGGAGACATGAGGCCTGTTTTGCTTCTCTGTGGTATGGGCCCTTCTGCCCCCGACCCTCCCAACCTCACCCATCAGCTTGTGTTGGTGTCTGTGTATTTAACGTGTGGCCCAAGACAACTTATTCTTCTAGTGTGCAGCAGAGAAGGAAAAGCCTCATGCTGGGGCCGCATGGCCAGGGGCTGATGGTGTTGCCCTCTCCTCTCCATGGCTGGCGGGGGGGCTCAGGTGGCCCACATGGCTGGCCCTGAGCTCTGCAGTCCCACAAAGGACACCATATAAACCGTTTCCTATTGTCGAACATCTCTGTCAGTCACTGCCCAAGAACCTTACAAGCATCATCTCACGTTATCAGTCAGTAGATATTGATGGAGAGCCTGGTCCTGCCAGGCACTGCCATTGAATCCTCATGACAACTCAGGGAGGTGGAAATAAAAATGATAACTCCCATTTTACCAACCACGAAACTGAGGCAGCCTGGAGCGAGGCTAACGGACTCGCACAGAGCCTCACAGCCAGTAGGTGGCAGAGCTGCGATTCAAACGGCATCTGTCTCTCTCTAAGGCCCTGCTCCTAACCCCTTACCCTCTCTGGGAATCTTTGGGGAAAGATCTCATAGGCTTGTCCCCAAGGCAAGCTGCTCCACCTGCCAGGGATGAGGCCAGGAGTCAGGGAGAAGAGGATCACAAGGCAGATCCTAATGTTACTCTGACCTGGCAAATCACTTCCCAAAAAACATCAGAGAACTTTTACTTGACAAGGTTAACTTGGCTTCTCCCTCTGTTTCCCCATTGCCTGCTTCCAAACTTCCTATCTTCTTCTGGTCTTGGCATCACCCAGCCGAGAGTATTGCTCAATATATTCGCAAACCTCAGGCCCAGCCATGTGCTGGGTCTTCCTCTCCCAGCCCATGAACGAACCCAAATCAGTGCCCAACAGCATGTGGCATCTGGAGATCCCTGTGCTGCTGTCCTGTAACTGGTGAGGCCCTAGGGGCAGGCAGGAGGCTGGGAGGACCCCAGAGCTTACTGTCTGCACTGTCCTCCCACCTCCCACTTGGGCTGCTCAGACTTTAGGACCACGTTTCTGTCTTGCTTCCTGGTACAATCAAACAGCTCTGCTGGTACTGCAGGCCAGATGTGAGCCCACCTCGTTGGCTAAGACCTGCTACCCACCCAGGCTACCCAGCTACTGGTGGGGCTTTTGCTCCAAGTCTGATAGATGTCTTGGAATCATTTCTATTTATTCTTCACCCACTTCTCTCTCCAAAGTGTTTGGAACAGAGGAATGGGATTGCCATAGGAGTGAACTATGCAATTAAAACAGGGCAGATGCAAAGAGAGACCTGGAAACTTCAATAACCCCAGGTCTGCAGAACTCCCTGCTAACAGGCCAGAATGTGAACCTAAGCTGAAGAAAGAAAAGGCCAATGAGAAGACAGGTAAGTCTACAATGGAAGGTTAAAAAAGAAAAGTCCCAAGACAAAAGTTAGCAGTGCCCATTGAGTCTCTGTCTGGGAATAGGGCATTTGATCAAGACCTTAATCCAGACATCATCTTGTGATAAGGTTATCTTTCAGAGAAAAGGCTGTGACTGTTCATCTTAGCCCAATACCACTTTTTAAAATTTCAGATTAATATGAGGGTACAAATGATTAGATTACAATGTTTGCATTTGTTACGTAGGGTCCCTATTGTAGTTGTGTCCTGCCCCCAGGAGGTGCGCCATACCCCTACATTCTGCTCATTAGGTGGGAGTACACCAATCCCCCTCCCTCCTCCCTCACTCTCCTTCCTCTCCTCGAGCTTGAATTCAATTGAGTTTTTCTCTTGTATGAGTTTGTATTAGTTCATCTATGGGTTTAATATTAGTATTCAATGTATTGGATATTTGCTTTTTCATTCTTGTGATACTTAACTAAAGGTTGCCAACTCTATCCAAGTTGATACAAATGACGTACAGTCTCCATCATTTTTTATGGCTGAATAGTATTCCTTGGTATACATATACCACAGTTTATTAATCCATTGCCGGGTTCATGAGCATTTGGGCTGATTCCACATCTTAGTAATTGTAAACTGAGCTTCGGCAAACAACCTAGTGCAAATGTCCTTATGATAAAATGATTGTTTTTCTTCTGAGTAGATAACTAGTAACGGGATTGCAGGATCAGTCTAATACCAATATTTAACTCATCCAACCAACTCCCTGTGCCTTATTTCCAAGCTTGGTGAAGAACCTTCTCATGTTAATACCGATAATTTTGACAAATCTACTTTTTCCATAACTCATCTAGTTTAAAATCAGGTGTTGATCAGGTCAGCTGGACTTCTCGATTTTCACTGTAAACTAGTGTCTACTAGTGTAGACATTCTAGTTTTATGCATCAGTCTGTTGTGATAAGTCAGAACACCCAAGTTTGACTCATTCCATAGGAAAATAAAATTTCTGATACTGCAAGGCAGAGGACCAGCCACATCCTGGTGGAGAATGGACTAACCTTGGTAATGAACACCTTGTGGAAGTCAGTCGGCCTCCCCATCTGTAACCTTGTACCACTTCCACTCATAAGCCTGGACCCCTTTGGAGACCACTGGCAGTTGTGTCCAGCCCAGCAGGTTCCCCTCAAAACAGACTGCAGACACATGTGACCACTGTGGGGTCAACCAGGACCCAGCTCTGTCAACAGCTCCAGGCTGATGTGGGAGACTTGGGACTCTTTTCTTTCCTACCCTCATGGGCACGCCTATGAACAGATTATCTCCCAGGTTTTCTCCGGACAGAATTTTGCTTTCAGGACGGGCTCCCTTGGGCTTCAATTAACTCGTGTGGCACCGAGACCTGACTGTCACAATGCTTCCAACCAGTGAAGTGATGATCACTGGTTCCACCCAACCAGAGGAGGGGACAAAGGAAGACAGCCAGGAACGTGGCAGAACAGCCTTCCCATCATCCTTAACTGCTCACATCCACTGAGTTCCCACTTCCGGGCTCTTTCCCTCGCTCAGACCTGCAGCGTCTCCTAAAGCCCCCACCCTCAGCACCCCACCCTGGGTGTCCTTGTGGGACAAGACAGGCCCTGAGAGATTTCTCTGACAATCTGCAATTACCAAAGAGCTTTCACCTGCTAAAATAAGTGGCCACTAAAAGTCATCAGTTGTGGCTTGGTGAGTCTCACAACAGCCTTGTGGGAGGAAGCTATGATCGTGCTCATCTGCAGAGAAAGCTGAGGCCAGGGAACTTGCCGGAGCAGAGACAGAGGCCTGGATTCTGGAAAGGAGGAGAAAGGACTGAAAGTCGGAATTCTGGGAGGAGAAAAGAAGGGCAGGGAAGAGCATCCCATTTACATGCACAGTGGTCCCTTTGTCACTTCACAGCCACTCTGCCATGACTGAGAGAAGGGGGCAGCCGCACTGCAGAGCCTGTGACGGAATGAGCAGCGCACAGCCTGCGGCAGCAGGAGGAGAGCGGGTGCCCCATGTGCTGCTGAACCTATGTTGCCCATGGAATCCTCCGAATAGTCCTGCCCGGTGAGTTGACGATTTCCATCTTGCAGATAAGGAAAACAAGGCTCGGAGAAATTGCTCAGAGCCATGTATAGCAAGTGGCCGAGAAGACACAGATCCACCTGTTTCCCGGAATGCAGACCCCGTGCCCTTGACCACAGTCCACCCCCTGCCTGAGATGCTTTCCCCACTGTCCCCACTTCCACACACCGAACAACCCCTCCTCAGTGCTTGACTCTCAGCTCAAGAATTACCTCCCCTCCCCAGTCCTCTGGCCCCCACTGTCCCGTGTGGGAACTTACTGCCTTTCTTTCCTACACTTCCACACACAGGAAACTGCTTTATCTTCTCCCTTGATTCATTCAAGAGCCTTACCAAATCCCTTCACCATTCCCTGGATGGATCTAGAACCACGCCTCAACATTCCTAGTGCCTCACTGAGAGACGGCTCCTTGTGGAAATTTGGAACCAGAGACACCTGCCTTCAAATCCCAGTTGTGCAATTTTCTAGCACTGTAACCGTGGGCAGGCTGACCTCCCTGACCATCTGTGCTCTCACCCACACGCTGCGAATAATGCTGCCTCCCTCTGGATCTTAGTCTGTTAGGTGCTGCTGTAACAGAATGGCACAGACTGGGAAATTTATAATCAACAGAAATTTATTGGCTCGTGGTCCTGGAGGCTGAGAAGTCCTAAGGTTTCCAGGCTGGGATTTGAAGAGTGCCTTGTTGATGCACCATGACATGGTGGAAGGATTCACATCAGAAAAAGAGAAGGGGTGAGGTGGGGACAGGATTCAGCTTTTTATAACAAATCTGCTCCCGCAATAACAGTATTGATCACTGACTCCTTTTGGATGGATTTGAACGTCCAGGTATTCTCTCGCCGTAGAAATTGATTCAGAGATAGTGCTGGGTTAAGAATAAGGATTAGAGATTTAATTCCATAAATGTGGAAGAAAATTTAACTCTAAATGGGATGGTCCCATGAAGCACCTCCTGTTGGGCCCCACCTCCCAACACCCTCCTAAGAGAGATGGAGTTTCCAACTAGGAACTTCGAGGAACGCATGCAAACCATAGCATTCGGCAAGGGGCAATTTTCATAATTAGAAATCTGTTTGAATGAGGTGATGGGATAACACGCCATGCCTGGCACAGAAGTCAGGGCCTGCCTCCTGGGTGACTCAGGCCCATCCACTGCAGGGCAGCATCGGAGGAAGGCCTCTGACACCCCTGGCATGGGTGGTCGAGTAAGCATTAAAGTCTAACAGTCTCCCTCAGTCTGAGGCGATTTCTACGGTCCTGAATACAGAAGGGAGTAAATCGGGTGTCCCTTCACGGTTTTAAATTTTTCACAACTGTAGTTTTTCCCAGCGACACTGAACAGGATCTACTTTCTTCTTCAATGCCCTGAACAGACAGCCTCACATCTGACCACTCAACGACATTGTATCAAAGACTACAATGACTCTCCCTCAGTACCCAAAGCAGAAAGCATCAGAACAAAGGGCAGGTTCGGCCTGACTCTCAACATCCCTGCAACCTGGACCTGGCCGGGGAGGGGGTGGCCCCCAGCATTCAGCAAGCTCCAGCGTGGTGGCCTGTGCTCAGCCAACACGGAGCCATATCATTGGCAGCCTCCAGTTCTGCCTATCATAGAAACAGCGCCAGGTTTTCCAGAGAGCTGTAAAGGGACTGTTGAGAAAACTCAGCCCCCAGCAGGCACAGCATTCATCGCAGGGCAGACCTTCAGTCTGGAGCTCCATCCATCACTGCCTCCTGCCATGCGAGGGTCCAAAACCTGAGCTCCAGGCCTGGCATTTCCCGGAGTCACATGGATGGCTGTCAGCAGGTCCCTTTGTCCAGGGGCATTTGCAGGAAATGCGCCTCATTCTAACAGTTAGTTCTCAAACAGAAGTCTAGGCTGGGGGGAACTCCAAATCTCCATTGATTGTGCCTAATGGAGGGAGGTTAATCTGTGGGCTTTGGCCTGAGCTATTAGTAAAGAAAATAGAGATGGTTCATTTTCATATTTGTGGTGGATGGCAAAATAAAATGTTGGCTCTTTTCTTTTATCTTTTAAAGAAATATGACTCTTGAGTCTTAGTTAGAATGGCTGCATATGAAGCATATGAGGCTAATTAATGCTCACTTATACATTTAGTTCACAACCAGAAGCACCAGCCAAAAAACCACCATAGGAAAAGAAAAAATGATCTCAAGGTGAAAAGGACCCTGCTCTGAAAAGCCTCTGAGAATTAGATTATAGTTGAAAGAACAGAAAATCATCCTTCAGAAAATGTTCTTTAAAAATGTAGACTCTGGCTCGGCGCCTGTGGCTCAAGTGGTTAAGGCACCAACCACATACACCTAAGGTGGCGAGTTCGAATCCAGCCCAGGCCCGCCAAACAACAATGGCTGCAACCAAAAAAAAAAACAGCCAGGTGTTGTGGCGGGGCGACTGTGGTCCCAGCTAATTTGGGAGGCAGAGGCAGGAGACTCACCTGAGCCCAGGAGTTGGAGGTTGCTGTGAGCTGTGATGCCTTGGGGATAGCTTGAGGCTCTGTCTCCAAAAAGAAATAAATTAAAAAAAATAAAAATGTAGACTCACTATTCTGAGAAAGACTCTATCCTAAATACTGTCTTATTCCTTTGCTAAGAAGTTGATTAAAGCAAATGCTGGCTAACTAAAATGAATGAAGTAGGCCAGATGCACTGGCTCACGTCTATAATCCCAGCATTCTGAGAGGCCCAGGCAGGCAGATTGCCTGAGCTCACAAGTTCGAGACCAGCCTGAGCTAGATAAGACCCCATCTCTAAAAATAGCCGGGTGTTGTGGCAGGCACCTATAGTCCCAGCTACTAGGGAGGCTGAGGCAAAAGGAATGCTTGAGCCAGGAGTCTGAGGTTGCTGTGAGATATGATGCCAGGGCACTCTACTAAGGGTGACAAAATGAAACTCTGTCTCACAAAAATAAAATAAAATAAAAATCTACACAGACACCTGGTTTTCCTGGTTTCACAGTGATTGAGTTGAAAAGACAATATCACAGTATGAAACAGGCTTGTTTGGATGATGCTTTGGGAGAATAAAAGAGGAAAGACAGCACCAAGCACTGGGGAGGAAGGTACGTTTTGTGGGGAGAGGAGGACTTTGGTGGAGGCAGGCTGCAGCTTTTCCAGAGATCTTTAAGGGCATTAGAACTCTTATGGTTCCCAGGATGGGGGGAACAGGCAAGCTATTGCAACGAAATATTAAAAGCAAGCATGAGGCTACAGGTGGTAGAGTTCCAGCATCCTCAGGGGGCAGGTCTTGAGTCAACCTCCCTTAAAACCCATTCTATGGCTCGGCGCCTGTGGCTCAACCGGCTAAGGCGCCAGCCACGTACACCTAAGGTGGCGGGTTCGAATCCCCAGCCCGGACCCGCCAAACAACAATGACGGCTGCAACCAAAAAATAGCCGGGCGTTGTGGTGGGCGCCTGTGGTCCCAGCTACATGGGAGGCAGAGGCAGGAGACTCGCTTGAGCCCAGGAGTTGGAGGTTGCTGTGAGCTGTAATGCCACAGCACTCTACCCAGGGGGACAGCTTGAGGCTCTGTCTCAAAAAAAAAAAAAAAAAAAACCATTCTACAATTCCCATCATCCCTGATCACACTTTCCATTCCAGAGGTGCCCCCTAAGTCTCTCTTGGGTGGTCATTGCTGTCAGTTCTTGTGGCAGACACCCCTGGTTGGCTGACTCGTCCTCCCTCTCCAAACCCATTTCCCCAGCTCCCTTCCAGCAAAGGTAGCATGTGGCAGAAATCTACAAGGTGGGGCTCCAAATTTGTCTATTCTTCGAGAACTTCTTTCCAATAGATCGTTTTTTAGCTGTTTCAGAGCAGAGAGGAAAATACTTGGATCTAATCACTAAGGCTATTTACAGAATCTTGGGGAGAATGATTTTGCACCTATCTATCTTGCTTTATACGTGAAAAAGAATAGTTCCCCCCGCCCCCAAAAAAACCTCTGTTAAACTCCAGCACATCTCAATTATGCATTGATGACTAGGACGAATATGTTTTCCTCCACATTTATGGAGTTAAATCTCTAGCCCTTTTTCTTAACCTAGCACTATTTCTGAATCAATTTCTATGGTGAGAGAATACCTGGACGTTTAAATCCATCAAAAAGGCGTAAATGAGCATTTCAGATACCTCTATCAAGAAGAAATGCCCCTTCTCCCCCATCATTGTGGGGCTTTGTCAGTCGCCTGTCAGATGAATGTCCGCATAAGTGTTTATTAATCACTCCCGCGCTTGCTGATGGGCCTGAACACTTGGCTCCTCTGCGTCTGTCTCTGACACGCACCAAGTACGCGATGGGTTTCTTCTATCTGTCTCTTGAGCACAGTTGCTTACTTTGTTAAAGTTAATTTCCACTCATTTCTGGCTTTGATGGGAAGATTCCTTTATCAATTCAATTCATGTGTGTTGTCTGCAATCAAGGCAATATTGTCTGCTAATGCGAGGTACATCCCATGCTCACTCTCCATTTTATGCTAACGCCTTTCTTCTGCTTGTCCTGCTGGAGAATTTGGGGAAGAGGCTCCTGTGAGTGACTGCACCAGCAGCCATTTTCCCCTCTCAGAATTCCCTGGCTGGAGAAATGACAAGCTGCTCTTTTTCCCAGGAATTATCTTCTATGGGTTGAAAAAGAAGTCAGTGGGAATAAGAAGGTTATGGGGACATGTCGTGGCAATTTGGTAGTCCCTCCACCATCTGCAAGAGCCAATCTTGTTCTGAAACTCAGCACCCTTCCGACCAGGCCCTTACAGGGGCTCCTTCTCTACTCTTCCCACCTACCCCTTTATCCACCCCCCAAATTCCCATTATATCCCTAGACTTCTGTGCATCTTCTAACACTGTTCTTTTCAACTTCTCTCTCTTCCCCACTTCATCCATGTATTTTACACCCCATAACCAAAGGCCTGTCGTTCCTAAAGGACTAATTCAAGTCTCCCTCCTCAGTGAGGCATTTCCTCTCTGCCTCTGGGCAGTGAGAGCTCATCTGTGATGTCTCTGGAAATAAAAGACTCACCAAGACTGTGCTGGAGCACACTGCCACGTGCCACACCACAACAGCCATGTCCAGGAGCAGACGGAGCCAGGGAGGAGAGCCAGGCTAACCCAAGTGTGAAGAGGGCTCAGAAGAAGACCTATGTGGCCCTGGGCAGTCACTAAGTCTCTGTGGGCATTTCTTCATTACTAAAACACAAGAAAGACTATCGACCTTGTGGAGCTGTTGTTGGTATTTACAATAACTTATATGACACAGTTATCACAGTTCTCAGATACTGTGTGAACCTAGCCAGGAGTGGGGAATGTGCAGCTTTTTGATTTTAAGATCATCCTTTTTTAAGTACCAAAGGCGAGACAAGCTGCATCTTTCTCTGTTGTACCCCTTTTAATAAAAGGATTGGTTATGTAACATTTGGATTCAGTCTAAAGTCAGCACTTAAGGACTAGGAAGGCCATAGGTTTCCTTACGGCTGCAGGGAGGTAGGGTGGGAGTGATGCTTTTCTGTACTGCAGAGGATGGGAGGTTAAATCTACGTGTCTCAGACTCCCTTGCAGCTAAGCTTCGGGTTATACATAAAGTTCTAATAATTAAATGTACAATATTTGGGAGACCGAAGTGTGGGGAAATATGTCAAGAACTATAAAAGGCAAGCACAGTGGCTCACACATATAATCCCAGCACTTTGGAAGGCTGAGGATTGCAGTGAGCTGTGATTGTGCCTCTGCACTTCAGCCTGCATGACAAACACAGAGCCTGTCTCTAAACAAAACAAAACAAAGCAAACAAACAAACTGTGAAGGGTCTGAGGTTTTACTCTGCAATGCAAGCTAACAGTTAGTCAACCACAGCACCATAGAGGCTAGTAGAAAACACCAAACTCCTGGGTCAGAGACAAAGAACTTTATTACTAATAGCTAGAATGTCAGAATTTTCTTCCTTTCTTTTTTTTTTTAGAGACAGAGTCTCACTTTGTCACACTTGGTAGAGTGCGGTGGCGTCACAGCTCACAGCAACCTCCAGCTCCTGGGCTTAAGCGATTCTCTTGGTTCAGTCTCCTGAGTAGCTGGGACTACAGGTGCCCACCACAACCCCTGGCTATTTTTTGTTGCAGCTGTCATTATTGTTTAGCTGGCCCAGGCCAGGCTCAAACAAGCCAGCCTCGGTGTATGTGGCCGGTGTCCCAGTCACTGAGCTACAGGTGCCGCAGGGACTCCCCTCTTTCTTGAGTGTGGCAACTACGTTAGGTGTTATTAAACTTCCTGAAGGCCCAGGCTGGAGTCTGCTGAGGCACCTGGAGTGGGTTCTCTTTCCTACATGAACAAATATAAGCAGAGACTAAACCTTGTCATTGTCCAGAGCTCCAGTGCTTTCCACTATAAACCTCTGATGAAGATGGTGATGATAATGGTGCTGATATTGAGATGGCAAAGGGGGGAAAGAGAATGAGGAAAGGAGGCATAAACCAGGAAAAAGAAGAGCAGCACAGAAGAAGAAAATTATTATTTTTCTCATTCTTCCCCACCAAATCTAACATGTTCTCCAAAGAGAAAACTCCCCAAGTCTCAGCCTCCTACAATCACTGAAGCGAGGAGCATATGTCCCATTCCTGGGACCTCAGCATTCCCCATTGGGCTCTTGTCATTTGTTTGATTTACATTTTCCTCTTATTTTTCTGGGGCACAAGGAGGTTTCTTAGCTACTCTTACCTGGGCTGGTCACATCCCTGATATCGGTGGAATGTTCCACAGAACTGTTCTCACACCTGCCGCAGCATCTCCCTGGGATAGACGGGGAGGGAAAGGTGTAGGTCTCTACCCTAACGCGTGGTTAGAGCTGTTCCCGAAGTGAGGGCTCTGGCTGTGTGGGCTACTCCCGCTGAGCTTTAGTTCAGTGTATCTGAGACCCTCCACCCTGTTCTGCTCCCTAGTAATGACCCAAAACGTTTATCCCCAGTCCTGTGCCGAAGCTTCTGAAATTCCGTCTCTCAGAACTGCCTTCTGAATGCCCCGCCCCTCTGAGCTGCACTGTGCTGTTCTAGAGCTTTCTCTCAGGGTCTGGCAGGGCCGGTGGCTCAGCTCCCGGGCTCCAATGACATTGCCCATATGACTCATGCATGTGATGGTAGCTGATATCCAGAGACCACTTATGGTGTGACAGGAGCAGTACTAAATGCTCTTGTAACCCTTTTCCATCTCCCAACACTTGTACGAAGCTGGCACTGCTGTGCTTCATATTTTATAGATATGCTGACTGCAGCTCAGAGAAGTTAAGCAGCTTGCCCAAGTTCACAGTCAGGGTTCCTCTAGAGACCCATCTCTTACCAGTTACATTATCCTTATCCTGCTCAAAGCAGGAGCTTAGAGATGCGTTCAGTGAATTAGAGGAGCGTGGCAGAAATTGCTGATTTTTCCCATTACTCACTCTTCCCTCATCTTAGCAATAACCACCATATCATCCAAGAGTCCAGAGAACCCATGTCCGCCTGGCTGGCTACTTCTCTCTGCCTGAGTTGCCACATCCACAAAACAGGAAGAATAACAGTACCTCTCTCACAGACTTCACAATGATATGAACTCCCAGTTCAATAGATTATTAACCACAAACTATCCCAAACTATAATGTATAACAGAAAAACATATTTTAAGTATCTAACTTGTAATTCATTTTATTGATTGTAAGAATCAAATAAAATAGTACCTATGCCTTGTACGTTAAGTATTAAATTCTGGTCAATTGACTGAATTAAACTGAATACCACTGTGTATGCCCATCCAACAAAGAATTGAGAAATTCCAAAGAAAGCTCCCCTCTTCAGACTCTGCCATAAAATAGCATGACAAGTGATCAGAAATATAAAGCCTGTATTTTATTGCTCAGAAATTTTGGCTTGAGACAGTTTTTGATCACCTTGGTTTATAAATATACAATTGCCACCAAAAATAAATAAATAAACAAACAAACAAATAGGAGAGGCATCGTCTTCTTGAAGTGCTTGTATTAAACAAATCGGCAGGCCCACCCTTCCTCCTGAAGTCAGCTTGACAAAGCTACTTCCCACAGAACTCAGCCCTGAGCACCCTAAGTAGGTACAAATCTGACGCGAAGAGCCCTGTGGAGTTAGCCCTCACTTAAAAGCTGGAGGAGTGAAAGGAAGTGTGTTTCCTTAGGGATTCCATTTATTCCTTAACTGCACATTGTTAGCTGGAAACAAGATTTCTGTCCGAGGCATGGTGTCTGCTCAGAGCAGACCTCTTGTTACACAGTCAGCTGTGGATTTCAGCTGTCCCATTTTCTTTTCCTCATATACGTCTTGCTGTACTGCAGACATTAGTCCAGTACTCCAAAATGACATTGGCATCTGCGCAGTTACTGTTTGCGCAGATATCGTGGTGATGACAGATGCAGCATTCTTGGTGAGAGTCACCAGGGTTCTTGTGAATGAGAAACATTTACCAAACGATGAAGACAGGATTGAGCTGCACTGCGCTCAATCTTTGGAATCATACATGACTATAAAACAACGTGAATGGCCGGGTGTGGTAGCTCAGGTCTGTAATCCTAGTACTCTGGGAGGCCAAGGGGAGCAGATTGCCTGAGCTCGGGAGTTCGAGACCAGCCTGAGCCAGAGCGAGACCTCATCTCTGAAAATAGCCAGGGGTTGTAGCAGGCTTTAGTAGTCCCAACTACTGTGGAGGCTGTGGCAAGAGAATCACTTAAGCCCAAGAGATAGAGGTTGCTGTGACCTGTGATGGCATGGCACTCTACTCAGGGCAACTGAGTGAGACTCTGTCTCCAAAAAAAAAAAAAGAGAGAGAGAGAGACAGACGACATGGCCCAGAATCCACTGTTGGTTCATCAGCCTCTGTGCCAACCAGAGGTAACAATACTCGGCTCCCTCCCAGGATATGGGCATCTCTAGGAAAATCCCGGAGCAGCCCCTGCAAGAACCAAGGTCTTTTGGCTGCAGCCTTCTCTGGAGCCCCTTCTTCTCGTCTGAAAAGTAATTAGCAACAGCTGGCATCGTCACCGGGGCTCTGAGAAATTGCCAACCTAAGTACTTTGCTGGACAAAATGGGAGCTTGGTGTGTTAGTTGAGGATGGGGTAGAGGTGGGGGTGATGGTCACAGAATCCCCAGGACTTTTAAAACTAATCTTCTCTATTCTGTTCTGAATGAGGTACCACGGAATTTCTGCCTTGAACAAGTCCTTAGCCTCTTATCTTTGCTTTCTTAGACGGTCTCCAGCCAAAGCTTTCAGAGACTAGAAGGTTGGGGGAAGGGGTGGGGCCTGATTTTACTCTGATAAAATGGTGGAAAGAGGAGAGTGTGGAGAAAACCGGACACGCCCAGGACAGCTCCACCGTCATCTGCAGGCTTATTGCTTTGTGCTGCCACCTGGCTGATCCCGAGCTTCAGGCAGAAGATGGGGAATCTTTACACTGCACAGCGTCAGAACCAAGCTTCCTGATAGGATTCTGCCTTAGGCCACTGAAGTCAACCTCCTGACCCAGGAGTCACTGTCCCCCATAAGGGGCAAACAGGAGATGACTGATTCTAAAGGCCAGGTTGAAAGCCAGGGTGTTCCTTCATCATCAGAAATCTGCCTTAGGTGAGACTGCTTCTGTCTGCCTCTTAACCCACCATGTTTTCTTCTTTTTTAAATCTACAAATTTATCTTTCTGAAATCTTTAGTAAAATGTTCCACACTCATGTTCAAGGTCCCTAAGTAGGAGAATACCCACATCCCTGCAGAAATTATCTTTGTTTCCAGTAATGTCAAGGTGGAAGAGAGAAGGAAAAGGGTCAGGGTGAACAGCTTAGGCTGGAAACCCTATGCCCAGAGATGGCCTCACCAGTGTCCCTGTATCTTTGTCACCCCGGAAAGAAAATGTACAGCTCACATTTCTTGAGGCCACATTCAGTCTTGGAGAGGAATAAACAGTGGTCCCTGGAGCTAGAGGAGGAAGGAACAATGGCTCTACCCCAGGCTGAGTGCATGGACTCAGGAGAACTCTGTCTGGAAGGGAGAATGTGTGGGGTGTCAGTGTGATTTCAGCTACAGACCAGCCTGTGGGCACTTGTAAAGCATCCCACAAAGGACTATCAAAAAACCATTTAGGTGGTGGTGCCTATAGCTCAGTGGGTAGGACACTAGCCACATACACCAAGGCTGGAGGTTTCGAAACAAGCCCGGGCCAGCTAAAACAACAATGACAACTGCAACAAAATAGCTGGGCATTGTGATGGGCACCTGTAGGCACCCCAGCTACTTGGGCCTACTCTGGCCTCCCAGAGTGCTAGCATTATAGGTGTGAGCCACCATGCCCCACCTTGAGTTCTTTTATTAATGAAGGAAGAAAGAACAGGTACAGAGTAGACCATCACCAACTTCTTCCATTGATAATAAGGAAAATTAAATAGGGAAGCAGAAAAGGTTTAAAGAGACCCTTTGCATTCCTGGATCTATCCGTGGCATGTCAGCAGTGACCGTGGTTAGCAATGGCGACCTTAAAAATGATGGAAAAGCTCCAGGACTGCAGCACGTCACCCACCCTTCTTTCAGCCATCTCTGAGTACAGCTCAAATTTTTGGAAGCTTTTTGCACATTCCTCTTGTAAACTTTCGGGTGAACAGCAAAAGGATATGGGAAAAAAACTGAACTTTTGCAATCACTGGTTGCCTATAAGTACAGCCACAATTCTCCTAAGCCATATGGTCTGCTAGGGCCATATCACGTCAGTAAGAAATTTCAGTCCTTCCCAGGTGGCTTGAAACTTGACCCTTGCAGTACCTCTGGGTGAGGATCCAACTTCATGGTCCCAGCTTAAAAATTGTTCCTTTTCCTACTGGTATTAGGTCCTTAGAATAGTCAAATTCATAGAGATAAAATGTAGATTGGTCGTTACCAAGGGGCTGGGAGGAAAGGAGAAATAGGGAGCTGTAGTCCAGTAGGTACAGAGTTTTAGTTTTGCAGGATGAATAAGTTGTGCACAAGTATGTGAATAAAGTATCACTACCTAGCGGTATACTCAGAAATGGTTAAAATACGGCCAGGCACAGTGGCTCGTGCCTGAAATCCTAGCGTTCTGGAAAGCCAAGACAGGTAGATTGCTTGAGCTCGGGAGCTTAAGACCAGCCTGAGCAAGAGCGAGACCCCCATCTCACTAAAAATAGAAAAACTAGCTGGGCATGGTGGTGCACATCTGTAGATCCAGGTACTCAGGAGGCTGAGACAAGAGGATCGCTTGAGCCCAGGAGGTTGGGGTTGAGCTATCATGCCATGGTACTCTACCTAGGGCAACAGAGTGAGACTCTGACTCAAAAAAAAAGCTAAGATAGTAAATTTCATGTTAGGTGTTTCTTGCCATAATTTAAAAAATTTCTTAAATTATGCTTTTTAGACTGGAAAGAAATTTTTTTTTCAGGACATAATTTTTTTTTTTACATATACATGTGTTTATTAGGTTTCTACTTTTTGCCTTCACAAAATTAAAAAGGCTTAAAATTTAACAACAATGACAATGTTTAAGATAAGGACTAGAAACAAAAACCTCGTAGAGCATGAATGAAGATAAATACATTCAGAAAAGAAATCAGATGATGGCTGCAATGAAGTATTAAGCATAATAATACTAGTAATGCAAAAAAGTAACATTCACATTGTCAAATAAGAGTATGTCTACCATAGAATGCTTTGACTCTGAGGTTCAGTATGGAGTCATCAGTTAACTTCTTCTTATTTTTTTCCCAAAGTCTCAAAAAAATAGACAACTAATATTTATAAATAAAAATAAAAGATAATTTCAAAAAACAGATCATGCCAAATCTTATAGAAAATTTAAAAAAGAAGAAATACTTCAAAATCATTCTGCTTAATCTGGGCACACCTGATATTAAAATTGGAAAAAATATGTTATTATAAAGGGGAAATTACAAACATAATTCACTTTTAGATGAGGATGTAGTATCCTGTATCCTAAACAACATATTAACAAGTTGAAGTAAAAATTAATGTTTAAGTAATGTACTTTAGTCAAAATTGAATCAAATTTATGTGAGAATTAGTCACTATTTATTTTCTTGTCCTTACTCTCACCCCCTCCCTCCTTCTCTGTCTGCTCTCCCCTTCCCCCATGCCCCACCACATCATTTGTCATCAATTGTCATCAATTTGTCATCAATTGTCTTCATATCAAAGTTGAATACATAGGATTCGTACTTTCCATTCCTGTGATGCTTCACTGAGGATAATGTGTTCTACCTCCATCCAGGTTAGTACAAATGCTGCAAAATCTCCCACAGCTTGCCAATCCATTCCTGGGTTGAAGGGCATTTAGGCTGTTTCCACATTTTAGCAATTGTAAATTGGGCTGCAATAAAGTACAAGTATCTTTATAATAAAAAGATTTCTTTTCCCTTCTGGATAGATGCCCAGTAATGGGATTGCAGGATCAAATGGGAGGTCTAGGTTGAGTTCTTTGAGGTTTCTCCATACTTCCTTCCAAAAAAGTTGTATTAGTTTGCAGTCCCAGCAGCAGTGTAAAAGCGTTCCTTTCTCTCCACATCCACGCCAGCATCTGCAGTTTTGAGATTTTGTGATATAGGCCATTCTCACTAGGGTTAGACGATATCTCAGGGTGGTTTTAATTTACATTTCTCTAATAATCAGGAATGATGTGCATTTTCTCATGTATTTGATAGCCATTCATCCGTCTTCTTCTTTTTTTTTTGCAGTTTTTGGCTGGGGCTGGGTTTGAACCCCCCACCTCTGGCATATGGGGCCGGTGCCCTACTCCTCTGAGCCACAAGCGCCACCACATTTATCTGTCTTCTTTAGAAAAGGCTGTGTTCATTTCTCTTCCCCATTGATGTATGGGATTGTTGGTTTTTTTCTTGTGGATTAATTGAAGTTCTATATAGATCCGGAAGGAAATTTTTTTTTTTTTTTTTTTTTTTGGCAAGGGCTGGGTCCGAACCTGCCACCTCTGGCATATGGGGCCAGCGCCCTACCCTTTTGAGCCACAGGCACCACCCAATTTTTTAAAAATAGTTCCTCTTGGTGGCTCCCATAGCTCAGTGGGTAGGGTGCTGGCCACATACACTGAGGCTGGCAGGTGTAAACCTGGCCAGGGCCAGCTAAAGCAACAATGACAACTGCCACCAAAAAATAGTTGGGCATTGTAGTGGGCACCTGTAGTCTCAGCTACTTGGGAGGCTGAGGTGAGAGAATCGCTTAAGCCCAAGAGTTTGAGGTTGCTGTGAGCTGTGACACCACCACACTCTACCCAGGGAGACAGTGAGACTCTGTCTCAAGAGAAAATAAATAAATAAATAAATAAATGAAAAGTTCCTCTTTGGCAGCAGCTTCCACTCCCTACACCCCAACTGACTTAGAGGTCCAGAGGAAGAAAGCAAGCTGTGCTCTCTCCTTTCCCTTGGCCGGATACTGATATGGAAGCCCTCAGAGGGGAGTCTTCTAATAACAACCCCAACCAAAGTGATCTGTTTTCTGAGGTCACAGTCCTCAAGGCAGCCTGTGAAGAAACATTTTCCCAGGACCATAGAGGTTTCTCTTCTACTTCCACCACTGAGCATCACGCAGAACCCCAGCTTGCATTCGGAAAGCCTGGGTTAATTCACACAGCCCCTTACTAACTGCACGGTCCTGCATAAGTCTCTCTCTCTCTCCTCAGTCTCAGTTTCTTCATCTCAGGGTGGGGTGACGAGCTGAAACGCCCTGTCAATGTAAGTTGCCACAGTGGTAGCCGGATAAAACACGGGACATTTGAATTTCAGATAAACAACAAGTAACTATTTGATGTAAGTGTGTTCTATATTTTCACATACTATCTAGGACACAATTATATTAAATTCTTTTCTGTGGTTTACATGAAATTGAATTTTAACTGGATAGCCTGTGTGTTATTTGCTAACCCTGGCAGCGCTGCCTGGGTGGGTTGCCCTGGTATAATGTCTCCTTGCGTTCTATTTTCCTCTGTCTTGCTCATGTCTCTTTCTCCTCTGGCTGTCTTCTTTGTCTTGCAGACAGTCCTCCTTCCACCTGCCTTCTTTAATGTGGGCGTTCCCCAGGGATGCATCTGCAATCAATCCTCTGTGTTATTTTTTTCATTACACTCCCTGCTTGTCCACATGTGTCCTAAGACTAAAACCACCACTTTTGTATTCACAAATTCCAAATGTCTCTCTCCATTTCTAATCTCTCTGCTCATCTGTAGAGTCACATCTCCTTCTACCTATAGGACAGCCGCAAACTGTCTGAACATTGAGGCTTAAAATGCAACCCATCCAAAATATGGCCTCATGTTGTACCCCCAATAGGCCAACATCAGTCCCACCCTGTTTCTGCATTTGAGATCCCCACCCACTCATTTCCCCAAACAAGAAGTCGCATGGTCTCAAGTGTGTTTTCTCTCTTTTCATGCCCTTATCCTCCAACACACACACACACACACACACACACACACACACACGCTTCTCATTCCCTCTCTCTCTCCTAATTAATCCCACCCATTACTCTTCAAATGCTCCCACATATTTCCCTTTTCTTGTCCTGCTCTGACCCCAATTCAAGTAGCCATCATCCATTTCCTGAACTAATACAATCTCCCCTTACTTGTTTCCCTATCTTTGTTCATTCCATTGCTCAATAAATATTCATTTGTAAGCCAACTCTGTTGGCTCTAGCCTCTCTCTGTCCTCACCAATAGAACTCCCTACTGTTTCCATTTATATTTCTCAAGTTCAAATCCAACTCTGTTACTCTGCTTGCTTAAAAATCTCAGAACAACAGGATAAAGTCCAAACCAGTTAGCATGGCCCTCCATGACTGGGTGTGCACTTCCTAATCATACCCAGATCTGGGCATCACAGCCTTCCTCTTCTCCCCCCCACTCCCTGTTCCCACCTCCTCTCAGCATTCCCTGGCACATCAGGTGCTCCTCTGCCCCCCTGCTCAATTGAATAGCTTGTTTTCTTGTTTTCTCCCAAGGGAGTTGTCTGAGTCATTACTGGTCTGGTCAAAGGAGCAGATCCTCTCTTTACAATGAAATTCTCACTCCATTGCCTTCAGCTAGAAAGAGCAGAAATGGTCCCTTATCATTCCAGAGCATATACCACAGTTAACCCTGCTCTTGATCACCATGTAAAGATCCTCATGACAACCCTTAACCTTGAGCTATCAATGGGTTCATCCAACCCTTGCAGAGAGACAGACTCTAAGACTCCCTTGAATGGAACTATCTCTGAAGGAGCTTGAGAATCTCCCCTAGAGGGCTGGGTGCCCACACGCTGACTTGCTCATCTGCCATTTACTCAAGAAGCACAGTGAACTCCTATGATGATCTGGGCACTGGGTAGGGCTGGGGAGAGTGGGCTGGGAGATATTCAGACAGCCCCTGCCCTCCTGGGTTTCAACTTAATTTGCTCCGTGCTATTTTTCTACCAGCTTAGGTGTAGTAAGCAGTCACACCAGGAAGTGTCCCTAGCCATCCCCCCTCCTGACTCAGATCGCTTCATTCACTTATTCATTCAGCAAGTATACATTGAGCATCTACTAGGTGCCAGGGGGTTTCTGATATCGCAATGCACAAGATAGACAAAATTTCAGGTCCTCTTGGGCACCTATTTCATGGGTGGGGAATAGGAAAACAAATGAGCAAAGCCACATAAAGTCGGAAGGTGCTTATAAAGTAAGGAACAAGAGAGATCGTGTTTTAAATAAGGTCCTTGGCTTCCTGGAAAAGAGAACTGACATTTGAAGAAAAACATGAGAGAGGTAAGGGAACCATCACCACCATCTCATTTGTGCAGTTTTTGCTGCAAATATCTTAGAGCTATGATTCCAGGAGCAAAAACGGTGTGTTCTCTCTCCTCACAGATGAAGAGGCATAATGAAAGGAGAAGATAAGCCTGCAGCAACAGAAATTATTCCATGTTGAACTCTCCCTGCTAGACACCCGAAAACCAGCTCGGGGGCTCCCTTGGCCCCTCTCGGTGGCTGTCAGGCTAATTCCGCCACCCGCTCCCACCCTGCCCCGCCCTACGGGGCATTTGCGCGGGTGAGAAAAGTTCAGGGCCGGCTGAAGCCAGCGCTGGGAGGCGCTTTGAACAGGACAGCAGCGGGGCCGCGCGGGAGAACCAGGGCAGCCGTCCCCGGAAACCAGGCGGCGAGCAGAGGCCCCGGGGCTGGGCCGCGAGGTCATGGAGGCCAGGCTGGCGGGGCGCGAGCGACCCTGCCCCCCGGCCCGCGGCACCTGCCGGAGCCGCCCCCCTGGCCTTCTCGGAGGGCAGGGAGCTTTCTCCCCTGACATGGCCGAGCTTGTGGGTGCGCCTGGCGGCCTGGGACCGCCGAGCAGGGAGCCCCCTTTCCGGCCGCAGCCCGCCAGGCTTCGAAATGCCGGATTAAGCGCGCGTTCGTTCCAGGCCGCCCGAAAACACTGTCACGGATGCTATTTTGCTTGGGCCCGGGCTCTCCCGCGCCGAGTTGCACAACAAACCGTTTAAACATTTCAGCACAAAACCCGTTCCATTGTGGGGTCGCACATTAAAAAGTGTTATTCGCTTTGAAGTTTTTGTCTAATGGCTCTAAACTGAAAGAAAATGTTTTCCTATTACTTAATTCAATCATAGCGAAGAGACTTGGTAAAAAGCCCACGGATTTTGCCCCAAAGTGTGACAGAGTTCTCTTTGTGTTTGCTTATCCTACGCTGTCACACACTTTAATTCGCCTCTCTTTATCTGGCATTCAAAACTTTCTTCAATGACATTCAATAAGGTCCAAAGGCTGGAGGGAGAGAAGGAAAAAAACTGGTTATTCCTCCCCCTCGCCCCCACCCCATATTCTTTCCCAGTAGCTTTGGCCTTGCTAGCATTCAGGGGCTCTTAACCCCTTCCTCCCAGGGCGCGCGGGGCGGCTCCGGGCAGGGCTAGGTGCTGGCCCCTCGCGGGCTCCGGCTCCGGGGCGCAGCGCCCGCCCCTTCCAGCCCGCGGGCCCCACCGCACCCGCGCCTTCCTACCCCGCCTCTGCCCAGCGGGGAGCCCTTCTCTGGGCTCCGGTCCCGCTTTCCGCTCGTTGTCAGCGTCCCAGCCCAGCCCAAATTTCCCAGAGAGCAATTAGAACGGGAATTAGTCTGCACTGATGCGTCCCGGCTGCTTTACAGCCACCACCCTAGACCGAGAGCCTTAGAGCCCAGACTTGTGGAGTAGGGGGCAACCGTGCCCTCCACCCCATGCCAGGCAATCAAGGGAAACATCGAACCCTTACTCCTGCTAGATGGCATGTCCTCCATTGCAAGCATGTTTTATTTTCTTTCAAAACAGATTATCATTGCTTTTTAATCAGTTGTAATTTGTTGCTGTTGTTATTGCAAAGGTGCGATCAGTGATGACAGCTCCTGCAAGCACATCGGGTTTTCGTAGCCTTATTCCTGGGCATTGCTTCCCCTACCCACAAGCTTCCCTCTCCAGATCTCACAATTCCATTCAGGGCTTGGATCCGGTGACTGTAGCGATTTGGTTCCAATAAAATCGAAAGTAAACGTCTCCAGTGAAAAGTCCTGGGCTGTAAATGTTTATGCTAATTTCCCATTGTATGGAAAAAGCTCCTGAGCTGAAACAGCTTTAAGGCGAGGACGATTTTAAAAGCCGAGGCTGTGTACACAACGCCTGGCGTTTGAAGTTGTTTAACCATTGTGTGACCAGAAAGAAGAGAGTGACGCGACAGAAGGAAAAAGTCTGGTCCCGGATAGAGTCGGAGCGGGGTCAGGGTTGGCAAAAGCAACTAAGCTGGGAATATAACTGCCCTTTGCGCTGCCCAGAACAGCCTGAAGGCGATTTTTCCGAGCGCACTACGGGAGTGTATCCGAGTGGAGAGAGCGCCTGTAAGATCCGCAGGACAGAAACACCTACACTCGCCACGTTTAAATATGGTGCAAGATCTCGCTCGAGCTGCATCGTCTGGGCTTTCATTCCCTGTCTGTGACTCCGAGCGACTGTTTTCTCTATTTCACACGCACAACCCTGTCATTTGAAGGAAAGGGTTGGTTGGCCAGCATTTACGGAACAAAGACTGGGTGTTGCAGACAGCACCAAAGTTAAGACTGCTTGAGAAACTTAGAGAAAACAGCAACTGCGATGGGGCTAATGTTGGATGAGGAACAGTGACGACTTCTCCTCCCTCCCCACCGATGCCTTCCTCACGCGGGAACCCGGGGCCCTGCCGGCTTCTAACATAGGGAAAGACCGGATTCCACAGGTGGAAATCGGAGGCCAGCTGCAGGGGCGCTCTCAGGGTGCACAGAGATGAGCTAACAGAATTGAGTGGAGACAACATGCTTTGGGGGGATAGGGGGGAAATAATAGGAAGAAGGGGACCGGGACCAAGTGGGCAAAGGAGATGGGGGTGTTCGCCCATGGGGATCTGTAGAGGCGCGGCAGCTGGGGGTGCAAAATCAATAAGATAAGCGGACCGATCGCCATGGCAAAACCAAAGGGGAGTAAGGAATAAAGAGAAAGAAAAGAATATTAAATCGCGGGAGAATGAGAAAATAAACCCGCAAAAGGGAGAGGAGGGGGCGAGGGCGCCTGTTACGGCGTGGGTGGGGTTGACAAGAATAGAGTACATTATGCAGTTCATTTAGTTAACAAGTGAAATAATGAGGAAGCGTGCAGAGTGAATGCCAAGAGAAAAGGCACAAAAACCCTATTGAGAGGCCCCGGCCGCTCCTGGCGTAGCCCATCACATGGCAATAGTCCTATTTAAGCGGCGCCGCCGGCGCCTTTCAGCACCACTAGCGCTGGCCAGCACCCCGCGCTCTTTGGGCGGCGCCCGCAGCAGCATCCGCGGTGATTTCAGCCTCTGCCCAGCCGCGCCTCCAGTTTCCTCCGCGCAGCCAGCCGCCGAAGGCCAAGGCCGGAAAAAGCTCGTGGAGAGCCCGGAGGTTCGGCGAGCGCAGGGGCGGGCTGGCTGCCGGGCGGCCGCGCGCTGGGGCCATGCCGAGGTCCTTCCTGGTGGACTCGCTGGTGCTGCGCGAGGCGGGCGAGAAGAAGGCGCCCGAGGGCAGCCCGCCGCCGCTCTTCCCCTATGCGGTGCCCCCACCACACGCGCTACACGGTCTCTCTCCCGGCGCCTGCCACGCGCGCAAGGCCGGGCTGCTGTGCGTGTGCCCGCTCTGCGTCACCGCCTCGCAGCTGCACGGGCCCCCAGGGCCGCCAGCTCTGCCTCTGCTCAAGGCGTCCTTCCCGCCCTTCGGCTCTCAGTACTGCCACGCGCCCCTGGGCCGCCAACACTCTGCGGTGTCTCCCGGGGTAGCTCACGGCCCGGCTGCCGCCGCCGCGCTCTATCAGACCTCTTACCCGCTGCCTGACCCCAGACAGTTCCACTGCATCTCCGTGGGTAAGCGGGGCCGCCGCGCATAGGGACAGGGCAGAAGTGATCCGAGGCAGTTTGGCAGGCTGGTAGGGATAGGGGAAGAGGGACCCGGGGCGTTCTGGGGCTGAGATGGTCATGTTTGGACCTGGATGGGTGGGGCACAGAGTGGTGGGCAAATAAAGGGCCTGGACACGGCGGCCAAGAGTGATGGCAAAGGTCCAGGTCCCTGAGGAGGAGTTTAAAGGTAAGTGAGAGCCAGAGTTCAGGATGCTAGATGAAGGGGTTCTAGGGCTGCGTGACTCCGGGAGAACCAGAATCTTGCAGCTTGGCAAGCAGGCACTGGAGGTAGTGCTGCTGAGGGTAGTGTTCAGGGCCAAGGGGTGGGGAGACCAAAGTCCTGGGATTCTAGCGGACGCCTAGCAGGGGGTTTGGCCCACAGCTGAGATCTGACTGCTTCCCTCTCTGCTTCGCCACCCCCTCTAGACAGCAGCGCGAACCAACTGCCCAGCAGCAAGAGGATGCGCACAGCGTTCACCAGCACCCAGCTGCTAGAGCTGGAGCGGGAGTTCGCCTCCAATATGTACTTGTCCCGCCTACGCCGCATCGAGATCGCTACCTACCTGAATCTATCCGAGAAGCAGGTGAAGATCTGGTTTCAGAACCGTCGGGTGAAGCACAAGAAGGAGGGCAAGGGTGGCAACCACCGCAGTAGCGGGGGTGCGGGTGCAGGCGCGGGCGCGCCGCACGGCTGCAAGTGCGCATCGCTCTCCTCAGCCAAATGCTCCGAAGATGACGACGAATTGCCCATGTCTCCGTCCTCCTCGGGAAAGGACGACCGAGATCTCACGGTCACTCCCTAGGTGTGTGTCTCCCTAAGGTCGCCCACCCCAAGACCTCCCTGCGCCTCAAAAACTGGTCCTGGGACGCAGCGCTGGTTCCCAGGCATCCACTGCCAAACGACTCCGAGCACGGATCTGGCTCAGCTTTACGGAGGCCCCGGGCCCTGGGTAGGACTAAGAGGTTGGCAGAGACCTGCCAGTGGTATCCCTGCCCTAGGACTCGCGCGCATCCAAAGCGAACTCCAAATTGCGACCCTGTAAGAATTGTCCTGGACAGTGGGGCCCCACAGGCACGCCGGCCTGGCGCAGCGCCTTGCTGGCCGCTGGCGCCTTCTCGCCCGCCCTCTCCGGGCTGGCTCAGGCTTCCTTGCTTCTTCTAGTCTTGTCTGCCTACAGGTCGAGATCGGCCTTTCACCCTCTCGATGCCCATTCACTTGTCTCTTTTTAAAATGTCTTTCTCTCCCTCCCCTCCTCTTTCCCCAGGTCATTTATCCACTCCTCCTCACACACCTTTGTGAACTTTCTTTTCCCTTTCCCTCAGGAAGTCTTCTCCTTCTGACCGTCCAATTTGTCCCCTGAGCAGGCCTTGCTGTTCTCAGTCCCCAGAGTCCCATAGGAGAACTGCCCGGGGTGTATCTGTTGAAGAAACCGATTCGCTCCGTTTCTGACAAGCTCTGCGTTCCCACAAACATGGGCCCGGTCCTGCGCTTCTGGCCACCCTTCTCTACACTCACTCTGGCACTGCCCCAGCCTAGCTGTGTAATTGTACCGTCTCTGTAATACCAGATGATATTTATTTATTTATTTATGTACAAAATTTTAAATAAACTTTTTTTTTCTTAGTAATGCCTGTGGTTTGGGGCTCAGTAGGCTTCTTCTCTGGATTAGACCGGCTCTGACCTGGATTGCGCCTCCCGGCTGGGTTGGGTTGTAGATGGTATTTCGGGGTCAGAGCCTCAGCCAGTCCCTCCCCGCTCCTGCAGCCTGGCAGAGATCCGGCCTTCCATACCAGCCCAGTGTGCTCCTAAGTTCGGCTCCAGCATAGCCCACAGGCAGCCCTGGAGGACAGAGAGTGTGGGGTGGGGCTGGTCTCCCCAGCTGCGCCTAGGGCCTCAACCCCCCTGCAGCAGGTCCACCCTCAACCTTAGCTGTTTCACACCCGGGTTAATCTCCCAGCCGTGGCTGTTTCTCTGTCTCTGCTCCCCTGCCAGCCCTGAGGGTGGGAACCACTCCCCTTGGAGCTCATGAAATCCATCTTTCACTGCGTTCAGGTTGACAAAGATTCATTAGGAAAAAATTCCAAGTTTTTGGGATGATGCAACCTCCTTTCCTAGAGGGACCCTCGAATAGCATTGAAACAAATTGTTAGGGGCCTCTCTGGTTACAAACCACTCCAGGCAATGATGCTGAGGATACTGAAGCTATGCCCCCCACCCAGGGAGTCCGAGTGTGGGGCTGACTCCGTGCAGGTCAGGGGCCTGACTCTGGGGCCTTCAGGTCTCACCAATTCTCATTACATCCTACATCCCCCTAAGACTTGGAATCCACGTCCCACATCTTCAGGACACATGCGAGGCTTTTTAGCTCTGTAATAGACAGGAGAGAAGGGGGATGCATCGGCTCTGTTAAGGCTGGGAGCGCACAGCCACAGGAGGGGGCATATTTCTAGGATCTGGGGATCAGACACAGGAAACAGCAGATCCACTTTCCCCTAAAAACTCAAATTTTACTTCCTGAATACCTGGGCCAGTGTCATTTCCTATCAGAAATTCACCCTCTACCCAACACACCCTGGGAAGCGCCAAACTCTCCGTATCTGGGCAAAGAAAACAAACACGTCTCTTTTAGCAAGAAAGATGCTCCAGTTGCTCCACATTTGTGGGACTCGTTTCTAGAACTGGTCTTTTCGTTTAAATCAAGTTGAGTGTGAGTTCTCTAGTTCTCCCTGAACAGGGATGGGTGCGATCTGGCTCCCCACGGAAAAGCCCTTTCCGGTTCTTCCTGGAGCCAGGGCTCCTGATTGTGCTAGAGCCCCAAGAGAGTCTCCCTCAGTTGGAACCCCAGTCTCTCCGGGACCAGTTTGTCATCCCAGGTGGCGTCATTGTATTAATCTAAACAAAGCCAAGGTGCTTCAGGGCACACCGTGAATAGAATCTCAGCTAGTGTTTCATCCTCAGTGATGATTCTGATATTTTCTGGGTTTTGCACGCTGCTCGGTGAGCGTACTGGCACTGCGCATCCTCTAAGTCCAGCAAAACCCACCAATCTGCCTTTGGTTGGGGTTTGGGGGGATGGCAACACGACCTATGGGACAGGTTAGTGGTAGGTTGGAAGGGGTTGCTCACGGCCAGCTTCTCCATGGATTACAGAAGGAGGTGGAATTGAGCACCTGGGATGGGTTCTCACCAGCGCTTGGTGACAATCCCCTCAGCCAGAAATGCAGTTCTCTGGACTGCCAGGGAACTGAGTTGGGGGTAGAGGATGGAAACTGGTCTAAGAGGTATGTGAACAGGCTTTATCCTTCAGTTTTTTCATCCTGCCTGGGGTGGGGGGGTCCTTCTATTTCCAGCTGCTAGCAGAATCTGCAGATCTGCAGCTGAGCGCTAGGTCTTTGAGGGTTCAGGAAGGTGCATTTCCTCCTGTCAACTTCCCCACGCTGCTCCCAGAAGACCAGGGTTTTTTCTTTCTGGTGGTTGCCCTAGCAGTGGAAGAAAAACTGCAGCCTCCTTGTGGCGATCCCAGTGTTACCAAGGCAGTGGCGGAAGCACAGTGTTAGAGAGCAAGGTGGTGGCTGCGGCGCACTAGAGCTCTCCGTATCCCGCAGCCGCCGCAAGGAGGGACAGCGACCAGGATTTGAAGCTCAGCTCTCTTCCAGCCTTTGTCCCGAATGCAGAAATAGTCTGGGCATTGGGTAGCGCAGGCCAGGAAGCCTCCGCCAAGAGTCAAAGCCTCTCCGTAGCTGCCCAGGCTGGGGACTAGCGCAGGATGCTATGGCAGCCTCGTGGTCTGGGGAGACACAGTCCTGCCTTTAAGCCACTCTGTTCTGAGCTAGAATTTGGGGCTTGCATGACAAATTGTAAAACTGGAAGCAAACTGGGTTTCCTGGAAATTACCATTGAATGTGACTAATCCAAATACTGATGCCTGAGTTTATTTCAGGAACAGTATCTCTCTTTTCTCTGCGCAGTTTAGAATCCAAGGGGGTTGCAATCCATTTCCATCATTTACTTAGAAGCTGGTAATCTTGAGCAAACGGTTTGTCTTTCCTAAACTTTAGTTTCTTCACTGTAAATGGGGATTATGCTAATAGTTCCTCCTCAGAGTTGTTGTGCAATATTAATGGGGGGGATTCACATAAAACGCTAAGCACAATGTTTGCCTCCTGCAGTAAACATGAACTAATACTGCATTTGCCACTGCTGTAATTGTTCCTTGCAGTGCTTATAGCCAAGCCTGGGGCAACGTTTGGTGCTGAATTGTTTACTGGATGCTGAGGTGACCACTCAAACACAACCTTGGATCCAGAATCCACCACTGAAGGAGAACGTGTTCAAGTGCAAATATTTCCTGGACTCCCTGGAGGTAGCAGATCAGAGAGTAAGGAATGCATCTCTCTGCAGAGCACCACCCACGTGCTAGAACCACAGAGGGACCTTTCCACCTTCATTTGGAAGAGCTCCTCAACTTCGGCACCACTGACATTTTGGGCCGAATACTTCTCTGTTGTGGGGAGCTGTCCTGTGCATTCCATGATGTTGGGAGCATCTGGTCACCCACCAGATGCCAGTAGCACCCTCTCCCAGGTGTGACAGCCAAAATGTCTCTAGACATTACCCAAGTCCCCAGAGTGGGAAATTACTTCAGGTTAAAAACAACTGATTTAGATCAGTGTCATTTCTGCTGAAGTCTGCAGTGGTCAGAATTGGGTGGCCCAGCTGTGAACACACCTCCCCACCTTCAGCACTGGACAGGTACACCTTCTATAACCCACGGAATATCTGAAACTTCTGCAGCCAGGGTACCAGACTATGCACTGCAGTGTGGTGTGAGACAAGGGAGGAGAAAGAGACAGTGGGGAGGGTAGCGAGGGGAGGTGAGACGAAAGCCTTTCCTGCCCCGGGAGCTTGCAGCTAATGTGTATCTGCTCCGTGGTCATGTAGGCTGAAAGGATGAAGCAGAGGCTTGCTGGCTAAGCGGAGTTTACAGGGCAAGGATATTGCAAGAATATTTTATCCATGTGTCTCATGTCCCTGTAGACAATTGGGCTCCCTCTTCAGTCACATCCATAGGCACCCACGAGATCATTCTTTGGATAGAAAAATTTCAGGAACCCAAGGTGGCATCCCTCCAAATCTCTCTCTCTCTCTCTCTCTCTCACACACACACACACACACATTCACCACCTCCACACGGTTCTTTCTGAAGCACACACCTTATTGGTTTTGTTAATATCTGAAAGTCTGAGGCTTGACAGCAGTTCCTTTTGATTAAAGTCTCTTGTGTTTGATTCAAATACAAGTACACATGGAAATAGTAACCTCTGAGCACTAATGGTCATTCACTTTTTCCAAGAGAAGATTCTGGAAAGGCAAAGGTGTAGAAGGGCCTGAATACAAAGTAGGTAGTGGAGGAGGTGCAGGGCCAAGAAAAAGGGGTGTGTGTGTGTATGGGAGGGTGTTCTAGATGTCTCACTGATACTAATCAGTGTTGCCTGAGGCATCTATCCCCACCCCTGAATTTGGGGGGAGGCCAGTGATTGTGTTTACTAGATACCTTCAGAATTCAACTTCACTCACAAAGTAAGGAATAAAACAATTCAAGGAACCCAGCCTTTCCCTAGCCTTGCATGTGTTTAACAACAGGGGAATTTGGCTCGGCGCCTGTGGCTCAAGGGGCTAAGGCGCCAGCCACATACACCTAAGGTGGCGGGTTCGAATCCCCAGCCTGGGCCCGCCAAACAACAATGATGGCTGCAACCAAAAAATAGCTGGGCGTTGTGGCGGGTGCCTGTGGTCCCAGCTACTTGGGAGGCGGAGGCAGGAGACTCGCTTGAGCCCAGGAATTGGAGGTTGCTGTGAGCTGAGATGCCACGGTACTCTACCCAGGGGGACAGCTTGAGGCTCCTGTCTCAAAAAAAAAAAAAAAAAAAAAACAACAGGGGAATTCCCAATGTGGACTGGAGCTGGTGGGTGTGCATGTTTGCATGTTGGAGAGGCTGAAACAAGAGGAAAAATTGGGGAGGGGGTGTTATTTTTTGTTTGTTTGTTTTAGAGACAGAGTCTCACTTTATTGCCCCTGGTAGAGTGCTGTGGCGTCACAGCTCACAGCAACCTCCAACTCCTGGGTTTAGGCAATTCTCTTGCCTCAGCCTCCCAAGTAGCTGGGACTATAGGCACCCACCACAACGCCTGGCTATTTTTTTGTTGCAGTTAGGCCAGGGCTGGGTTTGAACCCACCACTCTCAATACATGGGGCTGGCGCCCTACTCACTGAGCCACAGGTGCTGCCCCAAGAGGGAAAATTTTAAAAACATTGGTGAGTCTAAGAAGAGAACTAGAAAATCCTAAAGATGAATACCCTGAATCCAAGCCTTGGTGCCAAGAGGCTCCTTTGAAACCATCAAGGAAATCTGAGGCCTTGAACCTGACATCTCCCACCAGGCTCCTATCTTCGTATCTTGGTGACATTTCTCTGTCTCCAGGGAGGAGGTGTCTCCCTTGGCACACTGGTAGGCTTTGGAGCTGGCCTGCCTTTGGGGCAGCAGTGGGCAGGTAGATATGGCATTCAAGAGTTTTGCCTGGCATCACCATGGTCCAGGAGCATTCAGAGTAGGCTTCAGGCTATCGGACCCCCGGAGGCTGGGTCAGCCCGGGGGCCACAGCTATTGGCTCACTGTTCATAGACAGGTGCCAGAAAGAAGCAGATGCCTGTTTCCTGGATTCCATATCGATCTGAATTTCTGGAGTGGCACTGTTATGGGCTAAATTTTGCATCTGCAATTCATATACTAAACTCATATGTTTAATCTGAGTACCTCAGAATGTAACTGTAGTCAGAGATAGGGCCTTCAAAGAAGGAATTAAGGGAACATGAGGTCATATGGGAATCCTAATTCAAATGACTTCCTAAAAAGAAGAGATTAGGACATAGATAAACATGGAAAAAGCCATGGGAAGACACAGGGAGAAGATGGCCCTCTGCGAGCCAAGGAGAAAGGCCTCAGAATAAACCCAATCTGGCCAGCCTGTGACTCATGCCTATAATCCTAGCACTCTGGGAGGCCAAGGTGGAGTGTGAGACCACCGTAAGCAAGAGAAAGACCCCCATCTCTACTAAAAATAGAAAAAAAAAAAACTAGCCAAGCATTGTGGTAGGCACCTATAGTCCCAACTACTCAGGAGGCTGAGGCAAAAGGACTGCTCAAGCCCAAGAGTTTGAGGTTGCTATGAGCTATGACAGCATGGCACTCTACCCAGGGCCACTCTACCCAGGACAGAGTAAGACTGTCTCAAAAAGAAAAAAAGAGAGAACCTAATCTGCTAACACCTGGATCTTAGACTTCCAGCCTCAACAACTGTGAGTCCTAAACATCTGACATCGAAGCCTCCAGTCAGTGGCATTTTGTTATGGCAGCCTGAGCAGGGTGACAGAAGTTCTGATTTGGGTGAGAGCCCTCTGCATCTTGTTCTGCTACTCTAAGAATAAGGAAGATTGTAGAGGAATGAGCATGGGGCTAATAGTGAAGAACTTGGCCTCTAGCCCCAATTATGGCACTAACTCGTTCTGTAACTTCCGAAAAACCATATAATCTTTCTGGATTTCAGTTTCCCCTTCTCCAAAGTCAGGGGATATACCAGACATTCAGGGTTTTTTCTGTTTTTGTTTTTGTCTGACCAGCATCCATTCCCTCTCCTGGTTATATAGCATCTAGATTTTCTTTGTGTCAAATGTAAATTAAGGTTCCCTTCTGAGAGAGAATAACCACTGAGATAGACGCTTGCACACTGGGGAAGTTCTCCACGGTCATCTAACTTTCCTCTACAAAATCCAACGAAGACCAGATGTTTCCCGCCCATGTGCCTGGCAGCTCTGGCATGGATGCAGGACCTGGGACTGACAGGACATTTCCCTGAGAAATCTGAATCGAGAGGAGAGGAGAAACAGAGATGCATATCAATTAGTGAGAATTTCCTATGGCTGGGAAGTTCAGAGTCTCCATGTAATGGCGAATGACATGTGACAAAGATAGAGGGATTGTGTAGGTTGGGAACCCCAGAGGCGGCCTCTAGCTGGACCATCCACATATGAGGCCTTGGCTGTATTCTCTCTCCCTTCCTGCCTGGTTTCCAGGCCATTTCCAGCTTTGGGGTTGATTCTTTGAATTATCATGTGGCCTCCTCTTCAATACCTTTTCTGCGTAAGTGGCCAGAGTTCATTTCTGTTGCTTGAAACCAAGAACTCTGAGTGATACAATAATCCACATCATATATGAGCTATTTAAAACCCACACAGGATTGTGAACAGACCTGGGATAAAAAGTGTCCCTGGAACTGAGTATCATTCCAACCAGCTGATCTTTGTTACTTACAAAGAGTTCTCTGAACCAGGGCTCTTTTAAGCAGCTACCCATGCATTCCCTTTTCATATGGGACATTCATATTTGACACTGTGGTTTGAATGTTTGTCCCCTCTGAAACTCATGCTGAAATTTAATCCTTGCTGTAACAGTCCTGAGAAGTGGGTCCTTTAAGAAATGATTGAGTTCATGGCCTAATACATTCATGGGTTGTTAGATTAACGGGTTAATGGATCAATGAGTTATCAGAGGGGCGTGTCTGTTATAAAAAGCCAAGTTGGCTGTCTTTCTGGAAAGCCTCCTTACCATGTAAGGTCCTGTGCACCTAGGACTCTGCAGAGAGTCCTCACCAGCAAAAAGTCCCTCACCAGATGCTGGTGCTATGCTCTTAGACTTCCCACCCTCCCAAACTGTAAGAAATAAGTTTCTCTTCTTTATAGGTCACCAAGTCTCAGGTATTTAGTTGTACCCACAGTAAATAGACTAAGACACTTGGGTTGATGGTTTAAGAATTCATCATCCAGTGATGACACATGGATCACAGCTGAAACTTGAGCTGGACTCACCCTGGAGCCACTGGGCTTCCAAGGGGCAGCAGGAGTGGGGCTTCCCCCCTCGTTACCCACCTGCATGGGAAGCCGCGCCCAGGCCATGCGCGTTGAGGTGGCTGTCTACCTTGCACACGCATCCCTGGATCTGCTCACTAGTGAAGAGACACTTCCTGAATTTCTTTATCTTTAAAACGTTCTGTGGAAGTTAAGAATGTCCTAGAGGTTTCAAATAACTCTTCAAATCACAATCCTTTTTATTATAAGCATCAGAAACTACTTCAAGGCCAGGCACTGTGGCTCATGCCTGTAATCCTAGCAATTTGGAAAGCCAAGGTGGGAGGATCACTTAAGGCCAGGAGTTCAAGACCAGCCTGGGTGATATATCCAGATCCTGCCTTTACAAAAAAAAAAAAAAAAATTAAAATTAAAAATTGGCCCACCATGATGATATGTACCTGTAGTCCCAGCTACTCAGAAGGCTGAGGTAAGAAGATCACTTCAAGCTCAGGAGTGGAAAAAAAAAAGAGAGGAAGAAACTACTCTAAGTTAAAAGATGTTTATTGACTCACAGAACCAGTTACTTTTGGGAGTGGAGCTGTCCTTAGGAGCTCCAGGGATGTGTTAAGGTGTCTGCCATTTTCTCCTTATTTCTTCTTGGCTTTGCTTCTTTTCTGTGTGGGCCTCATTTATCCAAACTGTGGATAAGGTAGGAGTGTCCTTAAAGGGCAAGGGAAACAGGGTCAGGATGGCAACGAGCTTATATCATCCTGGCCAAAAGGGCCTAACAAAAGAATGAGACTATCTCTCTCTTGCTCTCTCTCCCAGAGCTCTATAGAGTATAGTAATGGCAAATGGCCTGTGGGAGCAGCCTGTGACCATGGCAGGCATTGTCAAAGACAGTAACCCCAGAGGTGACCATTGGACCTGCAGATCGGCTCTGCTAGGGTTCTATGGCCATCCTGTGGCTGTGGCCAGGTGTTGTATAGGGAAACTTGAACTGGAGGCCCCATTAGAACCAGGAAAATGTAGATTGGCGTTGCACAAAGGAAAGAAGGAATGCTGAACAGACAAAACTACAGATGTCCCCTCTGGTACCAGTTTCCTGTGTTACAGAGTGGTGTGAAGCATAAGCCCTCAGGCTTCCCTTCAGGGAGTCCAAGAGGGCAAAGCTATTTTCATAATAATATTAGCATTGTTTGCCTTTTTTACTGTGTTGACATTTGTACTCATGTGCAAAAGGGAGCTGAGGGCCACACTGATGGGGCCTTAGACAAATTTAGGCAGTGCAGGGAACAGTACTGGCAGTCACTGCATTCTTGATCCCCCACATGTAGAGTAAAAAATAAATTCAGTTGCGTACAAGAATATTCTTTTTTTAATATTTCTTTCTTTTTTTAAAAAAATAGTTTATTTATTTGAGACAGTCTCACTCTGTTGCCCAGGCTAGAGTGCCATGGCATCAGCCTAGCTCACAGCAACCTCAAACTCCTGCTTCAACCTCCTGAGTAGCTGGGACTATGGGCACCCACCACAGGGCCTGGCTAAGTTTTCTATTTTTTATAGAAATAGGGTCTCTTTCTTGCTCAGGCTGGTCTCAAACTCCTGAGCTCCAGGGATTCTCCCTACCTCAGCCTCCCAAAATGCTAGGATTACAGGTATGAGGCACCACATTAGCCCACATAAGAATGTTTTTCATGCGCAGTTAGAATGATTGTTTTATTAAAGCTCAACTTTGAAGACATGGCTTTTTAATATTCCATGTGACAAAATGGTAAGTTTTCATTTGCTACAAACCAAAGTATGTAAAACAGTAGATATAAGGGAAAAAAGCTCACTCACAATGTCCAGGCATTGTGGCAGGCACCTGTAGTCCCAGCTACTCAGGAGGCTGCGGCAGGAGACTCACCTAAGCCCAGGAGTTGGAGGTTGCTGTGGGCTAAGACGCCATGGCACTCTACTGAGGAGTAAGACTCTGTCTCTAAAAAAAAAAAAGCTCAAACACATGATTGATTGAGTGGCAAGCTGAGCTAGTTGTTTTTTTTCATTGAAAACCATTTTACTTGAAAGAAGGATCTGAAAGAAGAAAGAAGATACACTGATTATTCTGACTGGGGCATTTAGGAGACATTTTCTTGAAAACAAACAAAGTGAACTTGTTACTTCCAGAAAAACAACTGACGGTATTTGTAGCTGATGATAAGACCTGAGGTTTCAATCAAAAATCTAAATGCTGGAATTCATGTATTCATAACTGTGAACCCCACAACTTCTAATACTTAATCAGCTTTTCTGAGAAGATCAGTGGTGACATTAACAAACGTGATTTTTCAGTATTATATAATGAAATGTGCCAACTGCAGATGATCTTTATTAACATAGTGAACCAATATTTCCAGATGACCAAGGTATAATGGAACAAAATTATGCACAGGTGAATAATCTATTCAAACTTCAAGGTAGATTAGCAGATTTTCAGGTAACAGGGTCTAAAATTTTTTTTTGATGTTTAAGACTTTCAAGTTTTTGGGCGGTGCCTGTGGCTCAAAGGAGTAGGGTGCTGGCCCCATATGCCGGAGGTGGTAGGTTCAAATCCAGTCCTAGCCAAAAACTGCAAAAAAATAAATAAAAGAATTTCAAGTTTTAGTCAAGCACAGCAGCTTGTGCCTAAAATCCTAGCACTCTGGGAAGCCAAGATGGGTAGATTGCTTAACCTTGGGAGTTCAAGACTAGCCTGAGTGAGAGTGAGACTCAGTCTCTATTCTAAATAGAAAACCTAGCTGGGTGTTGTGGTAGGTGCCTATAGTTCCAGCTACTTGGGAGGCTGAGGCAGGAGGACTTCTTGAGCCCAGGAGTTTGAGGTTGCTTGAGCTATGATGATGCCAGGGCACTCTATGCAGGGTGACATAGTAAGACTCTATCTCAGAATAAAATAAAATAAAATAATAAAATAAATTAGTAACTAGAGTAGGACCTCTGTAAGTTGACCACCCAAAGGAGTATAAAAAACAGGTCAACCTATGAGGTGGTCAACATAAGGAACTAGGCCTACTGTATTGACACATACATGTGGTGCATGTCTGGTCTGTGAAAATTAGGTCAACCTAAGGAGGTGGCCAGCTATGGAGGTTCTATAATATTTTCAAATTTGTGTTGTAATTTCCAATATAGTAATTTTTTTTTTTTAAACAGAGTCTCACTTTGTCGCCCTTTGGTAGAGTGTCATGGCATCATAGCTCACAGCAACCTCAAACTCTTGGGCTCAAGAAATCCTCTTACTTCAGCCTCCCCAATAGCTGGGACTACAGGAGCCTACCACAAACATGGCTAGTTTTTGAGATGGGTTTCACTCTTGCTCAGGCTGGTCTCGAACCTATGAGCTCAGGCGATCCACCCGCCTCAGCCTCCCAGAAAGCTAGGATTACAGGCATGAGCCACAGCGCCTGGCCCTCACTATAGAAATTTTAATAGAGATAGTCTACAAAACCAAAACCTCTTTGGGGGTCCTCAGTACTTTTTAAGACTGTAAAAGGGATCTTTTTTTTTTTTTTTTAGATGGAGCCTCAAGCTATCCCCCTGGGTAGAGTGTCATGGCATCACAGCTCACAGCAACCTCCAACTCCTGGGCTCAAGCGAGTCTCCTGCCTCAGCCTCCCAAGTAGCTGGGACTACAGGCGCCCGCCACAATGCCCGGCCATTTTTTGGTTGCAGCCATCATTGTTGTTTGGCGGCCTGGGCTGGGGATTCAAACCTGCCACCTTAGGTGTATGTGGCTGGCACCTTAGCTGCTTGAGCCACAGGCGCTGAGCCTGTAAAAGGGATCTTAAGACAAAAGCTTGCAAGGGACTGTTGTAGTGTTTTAATAGGAATAGCCACCAGCACTACCAGACGAGTATTAATCCTCTTAATCCTGTGAGGTAGGAGTTACTGTAGTCCCAATTCCACAGTTGAAGAAACTGAGGCATGAAAAGACTAAATGACTCCCAAAGGTCATGCTGTTAGATTCCAGCTCAGAAGCGGGGCTCCAGCATCCATGTTTCTAATTTGTTCAAAATGCTGCCTCTTCCGTACCAACCAGTTTATGAGGCTGTCAATTTGTCGTCCACCCAACATAGCAGTCTGACTGCCCCTCTCATGTTTCTATCACCTGTGCCATTATGCTCAGTGTCCCTTTATTAACGTTACCTCATGGGCCACAGTTTCAGGGAAACTGCCGCTGTAAGTTACAATCCCTCCGCTGATCCTAGTCCAGTTTATTGTGGTCACAGAGCCCCTTGTATTGCCCTAACGACCACCAATCTATCTGCGGCCACATAATTTCCCTTCATAACCTTGGCCTAATATACCAAGCGTAATATTACCCATGACCGAATAACTGAAATCCCATTTCCCTCAAGTATCTTTTAATTAAAATGGTAATTCGGGCATGGAAAAGTTAACTCCATTTCAGCCAAGAAAGAAAGATTTAAAGTCTAAAAGGATTTTGGAATTCTTTCACCAACTTAAGGCATTTTGGGGACACGGTTTGTATGAAAGATGCTTCAGAAAATGAAGTTGTCATGTATTGTACGTGTAAATAAACCTTTCAGCTCACTGGAGAGATCCAAGCTCAGCCAGCCTGGAAAGGCATTCTGGGTATTGGCATGCAAATGAGCATGTCAACAGCGGTTCCAGTGTACCTTGGGGTGGTAAACAAGCTGATTGTCATGGGAAATGTAGTGGGCTCTGCTCTGTTTCACAGTGTTTTGCAAATCCCTTGTTTGGTTAGATTTCTGAAAGTTGAGTTTGTGAACTCAATAATACAGCTTAATACCAAACTCCCCTGTCACATGGTCCTTGGATGCCTGGCAGGGCCGTGCACACCATAAAGGGCCATACAAGCAGGCATGGCCAATTAGGTCTGGAATGCCTGGGCCTGAAGCACAAACACAAGGCTGAAGGAAGATGTCGGCCACAATTAGAAAAGGGCCAGAGGATGCGGAGTACGTGTGTGGGGCTGCTGTTCCTCACCGTGCGGCTGCTCCCTGCCTTTGCAAAGGCTCTCCCTGTGCCTGAGCATGCCCGCAGCCTGGCCGACTGCCCCACCTCTCCCGTGGAGGTGCTCTCTCTGTCTCAGCTGCTCCGGTCCTGCTGCAGCTCCCTTTGCAGCACTTCATCCATCACTTGCAACTGGGTTGGCACAGTTCCCATGCTGGGTGCTCCAACCATGGTGAAGAGCACCCTGTGAGCCCAGGTGTCCCCAGGCTAAGTGGTGTTCCCCAAGACTTCATCTCAGCATCCCTAGGGCGGCCACATGCTGGGCACTTGGTGGGCACTGTGTGTCTGTGCAAAGACTCATCTTCTCCTTCTTACCTGGAGGAAGATGAATTCAATACACATACTGAATCCTGGCATTTTGCTGAGCACGTTCCCTCTTCCCTCCTCACCTGACTTCTGGGCCCTGTCCCTGCAACTCCCACACCAACCAGGCTTCCCACTGGGGGCTGCAGAGAAGACTTCCTCTCTATCACTTCTCTACAGCTCCACTGCCACCCTTTACAGAGCTGCCTCCCCCTTTGTCTTCCAAACTAAAAATAAAGTCTTTTGCAAACCCTCCCTCAAAAGACCGCACTCCTCTGAAGAGCCCTTTGTCTGGGAAGCCAGCTCTGAAGTTCCCCATCTACAGAAAAAGAGATCAACTTCCCAACATCCAAGTCTCTGATGACAGCTCCCATCCCCTCAGAGGAGGAGCAGTTTGAACCCGAAAGGCAGAATGAGGAGGATGCCTGATAGGTTGGTTACCTCCCTGCTCCACCCTGGGAGCTGGGCCAAAGGCTGCAGAGGTGGAGATCACTTCCTGGTGGTGGAGATGTCATCTGAGCTGATGAGGAAATAGGGCCAGGGTATGAGACAGGTGACATGCTTCCTAGCCATATTGTGGTACTTTGGGGAATGGGAATTGGCCATGGAGCTAAAAATATTGTATAAAGTCTTATCCAAAAAACTTAGGTTCAGGTGGTGCCTGTAGCTCAGTGGGTAGGGCGCCGGCCACAAACACCAAGGCTTGCAGGTTCGAATCTGGCCTGGGCCAGCTAAAACAACGATGACAAGTGCAACAGAAAAATAGCCCGGCATTGTATATGATACCTGTAGTCCCAGCTACTTGGGAGTCTGAGGCAAGAGAATTGCTTGAGCCCAAGAGTTTGAGGTTGCTGTGAGCTGGGACTCCACAGCACTCTATCCAGGGAGACAGCTTGAGACTCTGCCTCAAAAAAATAAATAAATAACTTAGGTCCATGCCTGGATTCACCTTCTATTCTATATGTCTCCTGCTGTAGTCTGTGGTCAAAGTACGGCACACTTACATGACCTATGGTTGTGGGCTGAGTTGTATCCCCTCCGAATTCGTATGTTGAAACTCTGATCCCCCAGTATCTTAGAATGTGACTGCATTTGGAAATAGGGCCGTTGAAAGAGGCAATTAGGTTAAGATGAAGCCATTAGGAAAGGCCCTAATGCAAGCTGCTTGGAGTCTCTGTGAGAAAAGATTAGGACACAAAATGACACACACAGAGGAAAGGCCCTGTGGGGACCCGTCCATCTGTATGCTGAGTGGTGGGAGAAGCCTCGGGCGACATCAGCCCCGTTGGTGCCTTGGTCTTGGACACCAAGCCTCCAGAATTGAGAGAAGGCAAATTTCCAAAGTTTAGTATCCAGTCTGTGAGATCTTTGTTATGGCAGCCTGAGCAAAGCAAGATGCCCACTGTGTGTTCAGATCCGCTCTTCATGCAAAGAAGCCACCTGTGCAGGAATTGCCTCGGCGTCAGCGCTACTGCCCCTTGAGGCTGTGCACGCTGGGCCTGGCTTCTCCAGGCAGGCCCAGGTTTGACCAGGAACAGTGAGGTGGACAGTCCTGGTAGTTGTGAGGCCCCAACCCTCTTCCAAGTGTCCCTGCAGGCTCTCACCTTCCCTTCATGCACGTGCATGCATTGCTGTCCAGCATAGGTACATCCGTTTAGCACCAACTAATCTACATATCAGGTGATGGTAAAAAACAAACAAACAAACAAAACAAACAAAAAAAAACGATCCTGACTCCTATTGCCTGCATTCCAGAGGAGGAGAAGGACTTTAAGCACATCACCACACACTGGAGGGAAAGCCACCCTCAGATGAGAAGAAGAGAAGAGAGAAATTGCAGCAGGCTTGGGAAGGACCTGAGATCTTAAGGACAAAGAGGAGTTAGGAGGCACAGAAGAGGTGCGGAAGGAAGCCCTGGGAGAGCAGCTCATGCAAAGGGCCTGTGGTGTGTAGGCACAAGCCCTCTTGGGGCACTGAAAGAAGAACCAGAAGTAGGAGTGCACAGAGGGGGCATTTCTTGGAGAGCTGAAATTCAAAAGGAGCTTCTGAGCCTGGCTGAGGGGATTAAGGACTGTGTGTTTTGTTTGAAGAGCCATAGAACTCATCAAAGGGTTTAAGCACAGGGTTGACAGGATCAGATCTGTGTTTTGAAGGGCTCACTGTGGAAAGCAGGTGTGAAGAAGTGAGGATGGGCAAGGGAGACACCCCCAGGTCCCCACCTCAGCAGGCAGCACACAGCCACCTGGCACTTGTCTGCACAGGGCCCCGCCGGTGCACACCTGGCTGGAGAGCTGATTCCTGAGTGCTGTGATTTGGGTAGATGTCCTCTTCACCCTGCCAAGAAAGTCCCTTCTCATTGCCTGCTGCAGAGCCAGGGTCCCTACAGCTCTATTCTTTCAATGAAAGCCCCCAAACCCTGATAAAACCCAATCGTTTCCACAGGACAACGCTTTAACCTGAGCAGCTTTCATATTGAGTTACTGGAATGAGCTCACTGGACAAGCATCTGCCAGAGGGAAGGCAGTTTCTTAGAGCTGAATCTCTCCTGTGAAAGTTTTGCTACAGAAATGCAGACGGGCTTAGCTATGGGGAGCAGAGCACCTCATATATGAGCAGGCACCTCAATTTGCCTGAGCAGTCCAGAGAACTCGGGAGAGCTGAGAGCATGACGGTGAGCACAGAGAAGGCTAGAGGGGTTGAAGGCGAACCTTAGTCCTCTGAGCACTTTATCATAATTCGCTCTGTTCTCCACATGCGCTTCAGTTCAGAGAGGCTAGGCAACGTGCTTCAGGTCACACAGCCTAGAGGAGCAGAGTCAGGACATGAACCTTCTGAACTTAGAGCTGCATTCTGCCTCAGCAACAGGCCTTGACAGCCAGCTCTAAAGGAGCTAAGCAATGGCCCTTTGGCTCCCTGGGTTATGAGCTGTGAAAACCTGCTCCCAATGTAGCCCCACGTGTAAATGATTGGCATATGGTAGAAACACAAGGGATAGGGAATGCATGAGTCATCATATGGGCAAGTGTTTTGTAAGCAGTAGGCCCTGGACCTTGGGAGGGGGGGTTAGCTTTAATCTCCCTAATCAAAGAAACCCTCTGGAGCCCCTATTCAAGGGAAGGCAAACACTGCTTCTAGTGGGGGTACCTCTGCCCAGAAACCCTGTGCATCACAGTCATTCACCCACCAGGATGTATCTGCTCCTTCAGTGCACTGGGCCAGTGGCCCTAGGGATGCCACAGTGCACAGAATAGACGTGATCACTGCTTTCATACAGGTGGGGGTGAGAGACCCCAAACCAAATAAGCACATATATAAATAAGATGATTATAGATGGCCTGTGGGCTGTGATAGGAATAAAAGAAAGGGGTGTTTTATAAAGCACAGTAGTCCCCCATATCCAAGGGGACATGTTCTCAGACCCCCAGTGGATGCCTGAAACCATCATAGTACCAAACCCTACATATAGTATACTATGTACTGTTTTTTTTGTTTTTATGAGACAGAGTCTCACTTTGTTGCCCTGAGTAGAGTGCCTTGGAGTCATGCCTCATAGCAACCTCAAACTATTGGGTTTGAGCAATCCTCTTGCCTTAGCCTCCCAAGTAGCTGGGACTACAGGTGCCTGTCACTATGCCTAGCTTGATTTTCTATTTTTGGTAGAGATGGGGTCTCACTCTTGCTCAGGCTGGTCTCGAACTATTGAGCTCAGGAGATCCACCTGCCTTGGCCTCCAAGAGTGCTAGGATTACAGGTGTGAGCCACCATGCCCAGCTACTTTTTCCTACACCTGCATATTTACCCATGATAAAGCTTAATTTAGAAAGCAGGCACAGTAAGAGATTAATAACTATAAGTGATAATACAGGGCATCCCAAAAGTCTTCACTAAAGTCAGTATACATAGGGACAATGGGAAATTGTAGCTAAATGTACCTTTATTTATAAAATATTCATTACAAAAAAAATCCTCTATGTGTTAGCTACCTCTTTTTAAAATTTTGTAATGAATATTTTGTAAATAAAGGTACATTTAGCTACAATTTCCCATCTTCCATAGATGTGGTTGACTGTAGGGATGCTCCGTAAAATAGAAAAACTATAACAATATACTATAATAAATGTTCTCTCTTTCAAAATTGTATGGTACTATACTCAGCCTTTCTATGATCTGTCAATCTGACCATCAAGACAGCTACTAAGTTACTATTAGAATGAAAGCAATTTATTGGATAATTCTTAACAGGAGAGGGAAATCATCTGATTTATGGGGTTTTTTTGGAGGGGGTTGTTGTTTTTTGTGAGACAGAATCTCACTATGTCACCCTGCACAGAGTGCCATGGAGTCATAGCTCACAGCAACCTCAAATTCCTGGGCTCAAGCTATCCTCCTGCCTCAGCCTCTTGAGTAGCTGGGACTACAGGTGCCTGCCACAACGCCTGGCTTGATTTTCTGTTTTTGGTAGAGATGGAGTCTCATTCTTGCTCCAGACTGGTCTGGAACTCCTGAGCTCAGGAGATCCATCCACCTCCATCTCCAAGAGTGCCAGGATTATAGGCATGAGCCACTGCTCCCAGCCTGAATTGTATTTTTAAAAGATTGCCTAGGCTCTGAGGAGAATAGGATGGCGGCCACCCAGTCAGAAGTAGGGGTCATGGCCTGTTGACAGGGGCCAGGGCAAAGCTTGTGGTGGCACAGCTTGGACAAGGTGGCCGTTGTGCAGGTGGTGAAAGGTAGAGATGTGGATCCACCTCCAGGCTGGTGTCACTATGTACTGGATGTCAGGAGGGGAGCAGAATCCTGGGGGTCTTATAGGTTTCTGGCCTGAGCAGCTGGATTAATTGTTCTGTCATCTACTGAGATGGAGAAGACCTGGAGAATATAGGTCTGGGCTGCGTCATGTTGAAGATACCCCTCCAAGTGGAGAGGTGGACCAGGCACTTCTTGACTTGAGTATTCACAGTTTGTTACCAGAAATGAAATAAGAACAAAGAGGGAGCGTAGAATCCCTGATGAGAAGAAGCTGGTGAGAGAAGGAACTTTGGTGGTTCACCGGGATTAATTTCCCTTTTGCCATGATTTCCAGTTTAATGATGTTCTTAAAAAATATTTCTGAACGCCTGTTACATGCCAGGCACTGCCTAAGGTGCCTCAGCTGCAAGCCAGAAAGGCAGAGTCCTGTCCTCAAGGCTCCTACGCTCCTAGGAGCAGAGGCGGCCATGGAATACCCAAAGGGACACGTGCAGAGGACAGTCTCGCTGCGCTTGAACCCAAGAGGAAAGGGCAGGCAGAGCGCCTGGAGTGCAGACTTACCCTTGGAGGTCCAGGGGGCATTTGAGGCAAATCTGAATGGTAGAAAGGACAGGGCCTTGGGGAGGAGCCAGTGTGTGCAAAAAGCATGGGGCCTCCCAGGACAGAAAGATGGCCAGTGCCACCCTTGATGTCAGCAGGACCTGGTGGCCACAGGAGGGCTAGAGGTCACACCTGCAGGATAGGAAGCTAGTGGAGGTTTCAGCAGGTGACAGACCCTCCAGGATCGTGCTCTGGACTGACAGCTCTGGCTGCGGGGTGGAGAATGGGTGGCAACAAGATGTGTTTCTGGGACCAGAGATGAGAGATTGTCCCAGTGATCCTGGAGTGAGGTGCTGAGGCTCTGTCAGCCTGGCTGTGGGGTGGTGAGATGGATTCAGACATATCTTAGAAGCTGAGCTGGTCCACTGACTGGAGGGAATGTGAGCTAGCAATCTGAGAGTCATCAGAAAGGCAAGTCTGGAAGCCTTGGACTGAAGGAGGCAGAGGAGAGAAGAGGGCCAAGGAGGCAAGTGGGAGCACTTCACTGTGTAGAGTCTGCAGGGACTGAGGAGGAGGGCCGGGAGACAGAGGATGAGCTCGGGAAGTTTCCGGTCTAGATGGAGCAGGGTCTCTCAGCAGTGGCACTACTGACATGGGGGCTGATTCCCCACGGTGGGGCTGGCCTGTGCATGGCAGTGTACTTAGCAGCAGCCCTGGCCTCTACTCACCGGGTGCCTGCAGCACCCCCATCACACACTTATAACAACCAAAAATACCTCCAGACATTGCCTAGGGTGCCTTCGGGGGGGGGGGGGCAAGTCACCTCCAGCAAAGAACCACTTCGTTGTAGAAAGTAAGCAGGCAACAGAGGTAAGACCACCGAAGGGTTCAGAGCACCAACTCCACAGTTTAACTCCCAGGACACAGCACCTGCTGTGCCACCAGCTAGCTGGTGACCTTCAGCCATCGATGCCTCAACTTAGTTTATCTGTAAAATAGGGAATGCAGTGTCACCTCATTCAGAATGTTACAGGGACCATTAAAAGAATTAAGATGGGAAAATGCATGGATAATGCCTGGCACATTATTAATAATTAACATAAAGTTATCGTACAAAGTGTCAAAACAGGGGATGAACAGAGAGTGTACAAGTACCCACAACACATTCAGACATTCACACGTGGACACAGACACCCAAGAGGAGTCTCTGGTGTTGTCTTAGCTCACCAGCCTACACTCCCTGTTAGAAGCCTTGGAGTGAGCCCTGAATTCAGCCAGCAGGCTGAATTGGGTTTGGGGAAGGCCAGGCACAGTGGCTTAAGCCTGTAATCTTAGCATTGTGAGAGACTGAGATGGTCAAATTGCTTGAGCTTGGGAGTTTTAGATCAGCCTGAGCAAGGGTGAGACCCTGTCTCTACTAAAAATAGAAAAATAAGCCAGGCACAGTGGTGGGTACCTATAGTCTCAGCTACTTGGGAGACTGAGGCAAGAGGATCACTTGAGCCCAGGAGTTCGAGATTGCTATAAGCTAAGACACCATGGCACTCTACCCAGGGCAACAGACTAAGACTCTGTCTCAAAAAAAAAAAAAAAAGAGTTTTGGTAGCTGGGATGGGGCTGCTCTAGGATGAGGAAACAGTATTTGAAAATGTTCAAAGAATAGGTTGACACTTTCAGGAAATGACGAATAGCCCAATACAGGGAAGGCTAAACAATGCCCTCGTGGCCCAGGGTGCAGTGGTTGGGGTGAGGGAAGCGTGAAGACCCAGGGCGGACAGCTAAGAACAAAGGCCATGTCGAGGAGCCAGGTGTGACTTGAGGTCAATGAGAGGCCGCAGAGGCTGTTAGGCTGAGGATGGAGATTTCCTGAGGACGTCTGCTCCTGGTATCCCCTGCCTGTCAGGTCCACCCCTGTCTTTGCTGCCCCTCCTCTACTTACCTCTCTCCTGGTCCGGATGATTCTCTTTTCCTTTCACTTTCTTCAGACCCTGACTTTCAACACCACCACATGCTAAGGACTCTCAGAGTGAGAGTCAGTCATCCATTTATTCATTCAACAAATCTCTGCAGCCAATGATGTGCCAGCATTGTTCTTGGTGCCAGGGTTACAACAGGGAATAAGACAGACAAAAGGACCAGGCGAGGTGGCTCACGCCTGTAATCCCAGCACGCTGGGAGGCCGTGGTGGGTGGGTTGCCTGAGCTCAGGCGTTCGAGACCAGCCTGAGCCAGAGTGAGACCCTGTCTCTAAATATAGTCTGGTGTTGTGGCGGGCTCCTGTAGTCCTAGCTACTTGGGAGGCTGAGGCAAGAGAATCGCTTGAGCCCAGGCGTTTAAGGTTGCTGTGAGCTGTGACAGGAGGGCTCACTACCAGGGGCAACAAAGTGAGACTCTGTCTCAAAAGAAAATAAACAAAAACTCTCCTGGAGCTCATGTCCTAGTAGGGGAGACAAACAATAAATGACACCCCTAAAAATTGCAGAAATTCTTTGTTACTTAGTTTCTGAGAGCGATGAACACTGGGGTTCATCCATGGAGGTGGGACACAGACTCCGAAGGCAGACAGGAAGTGTTGTATGTATGCAGGGGGAGGGGTGCAGTTTTAAACAAAGTGATCCAGGGAGGCCACCCTGAGAAGGTGGATCTGTGGATAGGAGAGGAGAATCTACGAAGGGAGTGTGGAGCCGTCGGGCCTTAGCACTCCCTGAGCCTGGAACCACACCTGGCTTTCCGCCACTGCCCATTCACCAGCCCCACAAGCCAGCAGGTGGTAGTCAGTCCTCCTCATTCTCTCCAGTCTGCAGGGCTTACCCAGTTTCCTCCCTGTTCTCCCAGCTGTCGCTCCCAGCATGATCCTGAATATATATATAACTCAGATTATTCCTTGCTTAAAACCCTTCTTGGGTTATATAGTAGCTGAACTCTAAACTTCCTCCTATGGCCTCCAAGATAGCCTCGTCCATCCTCTTCACTAAGGCCCTCCCACACCCCTCCTCTCCTACCTCCCTCTGCTCCAGCCATGTTGGTCTTTCGCCCACCTCAGGAGCCTTGAACATGTTGTTCCCTTTGCCTGTAACTCCCTCCTCATCTTTCCTCCTTTTCACTTTCCAGATCTCAGATGAAATAGTGCCTCCTTCCCAAGACCGTTGCCAATGGCCTTACCTAAACAGCTCCTCCTCCCCCGTTCTCTGGCATTACATTACATTCTTCCTTCTCCTTTTCACAAGATCAATTTGGTATTTATGTGTGGCCCTCGCCGCCACTGGACTGCAGTTGGTGAAGGTAGGATGTCAGTGTTATGTGCTGGGCACACATGGCACCTAGTTCAGTGCCTGCCACAAGCAGGAGCACAGCGTACTGACTCAGGAGTGAGTGATGAGACAGGAAGCAGTTACATGGGCTCTGAGATGCATTTTGAAGGACAAAGCATTAGGGCCCAGGGTTTGCTTCAACCTGTCCCAAGGATCACTCTGAGACGAATCCGCGTGATGTTAGGTCCAGTCTGAGCCTTCCTGTGACATTCTCACATGATCTAGCCCCTTCTACCCATCTCCTGTCTCCCTCCTGCCCCTAAAACATACGGGGCTTGTTTCTTCTTCAGAGGATTTGTTGTTGGGAAATCCCTCTAAACTCACCTCCCCTCCTCAGCCCTGGGCACTTCCCAGCTGCAGAAGCAGAACCCAGAGAAATGATGTGATCTGGCAAGTCTCCCACCCACTGGTTGGAAGAATGTGACTGAATCTCATATCCTCACTTCCAATCTCCACATGACACTACCTCTTCTCTCTCTCTCTCTCTTTTTTTTTTTTTAATGAGACAAGAGTCTTACTCTGTCACCATGGGTAGAATGCCAAGTGCCATGGCATCATTATAGCTCTCCACAACCTCAAACTCTTGGGCTCAAGGGATCCTGTTTCATCAACCTCCCAAGTGTCTGGAACTACAGGTGTCCACCACAGTGCCTGGCTAGTTTTTCTATTTTTAGTAGAGACAGGGTCTCTCTCTAGCTCAGGCTGGTCTTGAACTCCTAAGCTCAAACAATCCACCAGCCTTGGTCTCCCAGAGTGCAAGGATTACAGGCAGGAGCCACTGTGCCTGACCACACTGTCTCTTCTCAAAGACAGCTTTGTCAACAGCCAAAATCACCTCCTCTGCAGGTCAGCCACATAGCTGGAGCAAACATCTCAACTGATTGGAGCAAGGACAATCAATATAGGGTGGTCACTCCCAAGGGAGGGGAGCGTCAAAACTATGACTTAGCAAGGAATCCTGAGGAGCCAACACTCAGCTCTGTAGGCCCCAAACAAGGAGCAGAGAAAACTCTGAGAGGAGAAGTCAGACAGCTGGGTAGAGGAGGTGGGGACCTCTCTACCTGTCTGTGAGATCCATGCAGACTAGAGCTTGTCACATCTCTAGAATAGGAACCCTGGCATAGAAGCCTGGCATAGGGACTGAGCAGCAGGAGGCTGGAGTTATGAAGCCATAACTCCTTCATTCTTCAGAACACATTTGTTCAGAGTGTGTATAGGGCAGGTATTCTCTGAAGTGTGGGAGAGCCACCTATAAATAGGGCACTGGGAGGGAGTCTGCAGGAGGCATCTATCCTGGAGCAGACAGACGTGACCTAATGGGTTAGGGTAGAGGCACCTGACCCACCCACTCTGTAACCTTGAGAAAGTTGGACAAAGAGAATCCAGGGGGAACTGCATGCTAGAAGGCAAGCAGATAGGAAAGAAGAGGAAACACTTATGGGACTATAGAGTCTTTTCAGGGTTGCTTTTCTCTTGATATCTAAAAGGGATCATCAGCACACTTCCTGTTGATCATTCAGTCATCAAATATTTACTGAGCACATGATAGGTGCCAGAAACCATGCTAGACACAGGAGGGCACAGTAGTTCTCAGTTTGCAAAAGGGCAGAAGCAGCCCTGTGCCCAGACCTCCCTATCCAGCTACTGCCCCTGTCTCCTGAGGCCTCCCTTGTGAAGAGGGTCCTGTCCGAAAGGCTACAGAGGAGTAAATAACACAGAGAAAATCTTATTGCCGCCATCAAGAAATCTGTAGGCCAAGGAAGTAAAGGAACTTTGGAAAGCTGGGAGGCATGGTAAGGTCCTGGGGAGACCGCCATAGTCACTGTTTATCTGTGACTGGTCTTGTGCAGCTTCATTAAGAACCTTGAGTCAAATTGCTTTGCTTGTGTTGGTTGAAGACTCTTTTAGTTACAAATGGCAACTGACATAAGCACAACAACAAATTTAACACTGTCAGGCATAGCTGTATCCAGCTGCTCAAATGGTGATATCAGACTCTTCTCTCACTTGGCTTGTTTTTCTCTGAGCTGTTTCATTCTCAGGCCCTGGATGTGCAGTATACAGGGTCCTGCCCTAAACACCAGGGACAGGGTGAGCAAGGTAAACACTGGCCCTCATGGAGCTTATAATTGGTCAGGCTCTCTATAATAGGTAGCAAAAGTAGACCCCTGGGCTTTTTTTTTTTTTTTTTTTTTTTGAGACAGAGTCTCACTCCGTGCCCCAGGCTAGAGTGCTATAGAGTCAGCCTAGCTCACAGCAACTTCAAACTCCTGGGCTCAAGCTATCCCCTTGTCTCAGCCTCCCAAGTAGTTGGGACTACAGGTTTACAGGTTCTGCCACAATGCCCCACTAGTTTTTCTATTTTTAGTAGAGACACTCAGTCTTGCTCAGGGTAGTCTTGAACTCCTGAGCTCAAGCAATCTACCTGGCTCTGCCTTCAAGAGTACTAGGATGAGAAAGGTGAGCCATTGTGCCCGCAGACTCCCAGCTTTCTGTGTTACTTTTTACTGGCTTAACACCCTTTATATGAGGAAAAAAAAAAAAAAAAACTATCCTCAGCAAAGATGCATTTTATTGGTTCTGCTTTGTCACATGTTCCCCCAAGATGATCAAGGTGGCAAGCAAAGGCAGTATTCTCATTGGCCAACTCTAGGAGACAGAGAGTGGGGGAGAGGTGGATCCTCAAATGAAAATCAGTATGATATGACCTCAGGATATAAATTGAGGAAGGGAAAATAGATGCCAAACAACAGACACAATGTATAAACCTAGATTAGAAGAAGGCAAAGTCGTGTAGTCAACATGAAATATAGGGTAAGCCTGGGCACCATGGCTTATGCCTGTAATCCTAGCACTCTGAGAGGCTGAGGCAGGTGAATTGCTTGAGTGCAAGGGTTCAAAACCAGTAGAACACTGTTTCTACTAAAAATACAAAAACTAGCCAGTCTTTGTGGTGGGCACCTATAGTCCCAGGTATTCTGGAGGCTAAGGCAAGAGGATTGTTCAAGTCCAAGAGTTTGAGGTTGCTGTGAGCTATGATGCCATGGCACTTTACCTAGGGTG
>NW_003852515.1:4680785-4698285 GCF_000181295.1 Otolemur garnettii | reverse complement strand
CCCAGAAAAGCCAGCCATGGGTTGGCTTGAAAAGGCTGAGCTGGGAGAGCAGAGGCAGCTCAACTGGCAAAACCCAAATGTGGACACGCATGGGTCACTGGCTAGGGGTGTTGATTGTGAAGAGCCATCCAGTCACGAAATCCATCTCGACAGTGTGTACTGATCAATCATGACCTTGCAGTGGCAACATTTACCAGCCTGGAAGCCATGAACTTCAGTTTGCTCATTTTACTTGAACCTGATGCTACCCTTGGGGACCAATGCCATACACTCACTGTACGACAGATGTAGCGGACATCCCTGAAAAGGAAATAGGAGACTGAATTTCCTTTGCCAAAGGGGATTATAGCCAGTATGTCTGTTTAACTCTTTACTCCCTCAGCCCTGGAATCCATCCAGCTGGGGATGGGACTGGGAGCTGAAATTGTCCCCCTCCCAGCTGAAGCTGGTACTTTTCCACACTCAGTAGAGTGAGGGCAGCTCCAGCTGGAATGGCCTGGAATGTCTCCCTCTCCATGCTGGGACTGAAGAAAAAAAGTTCACTTTGGCTAATTTCAACTTTTCCACCATTAAATCTGCACCTGCAATGTCAGGGGTCACCCAATAATAAAATGTGGCATCTTTGAAACTGCTCAGTCACGTGAAAAGGGCTGTAATTGAGTAGATTCATTCTCAGGCCTCATACGAGACACAGCTCAGGGATGGAGGGTGGGTGGGGGTGAGAGGAACAGGGTGGGAGGCAGGGCCCAGAGCAAGCCAGGCCTAGCAGGGACCCTGGGAGCAAGAACAGCTTCTGATGTGGTCCTTTGCTTTTGAAATCTGAGACTAAAAATAAATAAATATCCCCGACATTCACTCCATGCACACTCGCATAGCCACGCCGGCCTCCAGCCTTTGTGAGCAGTTTGACCTGATAAATGCGCTTGGCTGGCATCAAATAGTTCAGCTTTGACCGATCCCATTTAAATATGTGAATTAGTCATGAAGCAGGACACAGCTTGGTGAGCTTGCTAAATTGTCGGACTCTATTGAAGAAGAAGGGAGAAAAAAGGAGAAAGCCATTCAGCGCTCTTTCTCCATTAGGTAGAGAGGTACGAGGCATCCCAGCCCGCAGGCCGCTCCTCACTGCTCACCAAGCCCTGACCCAAGAGCAGGAGTAAAAGCCCTTCTGGGTCATGAGGCATAGGTCACCTGGTGCCACTTGGATTCTCTTTTCCAGCCTGGTGAAATCAAACACCCTGTAAGGCCCTGGCCTTCCATGGCACAGAGCCTGTCGGGGCTGTCTCAGGTGGCAGCTGGGTTTCCAACGAGGTAGAGGCCCACAGGCATTAGAGACAATGACATCCCCATGCTTGGGCTAGTGGGGACTCCAAGATGATGACGCCATGGGTAAAGCTAATCCAGAAGTTCCATATGCAGAATTCTTAACCCAACTACCACCACTCCCTGCCCAGGACAGGAAGGGAGAGGAAAAGGAGAGATTGCAGGCACTTTGATGCCTCTAAACACAATCCCCTTTGGCTGGGAAATAAGAGTCACAGGAAGAGCAGGGCCCTCAGCACCAGCCAAATCTTAGCATGAAGGAAAAACAAATTCCCAGTGTCCAGCATTCCTTAGAGACACCAACCACATGCATATAACCCAGGATCCCACTTTCACCTGCCCCTGTGCCAATACCATAGGGAAAATGAGCTTTTGAGCTCTGCTCCTTAGTGGGCTTGGGATTGAATGGTTTCTGGGCCAAGACAGAAAAACTGGCACACCTGCCCTTTTTAGCTTGACTGTTCTGCATATCTTCCTACCATGCATGCTTGCTCAAAGCAGGTATTTCCTAGCACGGGGTTGGCAGCCCAGCCACTCACTAAATTATAAAAAGAGTGTTACTAAAGAGCAGGTGGAAGGGGGGCCAGCCCACTTGCCTGACTTGCACCCCAAACAGAGCACAGAGTAAAATAAAGTATCCCCCCCATATCCATAAGCCCAGACAGAGGGTGAGTGGAAGCCATGACTGAAGTCCCCAAAATCTGGGGAAAGGCTAGCTCTGGGCTCCACAAGCGCCAGGAGGATGTTCCCCTCTCTGCAGATGCTGGCAGTTATACCCTGGGTTTGCAGGCCCCCAGCACTTCCTCAGAGAACTAAGGAGATTTACCCAGGCAGTCCCTGGAATATAAATCTGGCTCAAAACTGTGAAGTAGCAGCGCCCCCTGCCTGTGTGTGGCCACAATAGCTAGAAAGCCTTAGGGAGCAGGGTGCCAGCCTCCCAGATAGGTCCAGAGGGTCTCTGGGTGGTGGGGGAAGAACCTCACACAGGCACGTCTGCTACCACCAGTGCCTGGAACTTATCTAGAACTCTGCAGTCCCTCCTCCCTTCTCCTTCCCTTTCTGCTTCTCAAAGCACTTAAAGTAAGGCCCCAGGGCCAGCAAAGGGTCTCCCTGGAGTTCTTGCCACACTGGAGTGCTTCTCAGTCGCTACTCAGAGATTAGAACAAGACGTCATAGCTCATGGGCACCTGGCATTTATTCTTACTTTAAGACCATAGTAGCCGGAAGAAAATAGTATAACACCAAAGGCACTGCACTGATGCCAAAGTAGGCGAAAGCGTCACTTGAATACAATTTCCAAAGACTGCAAAGACTCTGGCCCCATTCCTGACTTGGCTGAGAGGCATCCCTCCTCCCTGCCCCCAACCCCATCCCCTTCTTAGATTCCTTTTTCACTTTAGCTTTTCTACCAGAGTTAGATGCACATTTCTCCTAATCTTCACATTTAAAAATAAAATGTGAACTCATCAAATTAAAACATAGTTCTCAATTTTTTGCCTTTCATATCCTAAGCATCAAAACAACATCACTCAATAAATGTCCTTATCAAGTGCTATTGATACACCAGTTGGCAACAAATGTATCTCCCCAGAGAACAAAGTTCTTGTGTGTATTCACCAGCAATCCACTCAAGATGCAGCTTCCCAGTCAAACAGGCCCTGGTGGGACTTCCCTGTCCATGGCCCTTATATGTAAGTTAGAGCAACTCCTTGGAACCACCCCTCCCTACCTGGGCCAGAGCTGAGAGGCTGTGACACCATTCTTTAGCCCCACAACATGGCTGCCTGTCCTCATGCTCTGTAGCTAGCTACTTCTCCCCACTTGGACCCCCATGCCCCAAACCAGCTCCCACCCGTCTTCAGGTCCCAGCCAGGCTCCTGCTCTCACTCCTGCCTCCCCCCTACCATGGCAGCCAGAGAGATCCTTAAACCCACATCAGATCATGTCAGTGACTAAAAATAAATTGAGGCCCTCTCTACTGCACTCTAGGATTTGATTCAAAATCCTTAGCTCAGCCCCCAAGGGCTAATCTGCCCCTGCCTAATTCTCCAACTTCCTTTGGAGCATCTATCCTCCTCACCCCTGATGATCCAGCCACGTGCCTCTCCCAGAATTTATGACATGTTCCCATAAAGAATCCTCACTCAACATTTTCCACCTGATTTATTCTTATTTATCCTTTAGGTTCAGCTTTAATGTTCTTCCTATGAGTCCATGACCTAGATTATTCCTTCTCGTTCCATCAGGTTTTTTACAACACACAACCACTTGTGTATTTGTTGGTTTACATTATAGCTCCCTCAGTTAGTGGTAAATTTTGGGAGCATCTGTTTTGCATCCCCAGCACTAAGCCCCCAGCCAGCTGGAGCAGATGCACAGTTAACATGTATCTGAGGGGTGAACAAATGAATGGGCGCTGGAAGGTTAATGTCATTAGTTCAGGGAGGTTTAGTGATTTGCCTGCTTCCACATACCTAGCAGGCAGACGTGCAGTTCCTAGGTGAATAGGCTGCCTCCATGAGAGGAGGCCAAGGGAGCATAAGGGCAGGCAGGTGAGATGATTCTAGAACAGGTGATTCTCAGAGGCAGATCCCCCCTAGAGAGGGGCTGCGTAAGAATATGTGAGAAGCATAGTCAGTGTATATATTTGTTAAAAAAAAAAAAAAGAAAGAAAGAAACCTCTTGTTTTCATAACACAGAATGTAGAAAATCAGTCTCTCTGTATAAGCAAGGGCCCGCCCCACTAAGCAGAATAACAGGAGGAAAAAGCGCTGTTTTCTGAAGGCAGATTTTAGGATTTATCAGAAAAAGGTATGTTTCAAAGGCCACTGGAAAACTGCAGGAGGCCCTTCAGCCGTCCCGCCTCAGCAAAGCCAAAGGCTGCAGGGCTCGGGGACATGCGTCTCGGTGACCAGGCAGGCCACAGGCTGCAGGCTGCACCTGACCCGGGACATCCGGCCTGTGGGGCGAGAGGCCCAGGCCCGCCATACAGCAGAGGGCGCCAGAGAGCCGCACCCGCCAGGTGCAGCATCTGCGCCGGGTTAACCCTGTGCAAGCCGAGAGCCAACCCGCGTCTCCCTTTCTAAAACCCAAACTGCATTCTTCCCGCCTCCTAGGGTGGACTGTGATGTCGCTATGCTTCTCTGAGAGAAAATACTAAATGGTGCTATGCATATTTGTAAAAAATAAATGCCATCTGCTATTATTATTAATCTCTTGATTACATTAATCAAGTGTTTAGGCGACAGGTGGTCTTCAGAAAGAAGCTCGGGGTCTTTAGGATAAGGGTGGGAGTGGGGAATGTGGATTTTTAGGTTTTTTTCTTTTTTGGCTGGTTTATAGAGTGTGTTGTTTCAGTGTATAGTGTTTTTTGTTTGGTTAGGTTTTCAATGTCTAGGTTACAAATTGTCTTTCTGGGAAAAACTACTTTTTTCCTAGTGTGATTTGACACCTCCCTTGTGAAATGCACTAACTTTTCTGATAAAACTGATGGGAAGGGAATGATGGGAATAAAAGCTCCATACATCAAAGAAAACAGAAAAGGCTCAAAGAGACAATTTATCAACATTTAAGTCTACCCCACTCTACCCACATCCCCACCTTCCAATGCTATTTTTAAAAGATCTCCTCTAGGATGAGTTTTGGTAAGTCACAGAAAGCTAGAGCTGCAAGTAACTTTAGAAATTAAACCGTCTTCTCATTGTTAGATGGAACAAGAGGTTCCCTTAAGGGAACAACAAGGTCCCTTATGGATAAGGGACCTGTTCAAGGTCACAACTCCTTGGAATAAGGTGAGGCTGATTTCCAGTCTGGAGCACAGCTGGACGCTGACGAAGTGGAAGGCCAGTTGTGTGAATTGTTAAGCTATCATTCTATTCTTTTTTATATGGTCATCATAGGAAAATAGAGACTGTCCAATGATTTTAATTGCCTGGAATCCTCCCACTTCAAGGTGATCGTTGCTAGTATTTTTGCTCTATAATTTTCTAGACTTTTACATATCAAAACTTAGATCAATACAATCAAAACATATCAGTTTACAAAAACTGGATCGCACTGTCTTTACTGCTTTCAACCCTTTCTTCTCATCAACCAATTCTGAAAACTTTTCCATGTCACCAAATATACATTTACATCATAATTCCTCAGAGATGCATAACTATTCCCTTCTGTGAGTGCACTGTCATTAGTTTAATCAAAACCTTGTTGATAGGCATATAAGCTTTTCCCAATGTTACACTCTTATAAATGACACTATACTTAATGTCCATGCATCTTTTGCACAAGTGGTATCTCCCTACTGATTAATGCAACTTTCTATAGAGTGCAGAGAGATGGTTGTGGCTGGTTTTAGCTACTGGCTTAGGAAATTTCTATGTTTCTGCACAAGTCACAACTTTACTAGGCCCCAAATCTCTTCTGTTTAAGTGGAAGCAATCACAGCACTGGTCTCCTAGAGGTGTTGGGAGGATTCATTGAGATCATACATGGGAAGTATTTGGTCAGTGCTGGTCTGCGATACAGCAAATCCTAAATAAATGGGGTTTTTTGTTTGCTTGTTTGTTTGTTTTTGAGACAGAGTCTCACTTTGTTGCCCTGGGTAGAGTGCTGTGGCATCAGAACTCACAGCAACCTTAAGCTCTTAGGCTCAAGTGATCCTCTTGCCTCAGAATCCCAAGTAGCTTGTACTATAGACACCTGTACTATTTAAATAAATGTTAACTTTTGGAATAGTGCTGTCATTACCACATTACCTGAACGAGATTCACTTCTCAAATAGGCCCCATGATTTCCTTACTCTAGCTGAGAGTAACTGGCGTTTCATGAAGATGTTCTTAGATGCTAAACTTTAGTATCTAAAGCAATACTTCCTTTTGCTCTAATTTGATTTACCCAAAGAAAAAATAATAATAGTACATTTACTTATTTGAGACAGAGTCTCAAGCTGTCACCCTGGGTAGAGTGCCATGGCATCATAGCTCACAGCAACCTCAAACTCCTATGCTTAAGCGATTCTCTTGCCTCAGCCCCCAGGTAGCTAGGACTACAGGCACCCACCACAACATCTGGCTTTTTTGTTGTTGCAGTCGTCATTGTTGTTTTAGCTGGCCTGGGCCGAGTTCCAACCTGCCACCCTTGATGTATGTGGCTGGAGCCCTGCTGACAGAGCTATGGGCACCACCCAATAATAGTGAATTTAAATATGTGTGGACCATTAAGCTACTTACCTCATTCTAGCTATATAGTTTAATGCCGGTCAAAAGAGAAGAGCCTATGCTGGTAACAACGGGGAGTTCTATGCACTGTTGATGGGAGTGTAAAATGATGCAGCCACTTCGGAAAACAGGGTGGCAGCTCCCTAAAAACTTAACAGAGTTCTCATATGATCCTACAGTTTCACTTCTGGGGATGTACTCAAGTCCTAGGAAGCAAGGATTTGCAGAGATATTTGTACATGTTCATAGCAGCATTATTTATAATAGCCTAAGGTGGAAGTAATCCAATGTTCATCAATGGCTAAATGGATAAACTGTGGCATATACATGATGGAATATTATGCAGCCCCGAAAAGGAAATTCTGACACGTGCTACAACAGGGATAAACCGTAAAGGTAGCATGCTAAATGAAATAGTCCAGTCACAAAAGAACAAATACTATATAATTTCACTTATGTCAGGTACCTGAAGTAGTTAAAATCAGAGAAACAGAAAGTAGAGGCCAAGTGCAGTGGCTCATGCCTGCAATCCTAGCACTTCGGGAAGACAAGGCAGGAGAATTACTAGAAGCCAGGAATTTGAGACCAGGCTGAGCAAGAGCAAGGCCCCTTTTCAACAGAAAGATCAGCTGAGTATGGTGGCGGGTGCCTGTAGTCCCGACTACTTGAAAGGTTGAAGCAGGAAGATCACCTGAGCCCAGGAGTCTGAGGTTGCTGTGAGTTATCATGATGCCACTGCACTCCAGCCTATGGGGACAGAACAAGACCCTGTCTCAAAAAAAAGAAAACAGAAAAGAAAAGAAAAGAAAAAAGAAAGAGGAATGGTGGCTGCCATGGGAGGGAGGAATGGGGAGTTATTGTATAACGAGTACAGAGTTTCAGTTTTACCAGATAAAGAGTCCTGTGGATATATATACAGCGGTGACGGTTGCACAACAGTGTGAATATACTTAATGCCACTGAACTGAGCATGTAAAATGGTTAAGGTGGTAAATTTTATGTTACATGTATTTTACCATTATTAAAAGCCATTTTTAATAGAAAAAAGGCATAGCCTTTCATTGATGTTTCTCTTTTCTTTTTCTTTTTTGTTCTTTTTATTATTATTATTATTTTAAGAGACAGGGTCTAGCTGTATTGCCCAGGTTGGAGGGCAGGGGCACCATCACAGCTTACTGCAACCTCTAACTCCTAGGCTCTAACCTTGGCCTCCTAAGTAGCTAGAGTTACAGATACGAACCACCATACCCCATACCACTGCCCAGGCTGGTCTGGAACCCCTGGCCCCAAGGGATCCTTCCACTTCCAACTCCCAAAGTGCTGGGATTACAGACATGAGTTACCACAGTGAACTTTCATTGAAGGTTCCTGTTTTCTTATTGTTGAGACAGAGTTTCATTTTGTTGCCCTGGCTAGAGTGCCCTGGTGTCATAGTTCATAGCAACCTCAAACTTCCATGGTCAAGCAACCCTCCTGCCTTAGCCTCTTGAATAGCTGGGACTACAGGTACCTGCCACAATGCCCAGCTAGTTTTTCTATTTTTAGTAGAGACTCTCATTCTTGCTCAAGCTGGTCTTGAGCACCTGAGCTGAAGCAATTCACCCACCTTGGCCTCCCAGAGTTCTAGGATTATAGGTATGAGCCACTGCGCTTGGCCTCACTGAAGGTTCTTAAGGAAACTTCTTAAGTGTCATATCCTTTGCAATAAAGTCTCCCTCTGAATGGTCCCTTCTTCTTTGGAAAATGCTGAAAGCACAGCCTCTGGCTTCCTGATGCCTTCTTCACAGGCCCAAAACGTGAGAGGCCAAAAACTGGAGGGGAAGTTGTGGTCTCTGAAACTTTATTATTTTAATCTAGGAGGATGCAGGAGGATAAATTTCAGGTTCCTATCCCATCTGAAGCTTTGGAATCCCATTCCTGTTCCTACCCATCAAATTTGTATGTCACCCACATTTCGCCAAAGTTATCAAAAAAAAAAGAAAGCTGTGATTTTTTTTTTAATATAACTTTTCCTTTGCCCCCAGTAGAGATTATAGTATGATCTCCGAAAGTACTTTTAAGTGCCAATTCTCAGACTAACCCTGAGTTTGGGAATGCCTCCAAAATATCTGGCTGATGTAGTTATCTTTTTATAAAATAAAGAGACAGCATCTCATTCTCTCACCCCCAGCTAAAGTACAGTGGTGCAATCATAGCTTATTGTAACCTTGAATTCCTGGCTTCAATCATCCTGCCTCAGCCTCTTGAATAGCTGGGACTACAGGTGCATGTATGATAAGAGTTGCACTGTATTGCTTGCCCTCAAGTGATCCTCTTGCCTCAGCCTCCCAGGCATGAGCCACCGCATGTGGCCACCTATATTATTCTTTATGTAGGAAAACCTATTCATTTTTAAGTTTCCCCTTTTCTCTCTCGTTTTTAAATTAAATAACAGTGTACATTAATACTATCATGGGGTACAGTGTACTGTTTCTGTATACAATTTGAAATACTTTCATCCAACTGGTTAACATAGCCTTCATGTCTTTCTTAGTTATTGTGTTAAGACATTTATATTCTACATTTAGAGAGATTCACATGTACCCTTATAGGATGAACCATAGGTGTGATCCCACCAATCATCCTCCCTCCACCCGTCCTCCCCTCCCTCTCCCCATATTCCTGGGTTAAAATTGGGTTATAGCTTTCTTCCCCTTTTCTCTAAAACAACCCCTGATGCTGATGCACTGATTCCAGCAGCACTCTGTCACCTATACATTACTTCCATAGTACATCTTTCCCCCAGATTTAAGCCCTGGATGTTGGGGGTTATGGTACAGTGAGAGATCTGTCTTACAGCTGCCTAAGACCATGCTTTTGTCCTCAAGGCCCCTTAATAAATCTATCTTATACCAAAAAAAAATAAATAAATAAATAAAAATAAGAAAGCCTATACCCCCTTTAAAAATCTGGGTGGACAAGACAGTGGTAGGGGGTTCATCTTAGAGGTCAGAGGTCAGTGACCAAAATTCAAGATGACCAGAGCTTTCTAAAATTTGTAAATGCCAGATGCTCCCGGCTTGCTGTGCCTTCTTTCTCTCTCCCTGAATGTGTGGTGACAGGAATAAGAGAAGCATTTGAGAGGACACTCACGGTCTCATTTATTGCCTTTGAAGCTTTTTTTTTTTTTTTTGGTCAACCTTCTTTAAGTAAGTTTAATAAGTTCTAAGTTTATTGTCAATTTATTTATCTTTCTCCCATTTTTGCTGCAGTTCCCTGAAGATGACTCCTGACTTAGGAAACACTCTCAGTTTTCTAGGCACTTGCCAAATCCAGACACTTCTCCTCGGGTCTGTGTCCATTTCTTTTCTTTGTACCTCTCAACACTGTTGGCTCCTTCCTCTTCCTTGGATTTCTCTCCTCCATTGGTCTTCATGACTTTGGGATTTTCTCCCATCTCTCCAGCTGCTCTTTTTCTGGCTTCTCGTTTATTCCCCCAATTACAGTGGCTGCCCCATGGCCAGTTCCTGGGTTCTCACTCTGCCCTCGCGCCTTCACGCCCCTCTATTCTCATAGGTTCCACCACCATCCCTTCGCACGCCACTTACAAACCTGGGTCTCGTCTCTGCTCTCCCTCACCACTGCCAGGACCTCAGAGTCAGTTGAGTCACTGAGGAATCTCAGACCCAACACGTATCAACTGACATATCTGTTTGCCACAACTGGCACCTCTTCCCAGGTCCCCTAACTTGGATAATGGCAATGTTAGAGTTATTCTAGACGTCCTCCTCCAATCACTCTCAGATCTTTGAATTAGCCTCACCAGTTCTCTCTCATTTTCCCATTCCCATTGCCAGGTCCTCATTCAGTCTGACAGAAGGAGCAGCCTCCTGCTTGAGTCTCTCCTTAGTTTCCTTCTCACTCTCTGCAGTCTGCATCACCCCCCGCCCCCCGAACACAAAAGAACTTATGCCACCTGTCTTCAGCATCTTCTGGTTCCCCCTTTATAGACGATAAAAGCCCACAAGGAGAGTCTTCTACAGCATGGCTCCACCTCCCGCTCTTCCTTTCACCCTCAGCCCCCCTGTATTCCCATCTCCTCTCCAGCACCCACACAGCCTGTGGCTCCCTGGCCCTAGTGGACATCCCCCACCTCTCAGACACACTGCAGGCCCCCAGCCCAGGACACTGCCTCAAGCCTTTCCTTCCTGAGCCGTGCCCCATGTTGAATTGCTATCCATCTTCGTTATACAGGCCCAGTTCTCACTCCCAGTTGAATGGCACGGTGAGTCTCTGAGTTAGAGATGGTTCTCATCAGCTAGACATGGTGGCTCACACCTGTAATCACAGCACTCTGGGAGGGCAAAGCAGGGGAATCCCTTGAGCTCAGGAGTTTGAGACCAGCCTGAGCAAGAGCAAGACTCTGTCTCTACTAAAAATACAAAAACTATCACAGTTGACTCAGCAGGCACCTGTAGTCTCAGCTACTCAGGAGGCTGAGGCAAGAGGACAGCTTGAGACTAGGAGTCTGAGATTGTTGTGAGCCATGACTCCATGGTGCTTCTAGCCAGGGCAACAGAGTGAGACTCTGTCTCAAAAAAAAAAAAAAAAAAGGAAAGAAAAGGAAAAAGAAGACCAACAAGCATGATAGCAGTAGTAGTGGACTTCTGTCCCATCCACCACCTACTCTGGTGGATATTGTTGTGTGCTGTGCATGTACAAATCCTTGTATTACTCAAAATCATTCTGTGATGTAGTGGCTATTATTATCTCCAGTTTTCAGTGAGAACTAAGCTCCAAAGAGAGTAAGGAACTTGCCTAAAGTTGTCTCCTTATTAGAAATGGAATCAAGATGTGAATTCTAGCAATCTGGCTTCAGACTGCTTCTCAAGGTCGCCGTGGGAAGAAAGAGGCAAGGAACCGTGCTTTGGTGCAAAAGCAAAGCACGCTTTCTCCTCTCACCCTCTCTTACTGGAGTTTACCTTGAAATCATTATTTAGTGTCCTGGAAGGACAGGAGTTGGATCCTGGTCACCCTCGTGTTCCTCCAGCCCTCAGCGCAGGTTCTACCCATAGCAGGTGCTCAAATTAAAAAAGGAGAGAGAGGTTTTCCAGGGCCTTGAAAATGCCAAGTGAGAACTATAATTTAGGACAAAGGGAAAGGAGTAGGACAGCATAGTATTTATACATGGATGTCTGGAACCAAACAGACAGATCAAAAGGCACCTTCTCTCCAAGCTGCTTAGCTCTGCCTGGGGGAGTGAGCTGTTCATATATACGTGACACACCCAAACATGTAGACGGAATCGTCCCTGGGTATCTGCAGGGCACTGCTTCCTGGCCCTCCCTCAGATACCCAGATCTGTGGATGCTCAAGTCCTTGGTGTAAAACAGCATAGACTTTGCACATAACCTCTGGGCCTCCTCTCTGCATTACTTACAATGCCTACTACAATGCAAACGCTGTGGAAACAATTGTTATACTGTATTGTTTAGGGAATGGTCACAGTGAAAAACCCGCACCTGTTCAGTAAAGACTCCATTTCTAAAAATGTTTTCAACCTGAAGGTTGAATCCATCATGGGGAACCCATGAATATGGACACCTGGTGCTGACTGAGTCACATGCTACGTGACAGCCTTTCAGTCAATGAGGGACTGTGTATGCACCGGTGGTCCCATAAAATTGTAATGGGATTGAAACATTCCCATGGCCTTTGATGTCATAGCCATTGCAACATTGTAGCACAATGCATTACTCATCTGTCCTTTGTGGTGCTGGGATAACCAAACCTACCTAACTACTAGTTGCATAAAAGTATAGCGCATACAATTTGCATAGTTCGTAATACTTGACAATAATAGTAAATAACTATGTTACTGGATTACATATTTGCTATACTACAATTTTATTTTTATTTTAAGTTAATGTACACACACACACACATATAAAAAGAGAGAGAGAGAGGATCAGTGTTACTTTGAGGAATGATGCACTCCTCAAAGTGCATAGCCATGCCTGCCTCCCTTTGCCCTCCCCCACCTGTCCCTAACTCCTGGTGGTCCCTTATCTGTTCTCCATTGTTTTGATTTTGCCATTTTAAGAATCCTCTATAGATTGGGTGCAGTGGCTGTGGGAGGGTAAGGCAGGAAGATCACTTGAATTCAGGAGTTCGAGACCAGCCTGAGTAAGAATGAGACTCCATCTCTACCAAAATAAGTTTAGAAAAACTAGGCAGTATGGTGATGGGTGCCTATAGTCCCAGCTACTCAGGAGGCTGAGGCAAGACAATCACTTGAACCCAAAAGTTTGAGGTTGCTGTGAGCTATGATGCCATGGCACTCTTCCCTGGGTAACAGAGTGAGACTCTATTTAAAACAAACAAACAAAAAATCTTCTATAGACACCAAAGAGGCAAGGCCATGTATTCTATCATATGTATTTGCTATCTAACTTCTCCTGGGGAAGTTACTCCACTGCATCTAATCATTTTATTTGCCCAGGATTGGGAGAGTCTTTTGAATAAAAGCCTGGAGAGAAAGGTCCCCTAAGAGTACAAGATAGATAGGCTTGCTCCTAGTACTTTGGGAGGCTGAGGTGGGTGGATTGCCTAAACTCAGGATTTCAAGACCAGCCTGAGCAAAAGTAAGACCCCACTTGTAAAAATAGCCAGTGTTGTGGTGGGTGTCTATAGTGCCCGTAGGGAATCACTTAAGCCCAAGAGTTTGAGGTTGCTGTGAGCTATGACACCATGGCACTCTGCTAAGGGCTCCAAAAAAAGAAGGCTCTGTCACAAAAAAAAAAACAAGTAAAGTAAATAAAGAGTACAAGATAGATTAAATAGATTTTATTTTAATTTTTTAATTTTTTTTTTTTTTGAGACAGAGTCTTACTCTGTCACCCTGGGGGAGAGTGCCATGGCATCATCATAGCTTACAGCAACCTCAATTCTTGGGCTCAAGCAATCCTCTTGTGCAGCTTCCCAAGTAGCTGGGACTACAGGTGCCCTCCACAATGCTGGGCTAATTTTTCTATTTTTAACAGAGACCGGGGCTGCTTTTGCTCAGGCTTGGTCTCGAACTCCTAAGCTCAAGCAATCCACCTGCCTCAGCTTCCCAGAGTGCTAGGATTACAGGTGTGAGCCACTGTACCCAGCCAAATAAATGGATTTTAATATAGTAGGGTAAAAATGGTTCACTGATACAGTTTCAGGTTCCATATTGAAACTTATCTTTAAAAAAAAAAAAAACAGTTACCTGTTAAGTTAATGTGCAGTATCAAAAAAGTATATCTGTAAGTATTTGAAAAGGTTATGAAAATATTCTTCATATACTTCAACTAAAACAACATATTGTAAGAGATAGAATGAAGACACAAATATCACCATCAGCTGTATTCTATTATGCCAGACATCACAGAGGACTTGAAGAACAAGAAACAATACTACTTTTCTCACCAATTTTTATTTTGAAAAATATATTTGTTTTTATAAAAGTATGCTATTTGTATCCATGCTATGTATGTATTGATTGTTGTTTTCAAATGAACTAAGTAAATATTTTTAAATGTCTCTGGTTTTTTATTTTTATTTATTTATTTTTTTGAGACAGAGTCTCACTCATTCACCCTGGGGTTCTGTGCTATGGTGTCATAGCTCACAGCGACCTCAACTTCTTGGACTCACGTGATCCTTTTGCCTCAGCCTCCCAAGTAGCTGGGACTACAACGCCTGGTTAGTCTTTCCATTTTTACTAGAAATGGAGTCTCACTCTTGCTCAGAGTGGTCTCAACTCCTGAGCTCAGGTGATCCACCCACCTCGGTCTCCAAGAGTGCTGGGATTACAGACATGAGCCACTGTGCCCAGCTTCTGTTTTCATTTTTAGCACACTAAATATCAATAGATATAACAAGAAAAAAAAAGGCGAGAATGTTGTATAAATGGAATCAGGCTGTATATAACCTTTGAGACAGATTTCTTCATTTAGCATAATATTTTAGTTTTCGTTTTTTTAGAGACAGAGTTTCACTTTGTCGCCCTCGGTAGAGTGCTATGGCATTACACAGCTCACAGCAACTTCCAGCTCTTGGGCTTAGGTGATTCTGTTGCCTCAGCTGGGACTACAGGTGCCTGCCACAGGCCCAGGTATTTTTTTGTTGCAGTTTGGCCAGAGCCAGGTTCAAATCCACCACCATCAGTATATGGGGCTGGTGCTCTCCCTACTGAGCCACATGTGCTGCCCAGTATTTTAGTTTTTTATTTAGTATAATTTCCTCAGGCCTCATCCAAGTTGTACGCATCGGTAGTAGTGGTATTCCACGGTATGGATGTCCCAGTTTGTTTAACCATTCACCTGCTGAAGGACAACTGGGTTGTTTCCAGTTATAATAAATTAAATTTTTCAGGTACAGCTTTTTGTGGGAACATAAATTCTTTACTCTGAGATAAATGCCCAAGAATTCAATTGCTGTGTTACACAATAGAGACATGTTTAATTTTTAAAAGACACTGCATCCTATAAGGGTATGTGTGAATCTTTCTAAATGTAGAATATAAATGTCTTAACACAATGACTAAGAAAATGACATGAAGGCTCTGTTAACCAGTTGGATGAACATATTTCAAACTGATATAGAAACAACACACTGTACCCCATGATAGTATTAATGTACACAGCTATGATGAAATAAAAAAAAGAGAGAGAGAGAGAGAGACCGTCAAACCATTTTCCAGAGTGGTGATACCATTTTACGTTCCCACCATCAATGCAGCTTCTCATCCTCCCCAGCACTTGGTGATGTCATTATGTGCCTGCTCTGATAGGCAGACGTGATATGCCATTGTGACTTTAATTTGCATTTCCCTAGTGGCTAGTGATGTTGAGTATCTTGTCATGCACTTATTTGCTATCTGTTTACCTTCTTCAGTGAAAAGTTTGTTCATTTCTTTTGCCCAGGCTCTGTTTGGATTGTTTCCTCTTTTTTACTGTTGACTTTTGAGAGTTCTTCATATGTTCTAGATTCTTGTCCGTTGTCAGGCACTTGTTTTATAAATATTTTTCCCAGTCTGTAGTTTATCCTTGCATCCTCTTAATACGGCCTTACAGAGCAAAACTTAAGATGTCAAATATTTTTTAGAATCAAGTTTAATAACTCTTAGCCTAGAGCTAGGTCTCAAAGATCTTCTCCTATGTTTTTTCCTAAAAATTTTATAGATTTACCTTTTTTATTTAAGATTAAGACACTTAGGTCAAGATTCTTTTCTTTTCTCTTTGTCTACAGATGTCCCCTTGCTTCAGTATCATTTGTTGAAAAGCCTTTGGTTTGACTGTGTCCCCCAAAGTTCATGTGTTAAAAACTTAACCCCCTAAGCAACAGTGTTGGGGGATGGGACCTAACTGGAGGTGATTAGGTCGTGAGAGTTTTGCTCTCAAGAGTGGATTAATGTTGTTATCGTGGGAGAGAGTTTGTTACAAAAGTGAATTCAGCCCCTCTCGTTCTTTCTCTCTCTCACCATTTATGGTGCAACAAGAAGGCCCTCACCAGATGTGGCCCCTCATCCGTGGACTTCCCAGCCTCCATAACTGTGAACCACATAAGTTCGGATTCATTATAAACTAACCAGTCTGTGTATTCTGTTACACAACACAAAATGTTCTAAGACGGCTACCCTTCCTCCACTTATTTGCTTTTGCACTTTTGTCAAAAATTAGTTATACTGTGTGTGCCTATTTCCCAATTCTTTATTCTCTTCCATGGATCTAGTTGTCTATCCCTCCATCAGGATCACACTCTCTTGATTACAGTGGCGCCACAGGAAACCTTAATGTGAGGCAGAGTGATGCTTCCTACTTTTTTCTTGTTTTGCAAGATTTTTTTCAGCTATTGTAAGGCCTGGGCCTTTCCACATACATTTTAGTATAAGTTTGTCTGTATCTACAAAAACACTTTGCATGGTTGTTGCAACCTTTTTATCTGCATTCATCTAACAACAAAAGTGAGATTTGATCAAGAATATGTCCAGGGTGTCCTCATTTCACCAAGGACATCTTCAAGGTAGAAATCGCCTCTCATTCATCTCTGTAACTGCCTAGCACCTAGCACAACAAGGCCCACCATATAGTAGGTGTTCAGTACATATTTGCAGGTGCATCTACACACAGGTGCGTCAAAACACTCTTTTGTGTAAAGACAGATAAAAGATGTTTTCATGCACTTATTCACCGTCTGTATATCTTCTTCAGTGAAACATTGTCCATTTCTTTTTGTTTTCTTTTTGGGGGGAGGGGACAGAGCCTCGCTTTGTAACCCTCAGTAGAGTGCCGTGGCATCATACCTTACAGCAACTTCAAACTCTTGGGCTCAAGTGATCCTTTTGCCTCAACTTCCCAAGTAGCTGGGACTACAGGCACCCACTATAATGCCTGGCTAGTTTTTCTATTTTTAGTAGAGATGGGGTCTTGCTCTTGCTCAGGCTGGTCTCCAACTTGAGCAACCTACCCACCTCTGCCTCACAGAGTGCTGGGATTACAGGCGTGAGCCACCACACTCGACCAGACTCCAATCTTTTAATTTGTTTGCTCTTAGCTTCTTTCTGCTTTCAGAATTTCAGTTCATCCTACTTATTTCTACAAAGTTTTCATATTAAAACCCAGAGCTGGCCTGGATTATTTTGGTCATATCTGAGCTAGCTGATTGCTTCACTTCCAGGCACAAAATCTTTGAAAATTCCTTATTTTATATACGGAAGAAAATCCAATATATACATGCAGACAACCACATCATCAGCCAGCAAGAAAATATTCGCTGAGATCCCAGCCTGTGCCGGGGACTGTAAACAAGGAAAGAATGATAAAACACGGCTCCTGCATGAAAGTGTTTGAAACATGGGTTTGTCACTTAAAGACCACACAGTGTGTGTTTAGTTCGTATTTCCTCACCTTTTCATTTCTTTTTTTTTTTTTTTTTTTTTTTTTTTGAGACAG
>NW_003852515.1:4675938-4680534 GCF_000181295.1 Otolemur garnettii | reverse complement strand
CGAGCCACCTTTTCATTTCTTTTCGGCTGAGTTTTCTTTATTCTGTTCCAGGGCTTTGCTGCGGGGGCAGTCTTGGCTTGCCTGCTGCCGGCCAAGGATGCTGCCACCTCATCCCCCAGGATTCCAGGAGAAAAGCCCTCAGCTTCTCCTCAACTCTCTCTTTCTTCCTTAGAATGAGCTTAAGATACATGCATGTGATTTTATCTCCTGTCCAAGTACTTTGAAAGGATTAATAAGAGGGCTTTAAAGGCCTTTGATAAGGCACGGTATATTGCCAAGGTAACCAATGATTATGTTTTCTTATATGAAAGTCAAAACAAGCCACAGGAAGGATTCCAGCCTTCCACGTTTACTCATGTTTATTCTTGAAAACTGTTTCCTTTGCCATTCAGCATTAGGACAACAGAGCCTGAGGCCTGTGATTTTTAGGGCTCATAAACCTATAAATCTGCTCCCCAGGTCAGGGGAAATAACTCTCCTGACTGCCATAATTGAGGAAATCAGAGCGTGCCCAGTATGTGGCTTGAAGGGGTTGTCATGAGGGGCACCCAGCTTTCTCAGCCTCTTGGCTGCTGGCAATGCAGCCCTGAAATGCCCCCCTCTCGTCCATGACGTCGCCAGCAGCATCATTCACAACTCCACCTCCAGATGCTGCTGTCCCCGAGGGTCCTCACCCTCCACTCCTCTGCAGTGACCTCACCTGCTCTCTTGGCTTTTACGCCAGCCTTATGGACAGGGCTCAATCTCCTCTTTACTATTGGAAGAGCCTCTCTAGAACATTCCTTCACCGTCAGCCTCTTTATTTCACTTACTGGTTGTCTTTAGGGGAAGAATCCAGCAGGCTCCTCCGGGGCCCTCACCCTTCCTTGGCAGTCCACTACCTGCCCTTTGCCCTCCGGCCATGGTCCGCCCACGCCAGTCACTGGAGGTGCAGGACCATCAGAGGCGGGAAGTATTGGTTAGCCCATCTGGACGCGGCTCAAGAACCATGGCCTCTGATCAGCCTTATCAGTGCTGATATTAAGTGCTGATTCCTGGGCTTACCATTACTTGGTTCTAAACTCAAGGGGGAAGAAGTATTATTTGGTGACCCCCCCCATACATACCATCTATTAATACATGCTGGTAACCCCCAGAGTTATGTAGGAAGCCGAGATTTCTTTTCTGAGCCAGTTAGTACTGTATTTACTCCTATGTGCATATAACCACCTGTCACATGCTGGACGGAGATCCTCCTCCTCCCCTGCCTCAGCTTGCCCCCACCTCAGTAAGTGCCTATGTGGTCTAGGACCTGACCTCCCACTCCCCACCCCGCCCTCAGACCCTTCCTAAGGCTTGGGAATCTCTCTCCAGGACATAGTTCAACTGTCACTTTTCTCTCTTTCTGTTGCTTCCCCTATGAGGTTGGATGATCAAGTTCTCCCACTCATTCTAGCAAAAGTACTGCACACCTCACTGCTAAATATCAGGATGGTCATCTTCGGAGTACTCCCCTTGGGAAACTATGCACTCAAGCCAGTGCCCAGTCCACTCTTCACAGCAATTTTGGGTCTCTTTTTCTAGAATGGCCATCAGAGCTGTTGTCATATAAGGTTGGACAATTCAGTTCATGAACTCATTCTAGAAAAAGCTCTTTGCAAGGTGAACTAGTCACTGGCATTGGTGCACAGCTTCCCATGAGAAGTCCTTTGAAGGTGACCATCGTGATATTCAGCAATGAGGTATGTGGCACTTATTCTAGGATGACTTAACTTAATTGTCTAAACTTATATAGCCTAAGCCAATGTTGTTTTTTGTGCAAAGTACTGCCATGGCCTCTTAAAAATTTCCCTCATTTCTCTTTTGCTCTGTCCTAGACGATTCCCATTTAGCCAGATTCACATTTTCAGCACAGAAAATCTTGAAAGACTCCAAAGACAAATAGATGCTTGACATACAGGGGAACAATCGCGGGAATGGCCATGGACTTCTCATCAGAGGCTGTGGAGGCAGAGGAGAGAGGAACAATATCTTTCAAGGGCTGGAGGGGAAGGGAGCACACACATAGCAAACCTGTCAACCCAGAATTTTACATCCAGTGAAAATATTAAAAAATTAAGGTGGAAAAATTTCACTTTGACCACGATGGAGCAAGAAGGATCAAATTTTCCCTTCTATCTTAGAAAACAAAAATATACATGAAGCAATGTCAAACATTGCATAACAGGCATCACAAGAAGGATAGCAGACAAGCTCTGTGATGTCCTGGCTCTGTGCATAGGGGTTCCCAGGACACAGCACAGGTGTGGGGGGCTGGACAGAGCTCAGTGGTCCCCCTGAGTTGAGGGGATGAGGTTAAGGTTTGGGGAGGCCAGGAGGCTGGAATTCACAGGGCAGAATACTGATGAGGAGTGCACTGCACAGAGAGGGGAGAGGTGCCCAAAGAACCCTAGAGAGCTGCCAAGGGCTCCCCTGGAATCTTCATCTGAGTGCTTATGTGGAAACTACCAGAGGCCAGGAAAAGAGCTGCCAGAAAGCAGCAGGCAAAACACCCTTGCAGCTCCTACAGGGGCTAGGAGTGGTCTGTGTTCCTACCAGGCAGAGCAGAAAAGCCTCAGGATACTCAGGACAGAAGGTAGAATGCTCAGAGGGTATTGCCTAGTGGTGGGCATGCGAATTATTGTACAATTAAGTTCATGACAATTAAGTGAACTTAATTCTGACAATGAACTCATCCTAGGTGTGTGTAGGGGGGGCACAAGCTGCTGTGGCAAAGTTTAAAAGCAGATTCAAAAGGATCAAACTATTTCTGAATGATGTATCTGCAGCCCAGAAAAAACTGAAGAACTTTCAATGAAACACAAAATTATCTGGCATTCAACAAAGCAAAATTCACAATGTCTGGCATCTGGTTCAAAATTACCAGGAATGCAAACATAGGAAAATGCCATATCCATAATGAGGATAAAAACCGTGCTGTGGAAACAGACCCAGATATGACACGTGATTAAATAAGTAGGTGAGGATGCCAAAACTGTTGTTGAACTTTAAAACCGTCGTCCTTCAAATACACCAGGAGAGACCACAGCCAGCTGATGGGACGACACAGAAGATATATATGAAGACCCAAATTATAATTCTAGAGGTAAAAAGTCCAGTGCCTTGGATGAAAATACACTGAATAGGCTTAAGAGGAGGTTGGAGATAATTAAGCTTGCAAACTAATCCTAGAAAAAGTGCCACATACTTTATTACTGAATATCTCTGTCACCTTTAAAGCACTCCCCCTGGGAGGCTGTGCACTGATGTCAAAGCAATTTTGGAACTCCTTTCCTAGAATGGCCATCAGAATCATTGTTGTACAGGTCTTGACGATTAAGTTCATGATCTCATCCTAGAAAAAGTACTTTGAAGGGTGAACTAGGCACTGGCATCAATGCCCAGCTTCCCCAGGGGAGTACTTCCAAGGTGACCATAGTGAGAGCCAGCAATGCAGTGTGTAGCAGTTTTTCTAGGATGAGTGCATGAATTTAATTGTCCAATCTCATATAGAAGAAAAGATTTAATCCTCGTCAAGATCTATTTTAAAAGGCAAAAAAAAAAAAAAAAGACATTTTCTACATAAAAGAAAGCTATAAGAATTCATCACTACTACAAAAAATGTTAAAGGAATCTTATGCTAAAAAGAAATGATATCAAACGGAAATGCAGATCTTCAAGAAGAAATGGAAATCATTAAAAATAGTAAATATAAAATACTAATTTTTCCTTAAAATGAAAATACAACTGTTTAAAGCAAAAATGACAGCCATTATTTTATAAGGCTTATAACGTAGGTGGAGATTAATGTGTCTACACTGGTGCACGGTTTCTACCTGTCATATAAATTGGTACCAAATTAATCCTAATCGTGACAGTATAAGGGTGTATAAGGGTGTATATCTTAATCCTTAAAGTAACCATAAAAACATATGTAGCCAAAGAGCTAAAAACTCAATTAAAATAGGATTGCAAGGCCAGGTGCAGTGGCTCACACCTAAATAAATCAATAAAATAGGATTGGAAAAATAATCCAAAAAAGGTAGGAAAGAGAGAACAAAAAGGGAAGTAAATAAAGATCAACAGAAAAGAAATAATAAAATGGTATTCTCAAATCTCATTATATCTAAAAATAAATTACTTGAAAATTAATGAAGTATGTAGTGTGATTAAAACACAAAAATTACCACAAAATACATAATGACACACGTGTATGTGTGTAATAAAACTGCTTCATAATTGACAAAATGAAAAAATTGACAGGAATAATCCACAACTGTGCTTGAATATGAATAGTCTAGGACTTGATAAGACCACTAGAAATAATTCAATAGAGACAGATGAACTGAACAAGACTATTAACCACTTTTGTTTAATTGGTATTTATAGCACACTGCCCCCAACAGTTTACATCTACAAAAAACACATTCTCTTCAAGCATATTCACCAAAATGACCAAAATGGACCATATGCTGGACCATAAACAAGGTTTGATACATTTAAGAAGGTTTAAATCATACAGAGCATAGTCTCTGATCAAAACAGGATTAAGTTAGAAATTTTTTTTTTTTTTTTTTT
>NW_003852515.1:4654626-4675801 GCF_000181295.1 Otolemur garnettii | reverse complement strand
GTTGCAGCCGTCATTGTTTGGGGGGCCCGGGCTGGGGATTCGAACCCGCCACCTTAGGTGTATGTGGCTGGCGCCTTAGCCACTTGAGCCACAGGCACCAAGCCTAAGTTAGAAATTAATAACAGTAAGATGATGAAGGAGAAGTCAAATAATGTGGAAACTAAATAATTCACTTCTAAATAATCAACAGATGAAAGAAAAAATCACAAAGGCAATTGGAAAATACTTTGAACTAAATGACAAAGAAAGAAGGCCCAAATCTGTGGGATATAAACAAACGGTGTTCAGAGAGAGAGTTATAGCTTTAAGTGCTTCTATTAGGAAAGAACAAGGTTTCAAAAACAGACCTAATGGTCCACTATAAAAATCTGGAAAAATAAGAGCAAAGTGAGCCCAAAGTAACTAGAAGAATAGGAACAATAAAAAGGAGAAGTGGAACACACAGTTGAGAAAATTAACCAAGACTATTAAGTGTTTTGTTTGTTTGTTTGTTTTTTGTAGAGACAGAGTCTCACTTTATCGCCCTTGGTAAAGTGCCGCGACGTCATAGCTCACAGCAACCTCCAACTCCTGGGCTTAGGTGATTCTCTTGCCTCAGCCTCCCAAGTACCTGGGACTACAGCCACCACAATGCCTGGCTATTCTTTTGTTGCAGTTTGGCCAGGCCTGGGTTTGAACCTGCCACCCTCGGTATATGGGGCCAGTGCCCTACACATTGAGCCACAGGCTCTGCCTAAGACTATTAAGTTTAATAATAGAACTCTGGGAGGCTGAGGCAGTTGGATTGCCTGAGCTCAGGATTTTGAGATCAGCCTGAGCCAGAGAGAGACCTCCTCTCTAAAATAAGTGGGGCATTGTGGCAGGGCACACAACTCTTGAGCCCAAGAGTGGCAGGTTGCTGTGAGCTATGATGCTACAGCACTCTACCGAAGGCGACAAAGTGAGACTCTGTCTCTCAATAAATAAATAAAAGGTTTGATAATAGAGAAAGAATAAAAGCATTCTCAGTTTAATAGAGAAAAATAGTCTTTTCATCATAAGTGGTGCTGGAGGAACTAGATGTCTACATCCAAAAGAAAGAAATTGAGCCACTGTGCTCAAAGATGAACTAAAAATGGAACAAAGGCCTAACAGCTAAAACTATAAAAATTCCTAAAAGAAAATACAGGAGTTAATCTGTGTGCCCTTAGGTAATTGTTTCTGAGACACGACACAAAAGTGCAAGTGACAAAAGAAATACTATGTTGGATTTCATCAAATTTTAGGCTTTTGTGCTTCAAAAGATGCCATCAAAAGAAAACCCATAGATTGGGAAAAAATGTTTGCAAATCACATATCTGATATCTGGAATACAGATAAAGAACTCTTACAACATTAATAAAGGCAATCCAGTTTAATAATGGAAAAATATTTGAAAAAGCTATACAAATGAGCCACAAGCGTATGAAAAGATGTTCAATATTATTAGTGATTAGGGAAATGCAAACCCAAACCACAATGAGATGCCTCTTTGTGCCCAGGAAAAATGTTTCCTGGACTAGGACTCCCAGCTGATGACCCCTGTTTCTCCTGCTCCTACAACCCCAGTGATCTTTGAAATGCAAAGCTGTTGATGTCACCACCCTGCTCTCTACCCTTCAGTGGCTTCCACTGCTCTTAGAATCAAGACTAGAATCTTTTTAGTCAAGTGGTTAGTAAAGACTAAACACTTTTTTGCAGACAAGTCTGATATCCAGCCATGATATTTGGCTTGATGTTCTAAATGGCTAAGTCATTGAAAGAATTTTGTATTATTAGCAAACAGTCATAGGAAGGAGGGTTCCTACAAGCCTAGCCCAGAGAGGACATGAAAGTCTATTAGCACTCTAGTCTGAGTATTCCATGTTGCCCAGGCCAGGGGGCCACAATGGACAAGCCACTGTCTGACTCCTGAAGGCCCCACTCGACCTGCTCTGCATTCCAAAATGTGTCCCAGCACCGGCTTCCAAACTGAGCAAGACTGGAGCTGAGCCAGGCGCCGTTCCTCACACCTGTAATCTAACACTCTGGGAGGCCGAGGCAGGTGGATTGCTTGAGGCCAGGAGTTCGAGACCAGCCTAAGCAAGAGTGAGACCTGGTCTCTACTAAAAATAGAAAAACTAGCCAGGCCTTGTGGCGAGTGCCTATAGTCCCAGCTACTCAGGAGGCTGAGGCAAGAAGATCACCTGAGCCCAAGAATTTGAGGTTGCTGTGAGCTATGACACTGGAGCACTCTACCCAGGTGACAGAATAAGACTATGTTGCAAAACAGAGAGCAAGGCTGAGAGAGAAGGTGGGTCATTAGCTCTCAGGGAGAATTGCAGACAAGGGGGTTGTACGTGTGCCCAACTACTAATTACTGCTAATGCACACTTCACAGCCTCTGTCTTGGTGCTTGAATGCCAGGACAGTAGGGATTTAGATTCCGTGAATGGGTTTTCTGAAGGTAAAGATCATGAAATTCCAGTTACCTCAAGAGATATATAATTCTTCTGCAAAGACTTTTAATAAACAGGAAGCCAGAGGAAAGATTTTTTTTTTGCAGTTTTTTTTTTTTTGCCAGGGCTGGGTTTGAACCTGCCACCCTTGGCATGTGGGGCCGGCGCCCTACTCCTTGAGCCACAGGTGCCGCCTGGAAAGATTTTTTTAAGAAAAAAGTCTTTCCTTACATCTATCCATTTGGTTCTTTATACATTGTATTTCTGTGATGAAACTTTCTGCTTTTATTTGTTTTACGTAGGTCTGGAATTGCTCACTGCAATTTTTAATGATAGCTATTTTAAAGTCCTTGTTAGGTCAGTCCAACATCACTGTCACGTATATAACAGCATTTATTGATCGTGTTTTCTTGTTCAACTTGAGATTGGATCTTATTTCCTGGTCGCTAATATGAGTGATTTTTAATTGTATCCTGCACATTTAGGGTATTATTTTATGTGACTCTGGATCTTATCAAATGTCTGTTTTAGCAGACCTCATTGACAGCCCCGTGGTGGGAGTGGGAGGGAACCTTTCTTTCATCTATCCAGTCTCTTACTAAGGGACACTTTTCAGCCCTAGATTTATCATGGAAAAAAATCACACAGCAATATTTACTGTTCTGCATATTACTCTTGCTAAAACATACGTCATGAAATAAAGAAGGCATTGATGTACCGTGTGAGGACAAATTTTTCAATTATAATCTTTACAGATTGGCTTTCATCTTGGATGACTCTGTGTGACTCTATTCCTTGCCCTATTATAAGAAAGTATTCAATGATTTCAATTCATCCTGGAAACTATGGTACTCTTCACTAGGAAATGAACTTCTGTGTGTATGTATGTGTGCCTTTCTTCCCACGAGATGCCTTGAATTCCTCAAGAGTAGGAAGTCTACTATTTTATCTCTAGGACCCAGTGGAAGGCTTAGTCCATAGCCAGCTCTAAAAACATTGCTGCAGAACTTATCTCTGCAGTAGTTTGCATGACTTTTTAAAATTCAAGATTTAGAAGATAGTTTTAAAAGTGACAGATGGAAAGTTTTTCAACACCATTAGCCTCAAAGAAACACAAATGTAAAACAATGAGCCTCTCAAGTTGCCAAAGATTAAAAAGATTGATTACACTAGAGCCAATATTCAGTGTATAAGCATTCGTTCCACTGGTGCCCATCGGATGGGCGGGGTGTGTGTCTGTCCCACTAAGTTGGGTTTCTGTATCCGTCAGTCTTTAAGATTCCTTCTATGCTGGTGGTTGTCTTGCCATCTGGTGGATATTTTAAAATTCAGGCCCAGGTCACATGCTGCGTTAATTTGGTAAAGTCAAACGTTGGTGGCAGAGCGAATCAAAACATTTTTGGAGAGTACCCTAGCAGTATCTATCTAGGTGTACATACCTTGCAGGTCAACACCTGAACAAATGCACAAAGAAAGATGTGAAAGGGCTTTCCATCAAGTATTTCCATGCCATCTCCTGGCAAATGCTATAAAAGCTCATTGGCAGATATTTGCCTCGATTGCCAGCCTCGCGGGTGTTTGGCTGGAGCTTTCTCATCCCTGGAATTGCAGCCATGAGCTCAACGACCCCCAGATGCAGCTCCTACTTCATGACCAGCTTCCCAGAAGGCTGGTGTGGTAGAATTCTGGTAGTCACTTTTAGAAGCCCAGCCTGGAGCCTGCGCCTCCAGTCCATTCATTGATTTTGTAAGCTTCTGAGTCAGAGAACTCACCACTGTAGCTGAGATCCAGGAAACAAGATGCCCGCACTCCCAGGACACTGGTGGCCGGGCGTTAAAAAGGCTTCTGCAATAGCAGCCTCAGCCACCTGCAGTAAATAGCCAAGAGCAGTGGAAGGGACCTCTGCCTCACTTCTGCCTTCCAAGTCACGTGCCAGCACATGTGAAGTGATGTGATTTATAGCCAGCTGGAAGGGAGCAGGGAAAAGAAGATTTTCAACTTTCTCGCCCTTATGATACAGAAAGGCAATACTCCCCTTATGGGACAGGAAGGGGAGTGCTGATTAACCACATTCACCACAAACACTATCTTAGCATGGCATCTCTTATTTTTCTTTCTTTCTTTTTTTTTTGAGATAGAGTCTCACTCAGTCACCCTGATTAGAGTGCAGTGGCGTCATAGCTCACAGCAACCTCAAACAGGATATCTTCTTGCCTCAGCCTCCTGAGTAGCTGGGACTACAGGCACCTGCCACAACACCTGGCCAGTTTTTCTATTTTTAGTAGAGACTGGGTCTCACTCTTGCTCAGGCTGGTCTTGAATTCCTGAGCTCAAGCAATCCTCCCACCTCTGCCTTTCCAAAGTGCTAGGATTACAGACATGAGCTACCACTCCCCGCTTCCCTAGCATAGAATTTCTTAATTCTTTTATATACTAGGGGCCGCAAAACCTGAAAGTGGCCTTGTGCCTTTGAGGAGCTAGTGATGGTAGGATGAACAAAGATCTACATTTAAAAAACAAAACGTTTTTTCCATTAATTTTTGCCTAAGTTCTTGAACCTCTCCCCCAGGGCTAAATCTGCCACCTACAGACACTTTTGAAGTCACAGCTTCACGAAGGCACAAGAATGTCATTCTTTGCAATCAGCATCTCAAAGGTGCACAAAACCCCAAAAAGGGAGCAAAGCACTGTGCCAAAGGAAGCAGGTAAGTCATTGCCATTGTCAGCTGGAGCAGAGAGAAAGTGGGGTCACCCAGACACAGGAATCTGGTTCTGTAGAGGTCCCAGTTTTCTTCCACAGTCCTTTATTTTATTTTTTATTTTGTTATTTTTGAGACAGTCTTACTCTGTCCTCCTGGATTGAGTGCTAGGGCATCATCATAGCTCACAGCAACTTCAAACCCTTGGGCTTGAGCAATCCTCTTGCCTCAGCCTCCCAAGGAGCTGGGACTATATGCACCCACCACAACACCCGGCTAGTTTTTCAATTTTTAATAGAGACAAGGTCTCCCTCTTGCTCAGTGTGGTCTTGAACTCCTGAGCTCAGGTGATCCTCCCACCTTAGCCTACCAGAGTGCTAGGATTACAGGCATGGGCCACTGCACCCGGCCACAGTCCCTTATGTATTGATGCTCAAGAGTCAAATTTGGTCACCTGTGGAATTTGATAAAATACAGAATTCTGGCTTCCATCTTCACTCTCAACCAAAATTTTTGAAGGGAGTAACTAGTTTGACCAGAAATCTGAATCTTTAATAAATTTGATGGGTGACTCAGGTGCAGCACTGAGTTTAGGATCCAAAGCCTGACAGCCTGGTGCTTGGCGGCTTGTAGGTGCTGTTTCCTCCCCTGTGCTCCCTTCCCCGTGCTGGCTGCTGGCCCCAGACACCTGCTCCCAGACAGGTGGGGCTCGGTCAGTCACTTTGGGACCCGTGATCCCGTTGCCCAATGTGCCCTTCAGGCTCCCCATCTGGAGAAATGGAAACTATTGCCTTCTTTCTACAAAGTATTGAGAAAGACTGACTCATGTCAAAAACTTTGAAATCTGCAGATAAAATGCAATGCCTGATCCCCTCCCTGGAACTGTCGTCCCCAAGAGTGTTCTGTGAGGAAATCTCAGCCGCCACTTCTGCAGACAATCCATGAGCAGAAACACCAGCCCATGTCTGTCACTGCTCAGGTGGCTTAGTCCTCTGTCATCACAGTTACTGTCCCATCCCATGTTGCCAGTGAGGGTCACACTACAGACTTCTTCACAAGTCTGATTCCAAACGTTTCTACCTGCGATCTCCTCCAGCTGTGGAGTCTGCTGGTTGCGTTTAAGCCTATTGTCCTATCCCCGTGGACCTTAAACACTCTTTATTATATCTAACAGCAGTCAGCATTATGCGGGGTGAAGGGCAAGCGGATGACGTCTTTGCAAGGCGGCCAGATGTCGCCACAGGGCCAGTGGCTTTTATCCTGCGGCTGCTGAATTTCACATATATCAATATTTATCAGCTGGGATATTGTCAGTTTTATAAATGAAAACTGAATGGCCATAAATCATTCTGCTGGTAGGTAAGCACGGGGGCAGGAGGCGGTTCTATCTGTGAGCTTGCCAGTCAGGTGTGTCCATTCATTCAGTGGCAAAAGCACGCTGCCGACCTGCCAGGATGGCTGGGGCCGGCGAGGGCTCATTGTGCACTCTGCTGCCTTACTACATCCTGGCACGCAGGCTGGAAGCAATTCACCAGCCTTGGAACCTCACGACCTTGTTTATAAGGTAGTTTAATACGTACCCCTTATTACTACACTATTCAGAGTCATGGCATAGTAGCAACTGACTTCACAGAGCCTGATGACAGACAGCACAGAACTGCTGTTTGGTCCCTGAACACCACCCCACCATGACGAGCTTCTAGGCTGATTTCTTTGAGATCTAGTCATCTCTTCACATTGCATGGATGATAACTAGTAGGGCCATCTACTGAGCACTCACTGTGTGTCCAGGACTAGGATATCCCCCATACCCTGGTCAAGCAGCCTCTCCTGGGCCCCAAGTTCCAGATGGGAACTGAGGCTCAGAGAGGGTACCCAACTTGTCCAGGGTGCCAGACCAGTGAGCAGTAGGGCCAGGATCGTAACCTAATTCAGACTGTTTTCAGAACCTGGGCTCCTACAGTGATGGGATGACCAGAACTTGATTAAACTAGACCAGTGCCAAAGAGCCCCAGGAGACGTTCTGATTCTCGAGCTTCAATCTGACACCATTGTTTTGTTTGTTTGCTTGTTCATTTGTTTTTTTGTTTTTGAGACAGAGTCTCACTCTATTACCCTGGGGTTGAGTTCTATGGTGTCATCACAGCTCACAACAACTTCAAACTCCTGAGCTCAAACAATCCTCTTGCCTCTGCCTCTGAGTAGCTGGGACTACAGGTGCCTACCCCAATGCCCAGCTAGTTTTTCTATTTTTAGTAGAAATGGAGTCTCACTCTTGCTCAGGCAGGTCTCAAACTCCTGAGCTCAAGCAATCCCCTGCCTCAGAGTGCTAGGATTACAGGTGTGAGCCATGGCGCCCAGCTACGACACCATTGTTTTAATCTCTCTTCCAAGGAGAGAAAACACTGGTGCGAAGGACAGCGGCTAGGAACAGGGCCCTTTCCTTAGAGGAATCACCTGGAGGGCTCATGCAAACATGGATCACCCGGCCCCTCTCTGGATTTTCTGATTCAGCAGGTCTGGGCTGGAGCCTGAGTATTTGCATTTCCCGGGAGCTCCCAGGTGCTGCTGCTGGTCCAGGGACCACACTTTGAGGATCACTGCTTCAGCCTGTGACACTATCCTGGGTGACATGTTATGGTTGTACACTTACCCTGAGCATGACTGGGTTTCAGCTTACTCTTCCCACCGCAATACAGGCCTCCCCAGGGGTTCCCCGGGCCAGGGCTCCCTGAGGGACTGTTCTCACTATCCAGATCTCTGCTTGGCACTGACTCAGAAAACAGGTGAGGCAGGGCAATTCCCCAAACAATGGATTGAGTTAGGAATGGTGGCATCTTGATACCTAAGGCTACTAAACCAGGTGCCTAAAAAAAGGTGAAATCAGGTGCATAGAAGAAAAAAGGCATAAATAAGAGAAAAGCTTCTGGTAAAGGAAATGACGGATCCCAGGCTGGTTTTCTCCACATCCACCCCCTGTTCTCTGCATCAGCAAAAAGAAGCACCAGTGACTTTTCCCCTGTTTATTGTCTCTCCGATTAAGTCCAGCATACTCCTTCCTGCACTCTCCGGGGAAGGACCCTGGACCTCCTCCACGGCACCCTCCTTTCATCTGCCTCCTCCCATCACCACACCCACTTCTGCCCTGGCAAAGTGACCTTTCCTCAGTGCGGCCTCCATTCCAGTGGGAGAGTGAGGGAGTGCACTGGCTGCCAGTCACGTAGGCAGGAAGCCCCTCCACCACCCTGCAGACCCTGAGAAGAGTGGGTCCCCTCCACTATCCCCAGCCTTTTCAAGGCCAAGGGTTGTGCTGCTTTGGCACCGAGTAAGAATTCAACAGAACTTTTTGAATGAGTAAATGAATGACCTTTTAGGCCTCACAGAGGACAAGTAGACAGTCCTCTGCACGGTAACCCCTGCTTGACCAGCAACCAGGCCAAGAAATGGAACGTGGCTGGCACACCCAGAAGCCACCTCCCACTCTGTTTTTACCACTGTCCCTGTCCCTTACCATAGGTGATTACAATTTTTCCTCTAAACAATATTAAACACCTTTGCCTGAAGTTGGCTTTGACCTTCATATGAATGGAAACAGTTTGTACACTTGTCTCTGGCTTCTTTTGCTGTATGTCATCTTTGTGAGGTTCATGCATCTGTTTGTACAGAGCTGGCTGGACGAGCCAGACCTGTGTCCACCCATCCACGCTGCTGTAGAGTATTCCATTCGTCAGAACACACCATGACGTATTTCTCCATTCTGCTGTTGTTGGCTACGTGGGGCTGTCACAAAGAGCAGCAGCTATGAACAACCCAGTGCAGGGATTTGGATGAACTATACATACATATTTGTTGAGTTTATGCCCCAAAGTGGGATCCCTGGGTCACAGCATGTTTAGCTTTAGGGGGTACTGCCGAGCCAAAGTGGTTCTATGAATGTGTATGCCCTTCCCTTCCTCACGGTGCCATTCTGATGGGTGCATGGTGGTATCACACCCTGGTTTCAATTTGTGTTTCTCTGAAGATTATTGGTGAAGAGTATCTTTTTGTAAGTTCAATGACCACTCGAACATTCTCTCTTGTCCATAGTATTTTTCCTAACTTCTTGATTCTGGGAGAACTTTGCTTTATTTGTTTATTTGTTCCTTTGTTGACTGATTGATTCATTTGCTTAAGATAGGGTATCACTCTGTTGCCCGGACTAGAATGCTATGGCATCGGCCTAGCTCACAGCAACCTCAAACTCCTGAGCTCAAGCAATTGTCCTGCCTTAGCCTCCCAAGTAGCTGGGACTACAGGTACCCACCACAATGCCCTGATAATTTTCTATTTTTAGTAAAGACAGGGTCTCTCTCTTGCTCAGGCTGGTTTTGAACTCCTGAGCTCAAGTGATCCTCCTACCTCAGCCTCCCAGAGTGTTAGGATTACAGATGTGAGCCACTCTGCCCAGCCTTTGCTTTATTTTATTTTTTATTTTTTTTGAGACAGAGCCTCAAGCTGTCCCCCTGGGTAGAGTGCTGTGGCATCACAGCTCACAGCAACCTCCAATTCCTAGGCTCAAGAAAGTCTCCTGCCTCTGCTTCCCAAGTAGCTGGGACCACAGGCGTCCGCCACAATGCCTATTTTTTGGTTGCAGCCATCATTGTTGTTTGGCGAGTCCGGGTTGGATTCGAACCCGCCACCTTAGGTATATGTGGCTGGCGCCTTAGCCACTTGAGCCACAGGCACCGAGCCTGCTTTATTTTTTATTTGTTTTATTTTTTGTCAATGTGAGTGAAAATTAGTGCCCATTTAATATACGCCTGGCTCATATTCCTGTACATCTGCAGTCCTCATACCTAGGGTGACCAGACATCCCGCTTTTGGCGTGACAGTCCTGATTTTCAACGATTTGTCTTGCATCCAGCAGCATTTTAAACAAGTCCTGATTTTTGGAAAGAATACATGAAAGGGCGGGAGAACAGGAAGGGAATATACAGTTTTCGGCTGCCATGTGGCTATTTCGCCAGAATATGAGTTTTATATTATTTTGTTAATTTTATAATGTTAAACTGTAATAATTACAAATAATTGTTGAGAAGTGATTATCGAGAACTGCTTATCAAAGTTTGCTTTGTTGTCAGGCCCTGCCCTGTCCCATCCCCTGCCCTGCCCCCCCACCACATTGTCCCACTTTGCAAATGTTAAAATCTGGTCACCCTACTCAAACCCCACACTGTGGACCAGTTCTGGTCTGAGGCCTGTTGGGAACCGCGCGGCACAGCAGGAGGCAAGTGGTGGGCAAGTGAGTGAAGCTTCATCTGTGTTCACAGCTGCTCCCCATGGCTCCCCTCACTGCCTGGGCTTCTCCTCCTGCCACATCAGCAGTGTCATTAGATCCTGACAGAAGCGTGAACCCCACTGTACACCGCACATGTGAGGGATCTAGGTTGCACACTCCCTGTGATACTCCAGTGCCTATTGATCTGGGGTGGAGATGTAATGCCTAGAATCATCCTTAAACCAACCACCTCCCCCAGTCTATGGAAAAATTGTCTTCCCTAAAATTATTCCCTATTCCCAAAAGGTTGGAAAGCACTGCTGTAGGTGGGCAATTGCCAGAGAAAGCAGTAACTATCGTAATACTGATGAGAGACAGCAAGTTTGAGCATTCCCTCTGTGTTATCTCATTTCTTCTTCATAAACACCCATCCCTTTTTTAATGGAAGAGTAAACTGAGGCACAGAGAGGTTAAGTAACTTACACAAGATCACACAGGATTGAAACACAGGCAGCCTCACCTCAGAGCTGCTACATCAACCTCTATCCCAGTCCAGTTCCCAACTTCAGGCTCACAACACATCACACCCATCAGAGAGGTTGTCCACCTCCACCAAGTGGAAAGCCAGGAATGGGGCTTTCAGGGATACAGTACAGTCTCCACCTGCCCAGGATTTCCCAAGTCAGCCCTGACTATGGAATAAGCCTGCCCCACCTTCAGACACGCCACAAGATCAGTGTCTTTCATTTGTAAGAGGCCCCATAACTATCGACATGTGTTCTGGATTGGAGCGTTGAGTCCCCTGATACCCCTCCCTTCTACCTGCTCCCCTGTGTCCTTGTGTTCCTGCTGCTCTCCTGAATGACAGCTGCTTTAAGGGGAGGAGCTGTAAGTCATTCATTCCAAGATCACCCTTATTAATGGAACAGAGGGAGGTGGTATTGAATCATTTTGAATTACCACCAAAATAAAAACTATTTGCCGTGAAAGTAATTCATACCCTCTCTTAAAACCCAACATCCATACAGGAGAAAAACTGACTGAAAACACTGGAAATATCCTAATGGAAAATACTCCGCTCCCTACCCCCCACCTCTGGGAACGATGATGATGATGATGCAGTGTCTCCAACAAGCTCCTCACCAGCGCTAGGCCACCATTTGAGTGAACAGGGAGGCCAAGGTACAAACCTTGGTCCAAAGGCCAATGAACTTGTCTCCACTGTGGAGAAAGTAGCGCTGTAGAGAGGAGAGCGCTGCCATCAGCTCCTGCAGTCCCCCCCATCCAAGCCCTGAAGAGCCGGCTGTAGTGATGCACTGCTGGTGGCCCCTGGGGGATGGCCCCTTGTCATAGCCGATAGGACACTGAAGGTGCCTTGCCCTCTTTATCCAGTGGAAAACCAGGTCCTGCCAATCGGACTCCTCCTCTTTGCTCTTCCCCTAATTCAGGCCTTGTCAGCTCTTGTCTGAACTGTTACTGTGGCCTCATCTCTCAGCAGTCTCCCTGGCCCTCTCTGTCCCTCCTTCTGTGTCTCCTACCACTGTTACCAGAGGACCAAATCTAAGAGCAACCCTAACCTTGCACATCTCCCTTCCATCTCTAGCAAGAACCCTGACTGTGCACATCTCCCATCTCTAGCAAGAACCTCGGAAGGCATGGACCTGTGCCCAGTCTGGCTCTCCTAATGCCTGAGCCCACAGGCTGTTGGCTGCTGAGACCACAGCCAGCCCTGTGGCACAGGCCCATGACCTGGCCTTCCCCCTGCTCCCTTGCCCATTCCAAGACGTCCCCTCTGCAGGGCACACACTGGCGCTGCTGAGGCGGTGGTTCACTCTCCCACTGAGCCATGTCCTGTCACATACCTGCCACTTCTCAGTGCCCAGCCTGTGTTTCGCTTATGACAGTTGCCTGGGAAGCCCAACGACACTGCTGGAAGCTTCCTCAGTGGCAAAGCCCCCAGGAGCCTCGCTCCTATAGCCAGCTCTGAGGGGTCAGGCCACAGATGGAGTCAGCCACTCATTTGACGGTGAGAGACAGAGACGCTGCCCCCAGGCTTCAGTGTGTCGTAGGAAACCGATAAACAGGGGGCTGCTCTGCTGCGCTCAGACGAGTAGGGACTGGCAGGCTTAGGGCACCTTCTTGTTCTTCCTCAGACCCAGTGGGAGAGAGAAGACCTGAAACTCAAGGCAAAGGGGGAGTGAGTGGGATTACTGCTTGGTTACCAGAGTCCCACCACTGCTGGCCATGGGGGAGGACCAGGCCAGAGAAGGGACCAAACCTCTGCATACCCGCCTCCTCAGGCTGTCCTCTGGCAAGGCCACTGGTGCTCTCTCAGCTGGCTGAAGTTTCTGCTGGTGCAGCCTGACTAGGATTAGGCAAAATCAGAAAAGCAGGACTCTGGCAGCTTAAACCCAGTAGGTGTGACCAGACCTGTAAGGATTGAGTCCTTAAGAAGCCCATGGCCCAAACCCAGTCACGCACTTCCACTGGTTTTGAAGATGGAAACTGCAAATTCAAACTGCAGCACATTAGTCAGTCATCAGCATTGTATGAGACCCACAGGCCTCCACTTCATCAGAAGACAGTCTGACATTCAAAGGAAATCTCTTTGCAAAGTGATTTTTGCCTGGAAGGGCCTAGGCCCTGCCCAGGATGGGAATATTTCTCACTCCAGGTCAGGACCTGGCTCTTTGCACCCCACCCAACTGCTGACCCCTCTGTGCCCTCTCAGGGCTTTTCATGGCCTTGGACCAGGCCCCTGGATTCTGCCCCAGCTGAGGGACCCTGGGTAATTCCATGACCCTGAGTCAGACTCAGTGCAATTCGGCCCACTGGGGCAAAACTTGTCATCACGGGATTAGTTGGTAAGTTAAAGTGCATCCATGCCATAGAACACCACAGTCATGAAGGAAAGCACTAGTGTGGAATGATCCAAAATGTGTCACAAAGTGAAAAGAGCAAAGTGCAGAATATTGCCATTTACATACTATTGTTCATGGGAAAGGAGGGAAAGAATACCCATACGGAGGTTCAGAGTATCTCTCAAAGACTTGTACAATAGTGACCATGTTGTTTGTCTCCTGGCTGGGGGTCTACACGGTTAGGGAACAGGGGTGGAGAGACAACGTTTTTCACTCTCTGTCCTTTCAAATTTAGGCTGTGTGGATATATTAGGTATTTACTAAAAATTTTTGAAGTTAAAACAAGTCCCCAGATCAATTCTCCATCCTTTGCCTTCTCTTGGATGTTGACTCAAATGACCGCGCCACCTGACTCCCTTGCCAGCTTGCTTCTTGCTGGATTTTGCCTGTGGATATTCATAGGGCAAAAGGGGGTAACGTAGGTGTCTCTCCCTGCTCCCTCCCAGACCTGGGTTGCAAATTTTTAATGACCAGACCCCCTGCAGCTGAGCAACTCCCTCTGCAGAACTGGTGCTCACCTAGGATTCTGGCAACTAACTGTTCCTTCCTCTTTCTCCTTCAGAGTAAGGGAAGGGAATAGCTTCCTGCTGCTGGTTGCTGCCGGCACCACTGCAAAGAATTCTTTTATTAAAAGCTCTTCAGCTCAGCACCTGTAGGACAGTGGTTATGGCACCAGCCACATACACAGGGAATGGTGGGTTTGAACCCAGCCCAGGCCAGCTAAACAACTGCAACAAAAAATAGCCAGGTGTTGTGGCAGGCGTCTATAGTCCCAGCTAATTGGGAAGCTGAGGCAAGAGAATCACTTAGGCCCAGGAGTTGGAGGTGGCTGTGAGATGTGACTCCACAGCACTCTACTCAGGGCGACATGGTAGGACTCTGTCTCGAAAAAAAAAAAAAAAAAACTAAACTAAAAGCTCCTCAATTACTCCATGCAAATGGATTCTGTTTCTACCCAAGACACGACCTGATACAGGTGTCCAGCTCTAGGGTGGAGGGCACTCGTCCCTGTCTGCTCCTAACACAGGCATTGAAAGGATTATTAGTGAAAGAAAGTCATTCCCCACAGAAAGGGCTCCTGAGCAGTAAGTGTGCTTCCACTACTAAGGGGAACAACCTGGGAGATTCAGAAGAGACCCTAACTGAGGACAGAGCCTGGGAAGATGCTGCCTCTCAGGGCCAAGAGAGAGAGGCAAGCTGGTCTAATGGGAAGGAGGTGGAATGCAGAGGAGTTATGGGGATGATTAGAAGATAAAGTCAGGGAAATGCCCGGAGAGAAAGGAGGAAGTTTCAAGGAGGTTGCAAGAGCCTCAGAAAAGTTCAGCAGCGTCGTGAGGACTAGGAAGAGATTGCTGGATGAATTGATTGGAAAGTCACTGCTCACTTTTGAACAAATAATCTTAGTAGAATGTTATGACGTTTAAAAAAATAGGCCCCATCCCATTTTTTACATTTTTCCCATGAGAGATGGTACTGGGTCCCTTCCCCTGGGATCTAAGCTGGATTTATGACTATTCTGATCAATGGGCAGCAGAAAAGACGTTTTGTGGCTTCTGAGGTTGGATCAGAGAATGTCGTGTAAACAGAGGCTGGTCTCCATAAGCTGCTTGCTAGAGGATAAACCAGAGATCATGTGAAAAGTCTGACTATCCTGAGTCTTCTGTGCTGGAGAGTTGGATGCAGGTTCTCCAGGTAACAGGCAAGGTGAGCTTCCAGCAGGTATCAACCACCAGCCAGTGAGTGAGCTACCTTGGGCATCCAGCTACCTTGGACATATACCTTGAGCCTTCAGATGATCACAGTCTCAAGTGGCATCTGACCACAACCACAGGAGAAACGTTTAGCTAGAACTGCCCACCCAAACTCTCCCCAATTTCTTTTTAGTATTTTTTTTTATTAAATGATAACTATGTACATTAATACAATTCTGGGGTACAGTGTGGTGTTTTCATATACAATTTGAAATATTTTCATCAAACTGGTTAACATAGCCTTCATGTCATTTTCTTAGTTATTGTGTTAAGGCAATCATATTCTACTCTTAGAAAGATTCACTTGTACCCTTGTAAGATAAACCACAGAAGTGATCCCTCCAATCACCCTCCCTCCACCCATTCCTCCCTCCCTTCTCCCTCCCCCCTCCCCATATAGTTAGGCTGTTATTGGGTTATAGATTTCATATGAAAGCTATGAATTAATTTCATAATAGGGCTGTGTACACTGGATACTTTTTCTTCCATTCCTGTGACACTTTGCTAAGAAGAACACTTTCCAGCTCCATCCATGTGAACACCCAATTTCTTATTCTACAAAATCATGAGTAGAAAGGGTATGCTTAGAGCAGGGGCCTGAAAAATGGCCCCTCTCTTTGTAACACACCCAATAGGAATCCGGAGTCATTGTGATAGGAGGCACAAAACCTGCGGCCTCCCTACATACAAATTCCCTACACGTGAAGAAGAAGAAAGAAAATTATGAAATGTATGTGGTGGGTGTGTGGCCATTCACTATATAATTCTTTCAATTGTATTGTATGTTTTAAAAATGCCTAATAAAATACTGGAAAATTAAAAAAAAAGCCATGTGTAGAGTTAAATGGTTGCTGGTTTAAGTTGCTAAGTTCAGGGGTGCAGTCCTTTGTTACACAGCAATAGTGACAACCAGACTCTGGCACTAGAAATGGGATACTCTGCACATATGTCTGAGGCTTTGAGACTGAAAGACAAACGAAGCTGAGAGGACTCCGAGATTTTTAGGAAAAGACTGACAGTCTTCTGAGTTGTCAGTGATAGCTTACAGGACCACAAGGGAAATCTTACTGGAAACAGGAGAAAAGGAGATCTTTGTAAAAAGACAGCAGAAAATGTAATACAATTCTCATCTCTGGTAATATGAAATATTGAAACTTACTTAGTGAACTGGTGAATCTGGCTGAGGAGAGTTCTAGGCCGAATGTCCAAAGTGACGAGTGGGCTGGCTGCTGAGGCTTACGCCTGTAACCCTGGCACTCTGGGTGGCTGAGACAGTGGATTGCTTGAGCTTAGGAGTTGAGACCACATTTCTACTTTAAAAAAATATATATAGAAACTAGCCAGTCATCATGATGGCGTCATGATGAGTAGTCCCAGCTAGTCAGGAGGCTGAGGCAAGAGAATCACTGTGAGCTACGAAGCCACGGCACTCCATTCAGGGTGACAGAGTGAGATTCTGTCCCCCAAACCAAAAAAGTGACAAGTGGTTTCTTTTAACTATGTATCAGAAGATAATAATTAGAGAGAGATGAGCTGGAAAAAAAAAAAAGAAAGGTGGAGGGGATTAAGGGATTATTTTATGATCAAGTAGCATTTAGAGAAAACTAGGGTCAAGAACAAAACTATTTCTCATCCCCATTTCTCCTAGAAGATTCTGAAAGTAAAAAGGGACCATACAGAAAATATCAAACCAGGGTGCTGAAAATGTCTCAGAGAAAAGTAGAACCAAATGTGAGACTCCAACATCTTTGTTGAAACCTAGGGAAGTTTTTTTTTGGGGGGGGGTAGTTAAAATAAATCTTTTAAAACCTTAAGATTCTTAAGGTCTTGACTGTCAGGCCCTGTTGGATAATAGGGCTTCTAAGGATCTCATGGTCATTACCTCATACTGGAGCCTTGTAAAGAGCCCAAGGTACAGAATGATTAATCTTGAAGCGATTTATAGGCATAGTTTTTGTCTAATGCAGTGGAATTATATGACACATAGGAATCTCACAACATTGTAAAGGGAATTGCAGCTTTGACAAAAAGGGACAAAATAGTACAAAATGAAAAGAGTTTTTTAGCCACCTCCCTCCAACTTCATATGGGCAGCAAGCAGACTATCTACTCAGTTGTAACCATGGCCATTTTTTATGGAAAAGGAAGGATCTTAGGGCAGGGAAACAACAGCCCAAAGAACAAAGCCAAAGCCCAGAGGCGAGAAATGAATCCTACTGCAGGGTCCAGAAACACGTGCCTAGATGGATTCCAGAGTGAACATACCCTAGTGTGTCTCCCGTTTCCCAGCTTTTGAATAGACGTGTCTATAGCACTTGCCCCCGACACTACATTCCCCAGGTTACAAACAAGATAGGTTCTGTAGGTTTGTTCTTAAGTTGAATTTGTATATAAGTTGGAAGAACAGGTACATTTCCCTATTGCCTGTGATAGCTTCCATTCATAAGTCTGAGTTGTATGTCAGTCAGGTGTTTGTATCTCAGGGACTGCCTGTGGATTAGGTGAGTAGAAAACAGATGTCATATTCAGTTCACCAAACTATATACAAGTGATCTCATTCAAAGAGGCTCTTTTGCTTGGGAACCTGGTTTAGGTGACAAGATCCTGGCATGGCCCCTGATGCTATCAAGGAGATTTTAAGGGATTCTAGGGAGGGAGGGAGTATGTTACCGAAGGAGAAATGTAAATAATTTGTAATGAAAGGGTGGACTATGGCAGTTTTAGAACGTAGTCTCAAAATTCTTTGATAACTCTTTTCATCTAGAAGTGGGGTCTCAGTCTCCTCCCCATGAGTCTAGGCAGGCTTATGACTGCTTCACCCAGTAGAGCACAGGGCAAAGGATGACGCACAGCTCTGGTGCTGGGGTGAAAGGGCCAGTTAGTTTCTGCCTGATCTCTGGGGACACATCCTGCCAGGGAAGCCAGTTACCATTACTACTCTAGCCTGCCATACTGGAGAGGTCACGGGAAGCATTTGAGTAGACAGATGCAGCTGAGCTTTTGGACAGCAGCCACTATCCACTGCCTGCCACGTGAGTGGGCCATCTCAGATGCCAGCCCAGTTGAGCCTTCCACGCTGACTGACATCTTGCAACTGTACGAGACACCCCAGGGAGGAACTCTGAAGCCACACTCTTCCCAAATTCCTGCTCAACAAAATTGGGAGCAATTTTTGTTTTAAGATATTTTATTTTGGGATAATTTTCTTGTAACAGTAATAACTGGAATAAATGTTGACAGTCCAAGACCAGTTACATGGGGTTAAGAATGCATAAATATGACACATATGAGGTAATTTGAGAAATTCCATAGAGAAGGAAAGGAAAAAGAGGATACCATGGTTTGGAAGCAGGAGGAGTTGAGGGAAACTTTCTTCTCCAGATGGAAAGGCTGAGCCAATGGAGAGAAAGAGGGTGACAATGGAAGCACTGTCCCCAGAGAGGCGTGTGTGATGGGCTCAGGATACAGAGCCTTGGGCAGAAGGTAGGTTGATTTCTGCTCTGACGCTGCAGAAGAAAGAAGGGGACCATTGATGCGGCCACGAAGAGGACTGAGAACATTGCCACCAGATGAAGTAAGGATATTACTCCAAACCCAGGACTTCATGTCAACATGAATGGCTGGATCATGCTCAAAAAAGACCCTCTGGCTGGGCACCTATGCTCAGTGGTTAGGGTACCAGCCACATGTACTAGGGCTGGTGGGTTCGAACCCAGCCTGGGCCTGCTAAACTAAAAAAATAGCCAGCTAGGCACCACCCATAGCTCAGTGGGTGGGGTGCTAGCCACATACACCAAGGCTGGGACGTTTGAACCCAGCCCAGGCCTACTAAAACAACAATGACAATTGCAACAGCCAAAAAAAATAGCCTGGCATTGTGGCAGGTGCCTGTAGTCCCAGCTACTTGGGAGGCTGAGGCAAGAGAATTGCTTAGGTCCAGGAGTTTGAGGTTGCTGTGAACTGTGATGCCACGACACTCTATTGAGGGCGACATAGTGAGACTCTGTCTCAAAAAAAAAAAAAAAAAAAGACCAACACATAACAATATAAACAAAAAGTAAGAAGAAAAAATAAAAAATTCACAGCTGGGCTCAAAGTCAAGGTAAACATCTCCTTAGAATTTCTAAGTAGCATGTGGAAATGGTTGTGAAAGAAAGGAAATAGTTAAAATCAAGAAGGTTGATTAACAGTCCATTTAAAGAATCTAATCCCCCCAATCCACCTGGGCTTGACACACACAGTAGGGGAGGTGACCAGAGCCACTGGGCTTAAAAAATAAAACCAAAAGTGAGGAAACCCAGGAGCCGCTGTGATTTGCATGACATATTTTTCAAAAACTCAGGAATTGGCTGCATTCATAATCTGGAAAATGGGGGTGCACTGGAGGGGATACTGTAAGTCAAGTAGATTGGGTAAAAATATGTTAAAAAGGAAACTTGTCACCCAAATCCTTTCCCTGACTCTACAAACATGGGGCAGTCATGGGAATTCCAGCACCACAGGATAAGAAAGACTAAAAAGTGGTACATTGTAGAGTAAAATAAGTAAGACAGGAAACAGCAAAGGGTGCAGGTCTCCCTCATATGTGGGGGCCAACAAGGAGGGAGAGGGATGAGCGATGGTTGCCAGAGGCTGGGAAGTGTAGGGGGGAGGGAGGCGAAAAAGGAGGTGGTTAATGGATGCAAGAATACAACTCCATAGAAGGACCAAGACCTAGTGTCGGGGAGCACAACAGGGCAGCTATAGTTAACATCAATTTACAGAATATTTCAAAATAACAAGAAGAATAGAATTGGAATGTCCCTAACACAAAGAAGTGTTAGGGACTTGGGGTGATAGATACCCTAGTCACCCTGCTCTGATTATCACTCACGGTATGCCTGCATCAAAATTTTACATGTACCCCACAAATAGGCACAACTAGTATGTATCTATAAAAATTACAAATAAAAAATGTAAATAAAATGTGATGCATTAAGTAAAGGACTGGGGCAAACATCAGTGTTTAAAACTTGGGGTGTGATGGTGGCCCTGCTGCTGCCAAATGCCGTCTGAGATTACACTGCCCTTGGAGAAATGCCGGTTTGGGAAAGGAGGGAGATAGACCCAGCCTGTTTCTGGAAGCTGAGCCAAACTACTGCCTGAATCTACGCAAAGAGTGTTACAGAGCCTGCCCCTGGATCAAGGGCCCAGAGGGTCAGAGAGAGGCAATCACAGAAATTCTAGGCAGGAAGGAGCATCCCAGTCAGTTATTGCTGCATAACATCAACTCAAAGTGGCTCAAAACATTACCCAGAAAGAGTTTTTATTCTTTTTATTCATGAATCTGCATTCTGCCAGGGTTCCGTGGGGATGCCTGGTGGCATCAGCTGGCGTGGTTCTGCTAGGGCTGGAGGACCTACGTCCAGCATGGCTCACTCACAAGGCAGGCACATTGCCCCTCACTGTTAGTTCTTCACAGCATAGTTGCTGGGTTCTGAAAGCAACTCCTGTAAGAAAGAAGAATAAAAGAGAAACAAAAACTCCAAATACGTCTGAAAAATAAAAACAAAAATGCATGAAGAAATAAATCTAAGGCTGAGAAAGCAGCAAGAGTTCAAGGTTCTAGGTAAAGACGGAGGACAGAACCTAACCACCAGCTTTCTCTCCCTTCCAAACATCATGAAGATAATATTTTAAGAACCAGTAAATCCACAAGGATGAACAAAATGGGAGAAGAGACAAGGAACACAATTTCAGGATTTTTAAGACAGATGAATGAGCCAGGTGTGGTGTCTCACGCCTGTAATCCTAGCAATCCAGGAGGCTGAGGCAGGTGGATTGCTTGAACTCAGGAGTTTGAGGTTGCTGTGAGCTGTGATGCCAGGGCACTCTACCGACGGTGACATAGTGAAACTCTGTTTCAAAAATAAATAAACAATCTATGAATATTCATAGGCACAATGCATACTTTTTTGTTTTTTTCCAGATTAAGCCATGGAATATTAAGAACAGGAAATAAATAAATTTCCGGGCTTAAAAAAACTTACTCTATTAAAATCTCCTATTTTGGCTCGGCGCCTATAGCTCAACCGGCTAAGGCGCCAGCCAC
>NW_003852515.1:4581591-4654388 GCF_000181295.1 Otolemur garnettii | reverse complement strand
TTTTTTTATTAGTGCCAATCTCCTACAATGTATTTCCTAAGTAGTTCTGTTTTTACCATTCAAACAAACAAAACTTGCCTTAAAAGCAAGAAAAAGAAAAGCAATAAGCAAAATTAGAGTATGAAATTACTCCATATAAAATTAATATTATAAGGCACAATGGCTCAAGTCAGTAGTCCCAGCTACTTGGGAAGCTAAGGCAGGAGGATCACTTGAGGTCAGGAGTTCAAAATGAGCCTGGACAACATAGTGAGACCCTATCTCAATAAATAAATAAACAATCTGGCAAAACATGTATTAATATGTTTAAAAATTTTTAAAAGAAAATGAAGGCATAACTTCAATTGAAAAAAAAATGTATGTGTATATACAGGCTTGGCACCTGTAGCACAGTAGCTAGGGTGCCAGCCATATACATTGAAGCTGGCAGGTTCAAACCCAACCTGGGCCGGCCAAACAACAATGATAACTGCAACAAGAAAATAGCCCAGTGTTGTGGTGGGTGCTTGTAGTCCCAGCTACTCGGGAGGCTGAGGCAAGAGAATCACTTAAGTCCAAGAGTTTGAGGTTGCTGTGAGCTGTGACATCACAGCACTCTATCAAGGGTGACAAAATGAGACTCTGTCTCAAACAAAACAAACAAACAAACAAACAAACAAACAAAAATATATATATATACAAATACGAACTACCAGAAATAAAACAAAAATACACGGTATTTTAAAAAACATCAGAAATCTTAGAAATGAAAAATACAACCACTGATGTAAAGTCTGCAACAGATTAGATATAATCTCTAAACAATTAAATAAATAAATTTAAAATAGTATGGTAGATAGATTTCCCTCATGTAAGAAGTGGAGAAATGGGGGCAGAGAAAGAATTACTCAGGCTCACATAGGCAGTGGCAGAGTTGAGATTTAAATGTAGGAGTCTGGGCCCAAAGTTTAGGTACTTAACTGTCAGACTATAAATAAAATGTAACTTCTTACCCATTTCCAAGTGCATTAATAAATCTGAGAAAAACAATATTTCTTCTTTCCCTTAACTTTTTTCTTAATCATTGGATATTTTTGAAGGAGCTGAATGCCTGTTATAGAAAACACTAAGAAAATATTCTTTTATATGTGGATACATTTGTTTTATTTGGAATTACAAGGAGCCCAAATTGGAGTCTGACTCTGATAATTTTATCAGTGCCATAAAGACAGCTATTGATTATTTATTTAATCTAAATTTATTATGTCAGCAAGTGTTTCCAATCTTATAATTGGTTTCAAAGTAGCAATCATATTATATATGTGTGTATTTGTATATGTAAAAATTATATATGTAAATATATGTATATGTAAAATACAAAGTTATATGCAATATACCATATGTATATTTATTTTAGATTTCTTAGTAGTTTTATTTTTAAGATAAATTCATCTTAAAAAACACATTAATTAGGCTGTATAAAGTTACACTATTTTTGGATACTTCATTAGATTTTTATTGTCACTCTTAAATTATGGACTCCATATGCCCAATTTCAGTAGCCAGCTTCAATAACTACAAAAATATAGACAATCTTGTTTCACCAACAATTAATTGATTATTTCTCATTTGTTACTCCATTCATCCCTTTCTCTTCTGATTATTTCAGAGCTAAACGTTAAGATTTATTTTTAACACAGGGTATGGAGAGTCTTCACAGTGAATTTTGGAGAGAATCCAGGAAACATAATGTACAGTATTTTGAATTGGAGTTTCTCATCATGAAAACTGATAAATCACAATTCCAAGACATGCTTTGAGCCCTGTGAGAAGAGTGATAATATGATAGCGTGGAAAGAGAAGACAGGCATGCAAGTGGGAGATCCAGGCTGTGGTTCTAAATAGATGTCCAGTGAGTACCTACTATGTGCCGCCTCCATCCTACACTTTGAGGCTATAAAGTCAAATAGCCTTTGGATCCTCCATAGCCTCTTAAATGCTTGATACTGGGTTTCCTTGTCTTTTCACCGTCTCATTGAACACAAATAGCAATACTTGTTTTTCGTTCAGAGTTTGTTGCAAGGATCAAAAGAAATATGGCTTGAGGAGGCATTTTAGAAAAGGGCCCAGCAGTGTTACAAAAAGAAGGTAATAGGCTTGGCACCTGTGACTCAAGTAGCTAAGGCGCCAGCCATGTACACCTGAGCTGGCGGGGGCCCGCCAAACAACAATGATGGCTGCAACCAAAAAAATAGCCGGGTGCTGTGGCAGGTGCCTGTAGTCCCAGCTACTTGGGAGGCGGAAACAGGAAAATCACTTGAGCCCAGGAGTTGGAGGTTGCTGTGAGCTGTGATGCCATGACACTCTACCCAGGGTGACAGCTTGAGGCTCTGTCTCAACAACAAAAAAAAGGTAATAGTATTGATTGATAAGATTTGACATTTTCTTCTATTACTGTTGCTGTTGTGCTATTATTACTGATCAGATGCAAATGTGAGTTAATTGAAGTATAAATTTGGACTTAAAAAAATAGTAATGAGAATTTCACTCAGAATTCAGTACAGAGAGGCACTGAAAAAAATTAATGAGAACTAAAGAGATTTAGAAATAGGATTGACAAGTTCCAAGAAATGGTTTTTGTTTGTTTGTTTGTTTGGCAGTTTTGGCCGGGGCTGGGTTTGAACCCACCATCTCCGACATATAGGGCTGGCACCCTACTCCTTTGAGCCACAGGTGCCGCCCAAGAAATGTTTAACAGGAGTTCCAAAATAAAAGAAGGGAGGGCACAACAGAGAAGAAACATGAAAAAAATAATCACAGGTAATTTTTCAGAAATGAAGAAACACGTTGCCATGCACCTTGGATACCAGGCAGGAGAATAAAAAATAAAATAAATTCCACACCCAGAGACATTACAGTGAAACTTGAGAACATTAAGTATAAAAAGACAGTCCTACAAGCCATGATAGGAAAAAAGATACATTATCTAGCAAGGAATTTCAATAGACTTTCTTATCAGGACAGTAAATGCTGGAGGTAATGAGGTAATAATATCTTTAAAAGCGCTGAGAAAAATGACTGTGTAGGTTTTATTAATATCTGTGCAGAAGTCAGCTAAGGTCCTGGGAAGTTAAGGAACTCTCCTAATTCCAGTAACTCTTTCAAGATACAAAGCTGTGTTTGCGTGGCAGGTGGGATGCAAACCCAGACCATTCTTAGCTGCTAACGTCTACTGTGTTTATAGGGAGAATTTATATAATGCAAGGAATAATCCACCAAATAATGTGTTCTTAACAACAATAGTTAAGTTAAATATTTAACAACAGAAAAACGAGTAAATTCTGGGATAACCACACAACAGAACACTATGCAGTGATTAAAATGAATGAACAGTACTTATGTCTGTCAACAGGTATATATCTCAGATATATAAAGTGCCATGAACATGTGCCTGCACCCAACTAAGAAAGATTAAAAGATTGATAGAAGCATTAAAGGTGAGGTTAGTTTTTCTTCTGAAAAATGTCCTCCTGGGAAACTTACCTATTACATCTTTTCCACAACTTCAAGATTTGAATAAGAGAAAGAAATTTTAGAGTCTATGGCTTGGACTGAGAACATTGAGGCATTTGAAAGTCTGAATGGGCCAACAATTCATTCATACCTGTAGAGGTTATTTGAACAAATAAAACTGCCAACTAATCCAAAATCCAGATGACCCCATTGATCTTGTATGATTGGCTAGAATTGCTTGTAGGTAATTTATAATTCATCCCTTTTGGTTTTTCTGCTGACCTATAAAAAAAAGCACAGCAAGATTGTACAGAACAAGAAAAAGTGGAAAGTGAGAGTGAATTTAAGTTTATTTGTAAGGAGTTATATTAGAAAGCTAAAATGCTTGACAGCAAGCATCAGTCAGAGGACCTCATCAAGATAATCTTTGGACTCTCAATTATGAGTATTTGTTCAAAATCAGTAATTTTGAAATTATATTTCCAGTTGGCCTGAGGATAGGCAACAAATGTCAAATCTGGTAGCTTTTCCCCATATTTAGTAACTAGACAAATTAATATTATTTTTGAATGTTCAAAAGAAGGCTGAGTGTGGTGGCACAAGCCTGTGATCTTAGCTCCTTGGGAGGCAGAGGCAGGAGGATTGCTTGAGGCCAGGAATTCAAGATCAGCCTGAGGCTGAGAGTGGTGGCTCAAGCCTGTAATCCTGGCACTCTGAGAGGCTGAGGCCAGCAGATCTCTATTAAAAATAGAAAAACAGGGCTCGGTGCCTGTGGCTTAAGTGGCTAAGGCGCCAGCCACATACACCTAAGGTGACTGGTTCGAATCCAGCCCGCCAAACAACAATGACAGCTGCAACCAAAAAATAGCCGGGCGTTGTGGTGGGCACCTGTGGTCCCAGCTGCTTGGGAGGCTGAGGCAGGAGACTCACTTGAGCCCAGGAGTTGGAGGTTACTGTGAGCTGTAATGCCATGGCACTCTACCCAGGGGTATAGCTTGAGGCTCTGTCTCAAAAAAAAAAAAATAGAAAATCAGCCCCCATCTCTATTAAAAATAGAAAAACTATAGCCAGATGTAGTGGTGGGCACCTGTAGTCCCACTTAATTGGGAGGCAGAGGTAAGAGGATCACTTGAGCTATGATGCCAAGGCCCTCTACCCAGGGCAACAGAGTGAGACTCTGTCTCCAAAACTTAAATAAATAAATAGATAGATAGATAAATGACCAGTCTAAGCAACATAGCAATACCCTGAGTCTCCAGAAAAGATAGAAAAATCAGCTAGGTGTGGTGCACTGTACCTGCAGTCCCAGTTATATGGGGGGCTGGGGCAGGACAGGAGTTTGAGATTGCTGCACACTATGATGACGCCACTGCACTCTCTCTAGCCCAGGAATAGAGTGAGACTCTGTATCAGAAAGGAATGTTATGTTGGACTATTGAGGCTGTTTTATTAGCAGTCTCCTACCAGGTTTCCCAGGATGGAAAACATCGGTCTCCCTAATGTCCATGGGCGAAAATGATGCATGTTCTCATTACATGTTCCTCTGACACCACACCCCCCCAAAACTGTCTGTCTTCTCAGCCAGACTGAAAATTTTCAGGTAGAAGGGACTAGGTCTTATTCAGCTTCTGAGCTCTAACATTTATGCTGGACTCAGCTGTGGTTCAAAAATCGTTTGCTAAATCAACAAAACTCAAAATTGGCAGAGATGTAATACTAGAGACGGCTAGTAGGTGGCGCTATGTTTTGTTTTTGAGTCGAAGAAAGAAAAATCTCCAGATATTTAATAAACTCAAGAGCACCATAAAAAGCAGCCTTACTGACTGCTGTGCTTACACAGGTACCTGGAAAAAGACGTATTGCCCAAAGAGGTCCCGTGAGAAAATCTAGCGGTTCCTGAAAATCCCTTTCTGAAAGCTTTCAGGGCTCACACTTTAATGTGTGAGGTCAGTAACTCTTTCTATGGTTAATTTTATAAGTTAATCTGGCCTTTAGAAAAAAAGCTAATGTGTTTTAAAAGTATCTAAATTGCCACCTTGTGAAATTATGATAAAATCATACACAGACCTAAAATAATCTGAGTACAAAAATTCTCTATCTTTTAATGTAAGAAAAACATATACAAATCTTCTAAACTATAGAAACTAAGTAGAGGTGCTTTAGAAATATCTGTAGGTATACAAAAGTTTTAAATTTTGATTTGGGTGCCAAGAGAATATCTAGGCTATCCAGATGTCTAAATTCTCTATATATTCCTGAAAAGTCCAAAGCCTGGATAATTGAGAATTACTCAATTTGTATGTACCCAGGGATTAAGTGTTAAGTAAACCAGTTTTTAAATCCCTTCCCCAAAGAGAGAATTCTAAATGTTTAAAAACCTGTAGGTGAGCTTGGGAGCCAGGTTAGCAATTCAACTTAAACATTTATTAAGTGCCCCCTTATATTAAGCAGTACCTATTAAAACATAATAAGTTTTATTCTTATTTATAAAGACACTTGTACAACATTGGAAAATTTACAAAGGAGAATGAGAAACCCAGAATCCACCTGCCCAGAGGTAACTGCTGTTAACATTGAGGCATATACTTTAATTTAAATTTCTTCCCTGAAGTTTTCTTAAAACCTAAATTTTTAAACCTTATTATATATAACTTTTTTCCACTGGGCATTTTAACAAAATTATTTCTCATGTTACTAAAAAAGTTTCCTAAACAAAATTTTAATCTTGAGTATTTTTAAGGTTTTGCTACGTATTATCGAATTAATCTAATCAAATCACTGTTAAAATATAAAAATGCCCATTTCTGTATGTCTTCAACAATATTGGATATTGAGCTCTTTAAATATTTTTCAGGCTTGGCAGCTGGAGCTCAAGCGGCTAAGGTGCCAGTCACATACACCAGAGGTGGTGGGTTCAAATCCAGCCCCGGCCTGCCAAACATCAATGACAACTACAAACAAAAAATAGCCGGGTGTTGTGGTGGGTGCCTGTAGTCCCAGCTGTTTGGGAGGCTGAGACAAGAGAATTGCTTAAGCCCAGGAGTTGGAGGTTGCTGTGAGCTGTGATGCCACAGCACTCTATCCAGGATGACAGCTTAAGGCTCTGTCTCAAAATAAATAAATAAATAAATATCTTTCAAAATGATGTATTAACCTATTACCTGGAAGTGTCTCCTATTTTCTGTCTTATATTCCAAGTTAAAGTAAAAAATTTTATATGCTTAATGACCCTTTATATTACTTCTTTTATAAATTTACAATTCAATTTTAAAACTAATTTTCTATCAGTATGTTTGTCTTTTTCTTATTGATTTGCAAGAACTCTTTGTATTTTAAGGGCATTAATTTTTTTGTCTTAAGTATTGAGATTTTTGATTTATTTTCAATAAATTAGATATTTTAGATTTTTACATAGTTAATCATTTTCTTTATGGTTTCAACTTGTGTTGTCACACTTAAAGTTTGGCTACATATTATCAAATTAATCTACAAGAAGTTTGCATCAATTTACTGTTAAAATATAAAAATGCCTACTTCTATACATCTTCAACAGATGTTGGAGGTTGTTGTGAGCTGTGAGGCTATGGCACTTTACCCAGGGCCACAGCTTGAGGCTGAAGTCCCACTGGGGATAATTCCTATGCCCTGAGGCCTGCTAGAATTGTTCAAACTAGCCAATCCTAACCCTCCTTACCTTGCCTTGCCCCTTCCTTCCCACAGAAACCACGTGCTGTCCCTCTCCCTCCACCTTCTGTTTGACTCAGTGCCCCTCTCCCCCCACCTCCTGTTTGAGGTCGTGCTTCCCCAGGCAGTCCCCTGTGATGAGGAGTGTCCCCTCCTCTTGCAATCTGTGGATATAACAAACTATCTTTTTAATGGCAGTCTTTTCCTGATCTGCTGGTCTTGCCATACTTAAAAATAATTAAAACTTCATTTAAAAACACAGGCCAAAATACATAAAATTCCATCCTAAAGTCGGTGTCTTATTTAGTGGGGAGATAAGAACCATTCCCAGTAAAGTCAGAAACCAGGCAAAATGTCCACTGTCCCCACAACTGGATAACACTGTTCTAATCAAAACAACTTGACTAGAGATGACTACTAGTGGCATAAGGAAAATAGAATGTAAAATAAAACTCTCTATTAGCAGATGATATAATAGCAAACCTAAAATATGCTGGAAAATCAATGATAAAATAATTCAAACAATCCAAGAATTTCATAAGATAGCAGGATGTAAAATTAACATGCAAAAATCAATAGTGTTGGCTTCTACCTTCTGGTCTAACATGTGAAGAGGTTGGAACTCATTGCTCCTGATGACAAAATAAGAAAAAGGAAAGAAAGTAAAGGCCGAACAAACTGAAAACCAACAACTCTACATAGATCTGAGAATTGAGGTCACAGGGCAAACTGCCCTAAAAACTGGAGAGACAGACAGACAATCAGCTTATGGGGAGCAGAATCATGCTGCTGGAGATGGTGGGGACACTTAAAGAGTGTACGACTAATTGCTGGAGACTAAGTAAGGAGTAGCTGAGAGATTAAACTCCTAAAATATCAGTCTCAGAGGCTGAGTCCTGCCTTCAGGAAGCCCACAAGGTTCTCAGGAGACGGGAGAAAGGAACCATTTTGAAACAAGTCCACAGTGCTCTTAACAATGGTCTGCCCCAAGAGAAAGTGCTATACCATAGCCTAACCCACTTGTGAGTTAGGGCTAACAGACCCGGGGAGGAGGAGGAGGATACCCAGTTCTAGCCCCCTTAGCTCTCCTATCTCTCCTAAGGAGCACACTGGGAAGCACTTGTGAAGGTCACAGCCCAGAAACACAGGCCACTAAAATACTGAGACCCAATCATAAGATTCTGTACAGTGCTTCACATCCTCCCACACCATACTGCTACATCAATAGGGACCATATTTTATATGTGTGTGTGTGAGAGAGAGAGAGATTTTAGCTGAAAGAACTGCAAACTTCAGACTCTATTAAAGAAGGAATATCCAGGGAAACCCAACATAGGAGACAAAAAATAAGGACACTAGAGGAAATTTTAGCCTTGGATACCACAACAAAGAGTAAGTGTAAGCAGAGCCTAACTCCTGGCCAGATTAACATAAATCCTCACTCTAAAATCATAGTTACCTCAGTTTCTTTTACCCAGTACTGACTTTCAAAAGAAAGAAATTACAAGGCATGGTAAAAGACAAAAATGATAGTCTGGGAAGACAGAGCATGCATTAGAACCAGACTTAGATATACTAGAATATTTTTAAATTATTAGACCAGTAATTTAAAATAATTATAATTAATTGCTAAGAATGCTAATGGAAAAAGTAGGCAACATGTAAGAACAGATGGGTAATGTAAGAAAAAGGATGGAAATTCTAAGAAATAATCAAAAAAATGCTAGAAATGAAATACACAATAACAGAAATAAAGAATGCCTTGGATGGGTTCATTAGTAGACTGGACACAGCCAAGGAGGGAATCCATGAGCTTGAAGGTAGTTAAAAAAGAATGAGGAAGATCTCTATGAATCCATACAGACTGACTTCCAGGAAATTTTGCTAAGTGATAAAAGCAAAGGAGAAAAAAAGCATTTATAGCAGGTGTATGAAATCTTTTATGAAAGAAGAGGAAATTAGAAAATCCATGTATGTCTGCTTACCATTGCAAAAAAAAAAAAAAAAAAAAAAACACAGGATGAAAAAACATGAAGTCAGTTACCCCAGAGGTAGAAAGGATACAGGACAGAATGATAATTCTCTGAATGTAATTTTTTGTATAGTTTTGGCTTTTGAGACCATGATAACATTCTACATATTCAAAAACAAAATTAAATCATAAAAAATTATTATTGTTCAAAAATAAAAGTAAACCAAGAAGAATACCTCTTCACAGGAAATCAAAGCTAGAGGTGAAAGCAAACAAATGAATGAATCTACGTATATGGCAAATAAATGCCGTCACAACAGTAAAGGTAGAAAAAATTAATGCAAGTAACCTGTGAATACAGTCTTTGACTATCTATCCTCAGTTTGTGACGGGGTGAGTGTACAACGGAAGGACGGAAAACTGCAAGCAAATCTTGAACTCTTTTCACTCGGTTTATTTCTAACAACAGTATGGGCAAAACAACTGGGAAAGTATTTTAGATCCGTCATAGGATGAAGCAAATGAGTAAAAATGTTCACGTTGGAGCCAGTGCTCACTGCAGAAGGGGGGGACATACAATCTGGAATGTAGAAGCCTGGAAATAGCTCTGTGGGAACTGGCGATATGTATGTGTGTATGCATAATTATGTGTCTATGCATCCATGTATGAGTGTGTGTGCACGTATTTATAGGTACCGGTCTCTCTATATGTGAGCATATGTATCTATTTTCCAGACCTGTTTGCGGGAAGGGCTAAGAAGCAAAGATACCCAGTAGTAATAGCACCCTGAAACACCCAGAACTTGGTCCCTGATACCATTCTGCATTAAAGGGACTAGGGCCTCTTAGAAAAATGGCTAATTCTAGGGTTTGTAAAGATGGATTTAAGAATATAAATCTAGAATTTCATGTTATGCCAGAAAGCAAGAAGTCTTTCTTTTTTATTTTAATTATTTATTTATTTTTGAGCCAGGGTCTCACTCCAGAGTCCAGTGGCATCAGCCTAGCTCACAGCAACCTCAAACTCCTGAGTTCAAGTGATCCTCCTGCCTCAGCCTCCCGAGTAGCTGGGACTACAGACATCCACCACAATGCCTGGCTAATTTTTCTATTCTTTTTTTTTTGGGTGGGGGGGACATTGTTTCACTATGTTGTCCAGTACAGTGCTGTGGCATCACAGCTCACAGCAACTTCAAACTCTTGGGCTTAGGTGATTCTCTTGCCTCAGTCTCCCACATAGCTGGGACTACAAGCACCTGCCACATCGCCCGGCTATTTTTTGTTGCAGTTGTCATTGTTGTTTAGCTGGCCCAGGCCGGGTTTGAACCTGCCAGCCTCAGTGTATGTGGCTGATGCCATAACCACTGTGCTACAGGTGCTAAGCCTAATTTTTCTATTTTTGTAGAGACAGGGTCTCACTCTTGCTCAGGCTGATCTCAAACTCCTTGCCTGAAGCGATCCTCCCTCCTAGACCTCCCATGGTGCTAGGATTTCAGGCTGAGCCACGGCACTGGCCAAAAAATCCTTTTTAAAAATGATGGCCGCGTGGCTGGGAAGCCATATTGAAGAGGCTCTGACTGGCCAAATCTGTCACAATTTTTGAGCACCAGAATAATTATTATAGTAATTATGAATTATGAATCACTCAAAAATAGGAATTCATGAATAGTAACAATAATTCATGAGCCCAAATGAATAAATGGGAGGAAGGAAAGGCTCTTGCTTCCAGGGTGCTGAGGGCCAGTTAGTAAATGTGGAGGGTTGCAAATAATCACTTTGCAACCACTAAGGAAAGATCAGATCAGTGAAGAATCACCAGTGGATGAATTAATAAACAAAAATAGTACACACATACAATAATATTCAATCTTTAAAAAGAAGGAAATTCTGACATGTACTACAACATTTTGCTTAGCTTTGTAGAAGTTATGCTGAGGGAAATAAACTAGTCACAGAAAGACAAATGCTGTCTGATTCCACTGATGTGAGGTATCAAGAGCAGGCAGACCCATAGAAACAGAGAGTAGAATGTGAGAGTCCAGTGGCTGGGAAGAGGGAGAAGGGGGGTTGTTTAATGGGGTTTGATTATCAGTTTGGAAAGAGAAGAGTTCTGGAGATCGGTGCTAGTAACGATTTCACAGCAATGTCACTGAATTTACTTACTACCACTGAACTGTGTGCTTAAAAATGGTTAAGATGATCGGAGGAACACATTTATAAGAGGGACCTTGCTTGACAAATGCAATTAGTGTAACCTGGATCTTTGTACTCTCAATGAATCCCCAACAATAAAAAAAAATGGTTAAGATGGTAAATTTTGTGTTATGTATATTTTTACAATTAAAAATAAGTAAATAACTTAAAGAAAAATCATTGGCTGGGCACAGCGGCTCGCATCTATAATCCCAGTGCATTGGGAGGCTGAGACAGAAAGAGTGCTTGAGGCCAGGAGTTTGAGAACTGCCTGAGCGACATATCAAGACTCTGTCTCTACAAAAACCATTTTAAATGAGCCTAGTGTGATGGTGCATGCCTGGAGTCCCAGCTACTTAGGAAGCTGAGGCAAGAGAACCACTATAGTCCAGAAGTTCAAGGTTACAGTGATCTTTGATCAGACCACTGCATTCCAACTTGGGTGATGGGGGCAAGACCCTGTTCCTAAAATATATATATGTTTTTTCAAAAAATGTAGGGCATACAAGTGTTTTTTTTTCCACATGGATGTATTGTATCATGGTAAAGTCAGGACTTTCAGTGGACCCATCACCAGAATAATGCACCTTGTACTCGACAGGTAGATTTTACCCCTTACTCCTCCTTGCCTACCCCCCCCCCATCTTAGTTTCCAAAGTCCATTATTGCTCTTTATGATCACATATATCTTTCATTTAGCTCCCACTTATAAGTGAGAACATATGGCATCCATTTTTCCATTCCTGAGATACTTCACTTAGGATAATGGTCTCCAGTTCCATCTAAGTTACGGCAAAAGACATTATTTTATTCCTTTTCATGGCTAAGTAGTATTCCATGGTGTGTGAGTGTGTGTGTGTGTTTTCTTTGTCCAAGTACTCATCAGTTGATGGGCACTTAGGTTAATTCCATATCTTTGCTATTGTGAATTGTCTCAAAAAATTGTTTTAAGTAAAAGATTAAAAAAACAAAATTATGAGGAATCATAAATGGATGCCCAACCTAGGGGGATATTTGTATGAGGGAGGATTTTGCATTATCTTAAAATGTCTCCCTATACACTGTGTATTGGTTACAGACTATAGATTAGGCAACATCTTGATCAGGACATCAAAATTATAATAGCATCAGTAATGAGGAATAGATGGACAACATGTGTCTCCAAGAGTGATACCCTGAGATGGACACAAGAAGCATCAGACAAAAGCAAAATGCAGATTGTTCTATTAGAAAAATGGGAGAGGAAGAGAACCGGTAGCCTTTAAAACTGTTAATGTTGTGACCGGCAAATGAAGGCTATGGGAAAGTTTCATATTCAAGGAAGCTAAAGAGACAGGCAATACTGAACCTTCAGTTGGAGCCTGAGCTGGGGAGGAAAATCTATCAAGGCCATTATTTGTTCAACTGACCAAATTGGAACATGAGCAGTAGACTAAAGTAGTATATCAGAAAAACAATTACCAAGTTGTGTGATTTTGTAAGAGTGTAATTCTATTCTTTTTTTTTTTCTTTTTTTTTTTTTATTGAATGGTAACTGTGTACATTGATGCACTTTGGGGGTACAGTGTGGTGTTTTCACACACAATCCATGACATTTCCATCAAACTGGTTAACATAGCCTTCGTGTAACTTTCTTAGTTATTATGTCAAAACATTCATATTCTACTCATAGAAAGATTCACTTGTACCCTTGCAAGATGAACCATAGAAGTGAATCCTCGAATCCCTCTCCCTCCACCCTCTCCCCCCTCCTTCCACCCTCCCCATATCCTTAGGTTGTTATTAGGTTATAGCTTTCATATAAAAAGGTTTAAATTAATTTCATAATTCATAATTGCCAGGTCATGGAAGAAGCCCAAGTGCCCATCAATCCACAAATGGATCAACAACTGTGGTATATGTACACCATGGAATACTATGCAGCCCTAAAGAAAGATGGAGACTTTACGTCCTTCATGTTCACATGGATGGAGCTGGAAAATGTTCTTCTTAGCAAAGTATCACAGGAATGGAAGAAAAAGTATCCAATGTGCACACACCTATTATGAAATTAATTTAAACCTTTTTATATGAAAGCTGTAATTCTATTCTTAAAGAATACAAACTGAAGTCGTGTTTGGTAGTTCACATTAGGTTGTTGGTACTTACGGGTAAAGAGATATGATAAATGCAACTTACCCTCAAGGAATTCAGGAAGAAAATACATATGTTTGTATGTGTGTGTGTCTTGAGCACCCAGCACGTACTAGGCACTCAATAAATGTCTGCAGAAGGAAGGGTGGAATTAAACAACTGGAGAGCACGTAGCCCTGACAACTGCACTTCAGCTGCCTTCCCTTTGCACCAGGAACGCACTTGGTGGTGCACTGCAGTTCTACCGTCTACTTTACCCTTCCCTCCGCCCTTCAGGGTTATTTCTTTAGGTCCTTGGGAAGTGAAGTTCTTTCTGACTCTACCTGAGTTCCCTTCCTTGGTTCACGGTGGCCACTTGAACTTGGCAGCTTCTCCCTTTTCACATTTGCCTCTTCCTGGGCACCCCTCCTGTCCTTGAATTCGGCATCCCAACCCCTCATGTTTCTTGCATGCACAGTTGTCATGCAAGGTTTCTATTTCTTAAACTATTAATCCTCTCCCCAAAGGAGTCCACTCTGAGGAAACCAGATAAACACCACCACCCCCACCCCACCCCACCCCGTTTCATATTATCACAGCTGCCTCTAGAATGGTGTGTTTGCATTTTCAGGGCACACTGTTGTGGTAGAATCATTAGCATAAACATTATCATAACCAAATCTCTTTTTCCTACATCTTGATTACCATTGTTCTGGCTAGGACCAAATGGCTCCCAGTACAAATTTTTCAAGACAACGAAATTTTGCCTACAAGTAGAAAACAAGTTGATTTTTTTATTTATAAGTAACTTAAATGAAAAGAGTTTCTGACTGTGCCTTTGGTGAGTTTACTATTATCTTAGGTTTTGCGCATATAGGCTATCCATCAAAAGATAACATATCTGTCAAAGAACTCTAAATTCTTTTTCAAAGCCTGGCCACTCTGTCCAAAAATAGCCAATTGAACCTCCAGATCTGGAGCCAGGACTATTTATTGATTTATTTTTTCATTCATTCCTTTATTCACTCATTCAATCAATAAAAACCTGAGCACTGGGCAGTACCTGTGGCTCAGTGAGTAGGGTGCTGGCCCCATATACCAAGGGTGGCAGGTTCAAACCCAGCCCCAGTCAAACTGCAACCAAAAAGAAACCTGAGCACTTATCCTGAACAAGGCATTATTCCAGGGGCTATGTGATAAAGCATATGGTTTAAACGTATGTTGATAAAGCATACGGTGATTCCTGTCTTCCAGGAGAATAGTGAACCATAACGGCTGATCCTCTGATCCTTCCAGCAAGCTTGCCCTTCCCCCTTCATCTGGGCATGACCATGTGCCACAGACCTTTCCCTCCCACTGGCTCCTGAACAGAACAGGAGTGGGCAGGTCACCAAAGCCAGACCAGCCAGATCTCTCCCCAGGGATTTACTTTTTGGAGATAGATGGGAAGTTTCTCTTGCATTTGGATCACAAGCTGTAAAGATGGCATTGAGCAAAGTAAGGCCCATTTTCCCTCCATAGAGGAAGCCAGTTAACATTAGGTAAGAATTAAGTCAACTCACAAATAGAGGCACAAGTTGGATGTAGAGGCTTTGGATCCAGTTGTGCCCCAGTTTTCCTTCATATTCCAGGTTTTCCGGGCCCACAAGTCCCCTCTTTGCTAATTTGCATTGTGATCCTGCCACATGCCGCTGAGAGGCCCTGACTGATACAGGGAGCTGATAATAATGGCACCCGGCAACAGTAGTGGCACCATGAGTGACCAGAAGGATAAAACAAGTACCCACAATAATTGAGAGTTAAGAGAGTTTTCCTTCATTGGGGAAGATCAGGAAAAAGTGGCATTTGAACTGTTCTTAAAGAATGAGTTAGATCTTGATAAGTAGAAATGAGTAAGAGAATATTCTAGGTGGAAGGAACAAAGGGACAGTAGTGAAGAAGTGTCCAGGTTGGCGAGAGGGTATTGGTAGCAGAGTAGAAGCAGAACTAAGATTAAAAAGGCAAGCTTGGGCTAGTCAGTGGAAGATTTTGAATTCTGAAAGAATATACGTGTGGTCTACCTGGGTATGGAACATATTACAGCACAACTCAAAAGAGTATGTGGTTTGGGAACCATTTGCAGAAAAATTATCATTCAAGTCTTCAAGAGACTGAGCGCTCATAACAACTAATGGTAGCTCAGGTATATGTTTTTCATATTAAATTAATTTATTATTAGGTCTCTTTTTTTGTTAGTAGCTAAGGTAGGTTGAACAGTTATTCAGGTTAGGTATTATGCCGAAGTATAGTAATAGCAGTTTGATTTAATCCTAAGAGAAAAACCCATGAGGTAAATACTAGTTTTTAGCCCATTTTGAAGTTGAAGGAAACAAGGCTTACAAAGTTAAACAACCAATTTATAGGCCCCAGACTAGTTAATGGCAGAGTCAGGATTTGAACTTAAGTCTGTCTTCACTCCAGGGCGTAAGCTCATGCTGTAATGCACTTCCCAGTGGGAAAAAACAGGAAAAGAGAAAAGGCAGACAAAGACTCTGGGGAAACATCTAGCAGAAGCCAGATCTGTCTGCCTCTAGATCAGGCAGGAACCTGGGTTTGTAGATGCAATTTAAAGGTGGGAGAGCCAGGCAAGGGTTTATTTGACCCAAGTCCATTTGTTTGTGGTTCACATCTATCACCGTGCTTCTCTTTCAATAACTCTGGTTCCCTCAAACTTGCTGACCTCGTTTCATGCACTTTCTTCATGATGTCTCCATCTATCTTTTAAAGTAAATATCAGAGTTTTGTCTACTTTGGTGGGTTCTACCTCTAACGACAAATTAATTTTTAAAGCCCTTGCAGTATTATTTTGGTCTGTTTTGTTTATCTGGTGCCACAGGAGATTATTTCTTTTCCGAGCATGTGTTGCTTAATGGCCCCAAAAGAACTTCCCTGGGTCAAGCCACCTGGCACCTCTAGACTGGGGAGGGAAGACCCAGGCCCAGGGCCCAGGCCAGGCAGGGGTGGGGAATGACAGTGAGGCTTCCCAAGCTGCTTGTGTGTTGTGTTGGGATCTTCCTGGCCAGAGCCATCCTGCCTCCCAGTGTTCCTAGGTGCTCAGTGGTGAGGACAATCTGACCTAGTGTCCTAATGTATCCCACTTTCTGGTGCCACTGGGCTTACCTGCTTTTTCCCATTTGCTCCAGGGAGGAATGAGACCACCTGGGCTGCCTTTCCCTGCTAGGTGATGGTCAGGAAACACCAGGCCTGGGTCACATTTTACCAGTGGTTGGGTGGCCATAAGATGCCCTGCCACTTTCTTGTTCCCTATCCTAGGGTTTCAACCTGTCTGCCTTCTTCTTTTCACCTTTCGGAGCTGTCCTTTGGTGTTTGTTGTTCCCAGAGTTTACAATTGTACTGAGAGGGGAGGAGTAGAGGGAACAAGTCTCCACCACCCCATCTAGGCTGCAAATCTGATCACCTTTTTAGTGCCTCTTATTGACTAAACTCTCCGGTAAAAGAGAGAGAGAATGAGCCTGTTGATGCAACACTCAAAGGCAGCCTCCCAGAGCAGGGCAGGAGGGAGAAGGCTGGAAAGTGGACTTGGAGAGGCAAACAGAACACCCAGCACAGTGACCACTTCCTTGTGAAGGAAAAAGCAAAACATGCTTAAATACACAAAGACCAAGAGCGTTTTCCCACCCACACGCCATCATGAAAAGAACATCTGAAAAACAGTAACCTCGAGGGGAAGGTTGGAAAAGCAAAAAAGTGAGACTGAAAATGAATAAAATATGATGGTATATTCAGTTAAACATTTATTAACGGCCACAAAACCTAATTATGGGTTCTAAAGATGACGCTCAATCGATGGATTAACGTCCCAAGGAATACAGAGAGTGGTTCAGTGAATAAAGGTTAGCGCTGTCCCAGGCTTGTTCTAGAGAGACAGTAGTCTTGGGTAACATTAGAAATTTTAGCTATAATGGATTTAAAAAAACAAATTAAGGGAACTACTGACAGAGCAACTGCATAACAGGGAAATGGGAAATATAAAAATCTTTATCAATTTTAAACGAGGCAGCAAAAAGCCAGAGAGGCAAGGGAAAGAAGGCAAAAAAAAGACGGCAAAGAGGAAACCCAAAATAAGTTGCTGGCACTGTTCTAAGAGTCTGGGAGGCATGAACAAATCGTTTGATTCAGCAAAACACAAATGGTTTTAATCTCTGCTTCGTACTCAAAGTACTTTAAAGAGAATAAGGCAGCTTTGCTTTCTCACAAAAATTGATAATTAACCAGCTCCCTGAAGGATCTATCGATGTGGGTTGGGGGAGTTAAAAATCAATCCCTGAAAACTATTTCCTGCTTCTCTTTCCTCTTCCCCCCCTCGCCTCCTCACTGGCCCTACACCCAGGACTTCAAACCCCTTTCAGGCCTCAGAGCCTAGCACTTCTTTTGCCTGAAGGGGGGCAAAAGTGATTTGCTCCTTTCCATATATGTAATAGAAATCACTAAGTAAATCTCGATTTTTCCAGGAATTTTCCAAAACAATAAGGAAACCAAGAGCAATGACTATGTCTAATTCATCTTTAAATCCCCTCCACTTCGCACAATAGCGACTGACACAGAAATCATTTACATAAAAGAGAAGGAAAGGCGGTAGGAAGGTGGGGGTAGGGAAAGAGAATCAATAAACATTTACTGAGCACTCCCTTGCTAAGCACTGAGGAAGTAGAATAGCATTTAAATGTATGGGATCCATTCCCAATAGTGTTCAAGGAACTCTGCTGCATTTGCAAGAATCAGATTTCCTGGATAAGACCGAGATTCTCAGTCTCAGTACCCCATGCCCTTCCCATTCCCTTCCTCATTCCTCTAGGTCAGCCCCTCCCCATGCATGACTGTCGTAGGACGAAGTATCTCACCCTGCATCCATATCCCTCTTCCTCTCACTTAAAGCTGAAGCATAGCTTCAGCCCATCAGCTCTCTTTTTTGCAAATCTCCCCCTTCGCAGTATCTCCAAGAGCAACCGCCTTAACAAATTCTTCATTAAGGTCACCAGAGTCTCAAAATAATTTCTTGAGTCTCAAATAATTTCTTTGGGAGTTGAATCTTTCACCAGATGTGTTGCTAATGGCGCATCCTACAGATGCCATGTAGGAAACAGCTGTTGGGCTACACATTCAAGATGTTCCACGATCTCCCACCTTTAAATCCATGTCAATCTCGCAATCACAGCCACTAAGAAGCAGGGCCAAGACTGAATGGCATATATTCTGGCCATTTCAATTTGTCACAGCTTTCTCTGATTTTTCAAGTTCAATCCCAGTGCTCTATGGACCTATTCTAAGCACCTATCTGGGGCCCTGGATACAATCTTGTGAGAATCTTCTGCGTGTCCACCATGCAGGCCTCAAGAATGCTGTCTCAACATTCAGAAGGTGTTGCAGGCACCCATGATACAGGCAGAGTGCTGACCAAAAGAGAAGGATGACAGCTGATCATGACAAGAGGGAGTTATTTTTCTCAGAGGAGAGACCCATAAAGACAGAAGAGAAAACCCGTCAGTGGACAGCAACTTTTCAGCAATAAATACAACCTGAAAAATTTAATCAGAAAAAATTTTTTTAAGTGGCCCTTTTTAAGAGACATGAACAGAAACTTTTCTCAAGAAGACAGACAAATGGCCAACAAATATATGAAAATATGCTCATCATCCCTAATTATCAGGGAAATGCAAATCAAAACCACCCTGAGATATCCCCTAACCCCAGTGAGAATGGCCCACATCACAAAGTCCCAAAGCTGCAGATGCTGGCATGGGTGTAGAGAGAAGGGAACACTTTTACACTGCTGGTGGGACTGCAAACTAATACAGCCTCTTTGGAAAGAAGTAGGGAGAATCCTCTAAGAACTCAAATTAGACCCTCCATTTGATCCCCCAATCCCATCATTAGGGGTCTATGCAGAAGAAAAAAAATCATTTATCATAAGGACATTAACACTAGATTGTTTATTGCAGCTCAATTAATAATTGCCAAGATATGGAAACAACCTAAATGCCCATCAACTCAGAAATGAATTAATAAACTGTGGTATAGGTATACCATGGAATACCATTCAGCCATAAAAAGATGGAGACTTTACATCTTTTGTGTTAATCTGGATAGAGTTGGAGAACATTCTCTTTAGTAAAGTATCACAAGAATGAAAAAGCAAGTATCCAATGTATTTAATACTAATATGAAGATAGTATATGAACTAATACCCAAACAAGAGAAAAACTTAATTTAATCCAAGTGGGGGTAGCAGCAAAGGATGGAGGAGAGAAAGGGGAGGAGGGAGGAGGGTTGGGGTGCTCTCACCTAATGGCTGCGATGTAAGACCCACCTCCTGGGTGAGTGGCACAACTACAACAGGGGACTTACCTAACAAATGCAAACATTGTAACCTAATCATCAGTACCCTCATATTAATCTTAAATTTTTTAAAAAAAGGTAATTGTTACAATTGCATTAATATCTAAATAATTTGTAACTATTTTCTATTCATTGTACTTTATTAAAAAATAATTCAACTCTTTTTTAAAAAAAGGTTTCCAGATAGGAAAAAATGTGGTCCTTCTCATATATTTTTCTTCCAGTGATAGTAATTGTATGGATTTATAGGCGTCTATTCTCTGGTTTTGAATTTGAACATAGTAATATTTTCTGTTTCATCCCAATATCCTTCTTATGCTATTTGCCATGTTGCTGGCCTTTGAAGGACAGACAGAAGTTTGCCAGGATCAAACGTGCAAGGCACTACTAGTCCAGGCAGCAGGAGGTCATGAGAGGACAGGCTGCCCCGGAGGGGCTGAGAAGAGCCATTTGATTGGAGCATTTAGTAGTTGGGGGAGCAGAGGATTTGTGGAAAAAGCCACCTGATGACAAGGATGGTAGCAAAACTTAGACTCAATGGAGAGTTTGACCTCACTCTCTAGGCAGTGGGAAAAAGTCAATTTTGGGGTGAGAACATTATAAAATTCATATTGTAAGAAAAATAACTAGTGATAAAGTGTCAAGCTGTGAAGAAGCAGGCTGCAGGGAACCTGGTGGACACCTGTCACAACTGCCCAGATGAGACCCAGTCTACACTAAGGCAGCCAAGGGCGTTAATTAAGGAAAAGCTGATTCAAGAAGAAGCGCAGACAGGAATTGGGAAGCTAGAGGACCTGCGACCGAGACAGAGCTGGGGAGGTGGAGGGAATGACGGCTCCTGCTCTGAGATTAGCTGGGCGCACTGCTCAGAACCCTTCCCTGACTTGTCTGAGTCATGGCTGACTCAGAGCTGCAACTCGCTGTCCTCCAGTCAGTCACACTTCTCCCAGCTGAAATACACAAACCATTTTCCATTTTCCTACCAGATCACACTCTCACGGACTTTCCTTTACTGACTTTACTGACTCCTCTTTCTCTTTTCTGGTCCATAGGTGAATATATCCCCAAGAATCTAACTATCTCTCTCTTTTCTTTTACACTCAATGTTGCCACCGGCAAATCAACACTTAGGCCTCTAGCTGTCCATGTGCCCATCCCTGTCTTCTCACCCAGTCCTTACATCACCAAAGGCCTGTAAGCCTCTTGAATTTATGCTGCCTGCCTTCATCTCAAACTCAGCGTATTCAAATAGGACTAATCATTATCTTTCCCTGAAAACTAGCCCCCTCTATCAATACCAACCTTTTCTGTCTACAGTAAAATCACTTTTTCAGTCTCCCAGACTAGCAACCTTGAGGCCACCTTGGTAATAAATGAGCATGGGTTTTGGAGTCAGACAGATGCTGGGTAATATATGACTCAATCAGCTATCACTGCATGACTCTGGGTGAGTTAATCAACCTTTCTGATCCTCTGTTTCTTCATTAGGGAAATGGGGATGACAGTCCCTGACCTAGGGATACTATGAGATATAAATGAGATCCTACAGGCAAATGAACCAGCACAAAAAATCAGCGCTCACTGAGACATCTACGTCTTTTCCTTTGCTTCTGTTCAACTACTCACCAACTCCTATAGTCTCTTCCTGTTAAATTTTGGATTTCCCCCCTTTTCCCCATTCTCACTACCTTTCTAGGCTACGTGTCCCCTACTACTCTAACAGCCTCTGACGTGGTCTGAGCACCTGAGTCTCCCCCTTGCAGGTCAGTGCTTTGTGCTGCCACATTTGTGTTCCGGAAACATTGCTTTCACCTCTTAGACGTGCTCGGTATGCACAAGCGGGTGCTTATATAAATATTTCTAAGTCACCCGTGTACGTGTCCTCCACATGCTTGTTTTCGTGTAGCTTATAAGAAACAGATCCGTTCTTGCGTCCTTCCGCCCCCTTAGTATCTTCCTACCAGGTAAGCACAGAGACAGGCAAATAGTGAGATCTCAGCAAACGCTGTCAGCCTGTGATTAACACACCTGTTCCTCGAATGCCGCTCAATCTACAGCAATTTATTTTCTAGAAGGTACATAGTTCATGAATCCATAGAATTTCAGAAAATAGCAGGAGCAGCAGGAAAGGAAAAAGCAGACTTATTTCAGAGGGAAGTCTCCAGCCAGGAGGGAGAGCCCGTGATGGCAGATGACATCCAACTCTAACACTGACAAAACACTGAGAAATTACCATGCTGCGGAAGGTAAGTGGAAGGTATAAAACCCTGTTGGGTAGTTGCTAGGGGATAGAGGGAGGGGAGAATGGGGACCTGTGGTTTAATACCATGTGGAATTTCAGCTTTACAACATGAAAAGAGTTCTGGAGGTTGGTCACACACCATGTGAATACACTTCACACTACACCCTCAGAAATGGTTAAGATGGTAAATTTTATGTTACGAGGTAGAAGGGTAAAATTTATGTTATTGTTCTGGTTTCTAAAACACAAAAGAACAAAACTGTGAGAACGCTGAAGGAGCTGGAGGCTAAGGAGCTAATAAAGTAAAAAGAAAGCAGCCCGGGGTTAGGGGTGCGCCTGGCCGTGGAGTCACCGTCACAGCCTACACTCACCTCGGTCCCAGAGATCATCCTAGAGTGCATTTACATTCCCACTCTAGCAGTCTCACTCTCCTGCTAGACGAGATTTTTCTTTAAAGCAGAGACAACCTGTTTACTGTGGCATCTCCTATCCCTAGTACAGAGCGCACATTCCATAAATACTGGTGACACTGAGTGAAGAGTTGGGTGTGCACTAGACATGTTCTTTCCACATATTAACTCCTAGGGAGGACTTTGTGGTAGCCGTCCTCTTTACCCCACTTGACAGCAGAGGAAACTGCATCACAGAGACTCTGGTTAAAGCACTTGCCCAAGGCCATACAACAAGTAAGTGGTGAGTCTGGGATTTAAACCAAGTCAGTCAGCTTTGGAGTCCACGCACTGACTTGCCAAGTTGCCATTCAGTAGGTGAGAAATTGGAAACGCAGTGAGCTGAAAGTCCAAAGTTAATTGCTAGTAAAAGATGAGGCCCAACCATACCCTATCTGCTTTCAGGAAATAGGAAGCCTAGGCCACAAAGGGAGGCCAGATTGTCTCCACAGGAGTCGTGTGCCCACCGGCTCTTTTTACTGTGTGTGTGTGTGTGTGCACATGAGAGCTTATTTTCTTCCCATTACTAGAATCTAAGGTCTCCAGGGTACAGATTATGTCTGATTCTGTTATATCCCCAAATCCTGGCAACAGTACCTGGCACAGAATAGATATTTAGACAAGGAAAGGAAGAAAAAGAACAATCTTAAGCCAAACTACTATTTGTGGCAACAGATCAATGTCACAGTTCAGTGTTTCTGTAAGTCTATGAATTTCTAATCTTGGACTTGTTATTTCCTATCTTCTAGACTCACCATTTGACCTTCAGTAAGTTTATTACCTTCATGAAGCAGGTTGACTACAGCAAGAAAATTGAGCAATAATTATCAAATGTGTAAGTCCTCTGTAAGTAGCATGATTGTCCCTAATTAAATAAACAACCAATGGTCATTGAGAATATTTACAAGGAAGCACTTTTTATAAAGTTCCAAATAGCACATAGCACCATCAACCAAAAATTCAGAAGTAGGGATGAAAAGTACAAGCTGGGCACCAGTTGAGTCCAGGTGATGGCGGTGAGGGGTAGGGGATTAAATTTCCTGAAATATCGTGTAGAATGTTGTGTGCTTACTCACACGTGTTTTCCTCTGGGAAATGATTCAAAGCATAATAATCTCAAAGAGCTACTTAAGTAAAACAACAAAGTCTGAACTATGTAGGACTTTGGAACAACCAGGCCTCCGTATCTGTGGGTTAGGCCATGGCACTTCAACCAACTGTGTCATTTTCAATCTGTTGGTTGGACCCGAGGAGGATAGGGAACCCGCAGAAGCAGAGGGCTGACTTTCTCAAAGCAGTTGTAAAGGACTTGTACTACTCAGAATTTGGTATCTGCAGGGGTCCTGGAACAAATGCCTTCAGGATATAGACAGTCAATTGCATCTTCCTCCACTTACTGGGGAAAAATGTTTCTCTTCCAAGCACCAACTCCTTATAGATGGAGAGAGTAAAAGAAAGCAGATGAAATTTGTGAAACTCCTAGTAACCTGATAGAAGGGAAGCTTTGTGCAAAATTTGGATTTAAGGTGCTTGTTACTTCTATTGCCCTAATTAGTGATTCTCTTAGAAGTTGAACTAAATTGATTCTTCAAATACATGTTTAGAGAAAATCAAAGTTTAAATTAAATGGGGAACGAGGAGCAGGTCCAGCCATGTGCCTGTTGACTTTCGTGACCACTCCACTGTCCTTTACTCGACCACTCTGTCATATTATATTTTCTGCTGAAATATACACAAACCATCTCCAGTTTTCTTCTCTTGTCATATTAAGCAAAAATCAGAACACGAGTCCTAGAATATTGTAAATAGTAGATGGCATAATATCAGATGCTCTTAAAAAATGGCCCTGGGGCTTGCGAGGAAGCGATTCATAAGGAATCAGGATAAAGGGGAAAAATTAGAATGTTTCCCAGGACTTTTTCTTACTGGATTTTTGTAGTTGTACGTTCAAATTCAGCTCCCAGTCATATAAATACAAAAAGGTAAATAATGTCACTCCACTTTCTGGAGAAAAATACAAATTCCGTGTAATTATAGGCCAGGAGGCAGATTACAGCAGGCTAGGGGTTAGCGACTTCTGTTTGCCTTTTTGTTATCACCTGTCACAATTTGCTGGGAAGGTAAGAAAACACTGCTGTTTATCTGGATTCATGACAATCTCTAACTTTCAGAAACTTCAAGGTTTGACTGTGACCTGTTGGCAGAGTCTAACAAATTGCTTTGTAAATGAAGCAGACAACACTGATTAATTATGTTTTACAATACAGCATTCGTAGAAAAAGGGTTTTTTCCCCCTAAATTGAATTTTAGTTCCATGGGTGCCTCTTTTCCAAGAAAACCAATGGAAATGTGGTCAGTTTATATATAGACTGAGCATAAAGTCTAAGAAACGTAGATAATACTATTTTCTTGTGTATACCTGGAATATATTCTTGACATCACATAGAGCTGTCTGTGTTCCGACTTTTAAGAACACACTCTAGGAGTTGTGATTGGGTCTGTACTGAAAGTTCAGCATGCAAGCAACAAACTTGGATGCAAATTGGAGCAGTAAAGACAAACTAGATATTTAAAGCCCCTCAGCTTCTACTTTCCCTTCGAAGCAGGTCACAATATTCTCTTCGGCGGGTATGTATATTAGCAAGCTGCTGTTATATACAGATGTATTATGAGAGACATAGTACAGGCCATATGGCAAGACTTTTGAACTGAATCATCAATATTTACATGAAAATAAACAACATGCAACACCCAAAACAAACGGGATCCACTCCTGGCTGTTTTAGATTAATTGTTCAGCAGAGACAGCCTTTCCTGACTCTGAAGAACGTTTCCCAGTACTTTGCGAATGAGGAATGCTCGCAGGGACACACAGCAGTCTGCATGGGCTGACCCAGATGACAAGGTGGACCAGATGATCCGCATATTCAATGAGACCCTCCCATATAAAATTTTCAACATTTGAATAATTATACAACAGTTGATATCCTATTGAATAATAATAAGAAATCATATGTATTAGATTTAAAAACCCAAATTCTTTCCTATGTTTTAAAAAATACATCTCAGTGATTAGAACTTGGCAAGGTTCTTACCTTACGCACTTTCTCTAGGAACCTCATCCAGTCAGAAACATTTTGTGAAAAATAATTTACTATCCAGAAAGTTTCCCTGTTTCCGAGATAAGAAAGCCTGTTCTGCCATCCCAGCAGGCAAGGGTTGTTTAAGTTACTAGATAACAACGTTGTTATTGATTCTATTATTTTTACTCTTCCTGATTCCCTGCAGTCCAAAGGGAGTTTGTCAAACCAAGAATGACTTTTATTTAAAAAAAAAAAAAAAAGAGCAGTTATTGTTGTAACTGGCCTCATTGTGACAGATGGGATCCTAGTGTTTTCTCACTGCCCTTTACTCAGGAGGTAAGAGAACAGAAAGCAAATAACCAAGAAACCAGCACACTCCTAGTAATCTGGATTTCTCAGGGTTGAGCCAGAGCACTTGGAAATCAAATATTGTCTCCTCCTGAATGCCCCTTTTAGCCTGTTGTTGTTAACCAGTGTAACATTCCCTTATCACATGCTCATGTGGGCAGAATTAAATGGATTTAGCTACAAATTATATAAAATTCATTTACCTTTAGAGGAAGCTATTTGGTCAAGTTCAGTGTAGAGAGAGTATTGCATTAAGACACAAGTTAATGGTACTGCCTGGAGGTGAATCAATTTGCTTTGGTTTTATTACCGCTCTTTATTTGCCCTTGGAAATGCTCAGCTCAAGTCCACAGAGCCCACATTGTAGCCACATTAATGTCCCAAGGAGAGGCCTACTGTTTCTAAAGAGCTCAGCCTGAGTAAGCACAATAACACAGCAAGATCATGCTGATCCTCTCTAAATCTGTCATTACATAAAGAAAGAATGTGTAAGAGACAAAAGAAAACCTATGAAAACGTTCAGATTTTATAAGATTCAGATAATATATTGAGCTTCTACTTTCTGTATTGACTTAGACATCTTTCCAGCGATTCCTCATTTAAACCTCACAACAACCTTAAGGTGTACTGGTATACTTTTATTTGAATGTCCATGCTTCATTTGTTCCTGAACAGTACGTACAAGACCAGGCATGGTGGCGGATGCCTGTCATTCTAGCACTCTGAGGCTGAGGCAAGTGAATTGCTTTGAGGTCAGGAGTTCAAGACCAGCCTGAGCAAGAGCAAGACCCTGTCTCTACTAATTCCTAAGTTTGATGATAGCTTCATCTTCCAACCTAGAAATGGAAGAATATGGGAGTGGCTGTCAGCTGGAAAACAACACTGAGATGGGGGACTCCATACCTACTATGGCGACTAAGGCATTTTTAGCTGTGATTAGTTCACCCCTTCAAGTCTTTCTTTCAGGCTTTCCTGGCTGTGGAAAAGGAGAATTCCTGCTCCTCCTCCACACCGGTTTCTCTCCCTCTACAGCACAGTGAGGGCGGTTTGATTGAGTGTCCCCCAGCAACTCCCTTCCTCCACCTCCTTTAAGTGGGATTCTGCTGGGGGACACATTCCCCCAAAACACTGAGTGATATACCCATGCTGTGCTTCCTCTCGGTGTTTCTGAATAAACCTTTCCAGGCCTACTTGTCTGCCTATGCCTTCAGACATAGTCTTCTGGTAATAATCTGCAATTCTTTTGGATTCATAATGGCCAATGGTTAAAAGTTCATTGGTGCATGAAAAGCGATCCTAAGGGAGAAAGGAAGAAAGCATTTATTGAGTGCCCACACATGACTGCCCTCAGCTTGCTAAAAACATTAGACATTTTATTTCATTAAATTCTTACAAAAATAAAACAAATTTCTTAGTGCTTACTGTATAGCAAAATAGTATAGTGTCATAGCCAATAAAATAGATCCTAAAGCCGTATCACCTTGGTCTGAGTCTGGGTTCTGCCACTTACTAGCTATGTGACTCTGGGCAAGCACTACAGCAGTGCCTTAGTTTCCTCCATTGCAAAAGGAAGATAACAGTACCCAGCTCATGAGTTTTGTGGGGATTAACATATGGAAAGTACTTGAAACAGTGCCTGGCTCCATGTGATTGCTGTAATTGCTGTCAGTATTAGTGTATGCAATAAGTACGTTTCACAGGACAGTGCTATTATTTCTATTTAAAAAATAAGGTTAAGGAGGCTTAGGGAAGTTATGTAAGCCTCCCTAACTTGCCAAGGAACACAGTTTGTGCAGGGCACAGCGAGATTTTGTAGACAGGGGCAACTCCTAAGAATTTTTTGTTTTTGTTTTTGCTTTTTTTTTTTTTTTTTTTGCCCTTTTTGGCCAGGGCTGTGTTTGAACCCTTCTGGCATATGGGGCCGGTATCCTACTCCTTTGAGCCACAGGCACCACCCTCCTCCTGAGAGTTTTCTATACTACACCAAAGCCAGAACATGTTCCTACAACTGAGTTTTGGCCACTCGAGGAGTTTGCAGGCAGGAGCACAGAAAAAGCTCTATAGCCATTTGATCAGTAACTATTACTGAAAACATTGGCCCTTCAAACCAATAAACCATGTGGAATACAGCCTGGTTGAGGAGGGTGGCAGAAAGGGGCAGAAGGCACTGGGTGGTGTTGGTCAAGCCTTATTTGGGTCATAGCAGAAGCCTGGAGGTAAGGAGAGGTTCCCAGAAGAACAAAGGATTAGTCTCAGGAAACAGGTGTGTGGCGGGGGAGGCACAGAAGGGGAATTGCAATGGAAGCAAGGGCCTGGATATCCAGAACTAAGATAAGGATGGAAAGAACAAGGGCTGGGATATCTGGACACTGCACATCTGGATGATACAACCAGAGGTGGATACCTGGGTCAGTGGACCAAAGAGGTGCGTCCAGAAAGGCAGAGGGTGGGCTACTGCAGACCTGGGATCCTGTGGGGTCTCAACTTCCTTTCCTACTTTTCCTTTCACAGGGAAGCCACAGAAGGACTAAACCAAAGAGGAAAGGGCTGGTGTCTGGGACTGCCAGCCCCAGGGAAGTGACACGGGGAAGGAGCAGTGTATAGGCTCCCCACCTACAGCTCAGTGGTTAGGCAGCCACATACACTGGGGCTGCCTAACCACTGCCCAGACCTGCCAAACAACGACAGCTACAACAAAAAAATAGCCGGGTGCTGTGGTGGTGCCTGTAGTCACAGCTACTTGGGAGGCTGAGGCAAGAGAATCACTTAAGCCCAAAAGTTTGAAGTTGCTGTGAGCTGTGATGCCACAGCACTCTACCTAGGACGACATAGTGAGACTTTTGTCTCAAAAAAAAAGAGAGAGAGAGAGAGAGAGAGTGCAGTGTGTAGCCACCGTGGGCAGAGCCTCCCTTGTTGCTCCTCTCAACCTGAAGAGAGCGAGTGAGGTAGTAAACAAACGAGATAAGTATCCAGTTACATTTGATTTTTAAGTTGCATTTATTTGTACAGTTGGATGTGTGTGAATTAGCTGGAGAAGAATTTCAACTTTCTACTTACTTTCACTAGATGATTTTGTCCTGGGAAACAATGGAAAACTTTTGATTCCAAGTCTGAGGTCCTTTTTCCTCTCACCCCCACAACTCCCCACCTGGCTTTCCCTGGCTCCTCTCAGACCTGGGTGCCAGATCCTGAGAATTTAGAAAGTAGCAGGAGAGAAGAATTGATCCCACCTAGGGAAATGAAAACTTCTCTGCATTGGGGCCCACTGAAGGACGTGCTAACACACAAAAATTCACAGTCCAGTATAGAAGGAATCTTCTGGGTACATACCTCATAATGTTTGCTTTATACAGTTTTTCAACTCAGTTTTTATTTTTAACAGCAAATCCTTGTAAAGTTGAATATTCTCTAATAAAGTTCAACATACATTTATGATCTATACCTTGGACTTAAAGTGAGATTCATCTGGGCTTTTTGTTCTCACGTATAATTAGAAGCCAAGTCTTAAAAACTTTACCATCAAGCCAAATTCAGCTCTTGGCATGCCTGTGGAAATCACCACCGAAGACTTAGCAATTTACCAGGAACAAGGCAACCTGTGTTCCCCAGGGCTCAAACTGCCGTCCTCTGGCAGAGGACAGGAGAAAAGGGCAGGCGAGGACCTCCAGTATCAGCGAGGACTATCAGGACGTCCTGCTAATAAACGACTTTTTCACTGTCCACACTATAATTGGTTTACAGCCTTTTCTGTTTATTTATCCATAAGAGCTGCTGTTAAATGGCTGGGGAAGGCGCTGGGCTAATGGCTTGGGATCGCTGCCGGTAGGAGGCCAGGAGGCCTGGAGGGGCTGCGGGCGTCAGGGTGGATTCAGAGCGGAAACGCATTTCACCTGTAATGGACTTGGTGATTTTATGATACCAGAAGCTGTATCCACAGAGAAATACAATACACGATCTTTCTCAGTGGAAGGTTCTGCGGGATGCGTTTTTTAAATATATATATAGTTATTAGCCAATTCAATTTCCTGATACCCTTTTCTCACACGATGATAATAATAGCAATAACAATAATAATAAAATGGCTGTTTGACGTTTGCACCCTAGGTCCTCCTTTAGGCAGCAGGCAGCGGAATATGCCAATTGCCAAGGTGAGAAGGTGCCCCTATGCGATCTTCAGCACCCCGCCCCCTCCCACAGCCTTTGCTCAGCCAGGGTACTCGGGGTTTAGCCAGCAACCGCAGTGGGTGGTTTTGTTTTCTGCTGAGAGCCTGTTTTCTTTCTGCAGGACCGAGCAAAAATATTAAATGGGAGCAAATGAAGCATCGAAATGGAGACCAATTTACAGAAATGTGCAATTAGATGAGAAGTGCAAAGTAAACACTCCGGGAGTGGCGAGCAGGGGAGGGAGAGTGGGGCGAGGACTGAGTCAGAGTTGGGGGGATGGTTCTCAGGGGAAGGGCAGGGAATGAGAGGGGGAGGGGGAAAGTGGCCGATCTTTGTCCAGAACAAGCGGAGCTCGCGGTCCTCTCATAACCGCGTCACCAAGTCAACCCTGGGCGACTCGGCAGATTATCTCTGAGGGTCAACACACCGCCGTGGCGGGGCAAACCCCCTCCACCCTTGCCCTCCTGATCGATGTGGTCACTCGAGGCCTGGGTGATAGCTGCAAGTCCTCCGCGGCCGCCCGGAACAATGGACTCATTGACTCTGCGCGCAGAGATTAGATGCGCGAGTCTCAAGATCTTTCACTTCCTGGCCCCCTAAGACCACAGGTGGCCCTTTTCCCGAAAGAAATCACCGAAACTCGCTCTGCGGCGTGCTTTCCTCGTCCTGCCCTTCTGTGACAACCAGAGTGTTGCCCGAGTTCCCACACTTGCGGGGACCGCTCGGTGACCAGAGCACATCGCAACGCAAAGGCTGACATGACACCAGCTTCCCACGAGAGAAGGAATCCTCAGAGAAGTCCAAATTCCCGACTCACTTTTCTTTAATGAAGATTATTCCAAGGCATTTTAAACCCAAGTATTTCCAGTAAAAGAAGACAAATTAAAATCTACTTCCAAAGGTCTAGATGCAGGTGTAGTTTAGGAAAATCAGGTGGCAGTGATTTTCCTCTTGGTTTTTTGTGGTTCTCAACTCTTTTCCCCAGGCTTTTCTGCACAAGTGTCCAGATTTTCTAAAACGTCTTATGGGCTCAGCACCTGTGGCTCCAGCGGCTAAAGCGCCAGCCACATACACCTAAGGTGGCGGGATCGAACCCCAGCCCGGGCCCGCCAAACAATGATGGCTGCAACCAAAAAATGGCCAGGCATTGTGGCGGGCGCCTGTAGTCCCAGCTACTTGGGAGGCTGAGGCAGGAGACTCGCTTGAGCCCAGGAGTTGGAGGTTGCTGTGAGCTGTGATGCCATGGCACTCTATCCAGGGGGATAGCTTGAGGCTCTTTCTCAAAAAAAAAAAAAAAAACGTTTTGTGGTGGCTGGAGAAATAGCTTCATTTTGGGAGGATCCAGTGGGAGGCTGGTTGGACCACCCAGCCCTGGCAGGTCAGCAGGTCTGTCAAACATAGACCCAAGACTGGGCACCACCGCCACCCACAGGTAGCTAGTCAGTGCCTGTGGGTGCAGAAAACGTGGCCCTATTTAAGTCAGGACACCAGAGTGCCCAGACCTTATTGAATGGTTTGAAGTCCAGCATAGATATTATCATGAAAAATGCAGTATTTTTTGTTTCTTTTGCTAAATTCCCCCTCTATCCCTCCCTGTTCTCCTGCCTTATTTCAACTGCAAGCAGAAGAGAGTGGAAGTTCTCTGCTGACAGACTCTGGCTGGGATGGCTGGAGTTGGTGGAGTCATCAGGGATCTAAAAACCACATGCCAACCCCCTGTCCTGGCCTCCCAGCCCCAGCCAGAGGCCTCTTCTTTCCTACTTGCCAAATTGGGAAACTGCGTTGTGAGTTGGCCAATTAGGCCCCAATTTCCCAAAATGAAAATGTATAATACCCTTCAATTAAAAAAAATGTAAGCCATTGTGAATGCTTCTTAAGTTACAGTTCACATCCCAAAAGTACCTGGAGCACAATCACAAGTAAAAATCCACAACGAATGGGTCCTCTGTGTTTGTTCACTGACATCGCTGGTGGTTGTGGACAAACTTCCTAAATAAAATAGAACCAACTGTTTTCGACCCATAGGACTGGATCTGTAGACTGTTTTTTTCTCATTCCTCACCATGTCTTATTTATAAACTATGTTAATGAACTAATATGTACATTATCAAGACACAAAGAAAATAGAAACGTTTAAGGCACGCTGAGAATGTTCCCATAAGTGAAGAGAAGCTCCACTATCTCCGTGAACGCTGGCTTTGGAGAGCACTGCCAGCTGCGCATACAGGGGTGTGCAGCAAACTCAGCTGAGAGAGAAAATTGAAACAAATGCAGGTGCTCGCGGATACCTGGCCCTCTCTTCTTACGGCACTCAGCCAGGCCAATAACGGCCCCAGGCTAAGCCACGTGGGGCACGTCGGAGCCTATGGCGCTGCGGCCTGCCGGCTGTCCCCACCAGCCGTGGGTTCCCTCTGAGAACAGTGCAGAGCTGTCAACTAGAGCAGGGGTGGTGCCCAGAGTGGGAGTGCCGCAATCACAGTGGCCAAGTCCCCTGCTCCAGCTCCCGACTCCTGGCTGCTGGTGCCGAAGCCCAGGCTGCAGCATGAACGCCGAGGAGGAGTACTACGCGGCCACTCAGCTTTACAAGGACCAGTGCGCTTTCCAGAGGGGTCCAGCGCTGGAGTTCAGCTCCAGCCCCCCTGCATGCCTGTACATGGGCCGCCAGCCCCCGCTGCCGCCACCGCCCCCGTTCCCTGGAGCTCTGGGCGCGCTGGAGCAGGGCAGCCCCCCAGACATCTCCCCGTACGAGGTTCCCCCACTCGCTGACGACCCCGCGGTGGCACAGCTCCACCATCACCTCCCCGCTCAGCTCGCGCTCCCCCACCCGCACGCCGGACCCTTCCCGGATGGAACAGAGCCGAGTGCCCCAGAGGAGCACAGTCGCGTCCAGCTGCCTTTCCCGTGGATGAAGTCTACCAAAACTCACGCATGGAAAGGCCAGTGGTCAGGTAAGGCTGGCTCACCACCCCTTTCTCCTTTCCGCTGTGGGCCTGGCTGCCCCTACTCTGCCTTAGACCGACTCTGTTCGCCTCCTCCGACCCCTGGATAACCCAGAGTCGGACTAAACTACAGCAGGGAACCAAGAAGCTACTCAGAAGCCCTCCTTCGGTCCAATGTGGGGCATATTGCCTACCCAGCTCTCCTCCTGGAAACTAAACTCCTTCCTTCCCTGTATACTGAACCTATTTTCCCCCAAGAGCCCTGGCACTTTCATTGCCTCCCTGGAAAGTCAAGGCCTAGCCGGGCTCAGGGCTTCTGGCACTCAGGATCTGCTTGGAGGGGAATATCCCACAGCCTGGGTCTCCCTGGTAGCACGTGTTGAGGAAGCCTAGCGTCACCCAGGATGTTTCTGACCCAGGCCTGAGGTCGCTTTCCGGTCTCCTCACTACCTAGGCTTTATTAGGAAAGCCGGGCCGTTTCTGGGGCACCAGGTAGGTGCAGAAAGACCGGGAAGGAAAGGAAAACTGCATCAATTCCTCAGTATCCCGTGTCCCTGGTGGGGGTACGGGAGTGAGAGCAATCAGGAAGGGTCTGGGGCAAGGCTGGGGGTGAGGGGTGCTCACCTCAAGGCTCATCTTCGGCGAGGGGACTCATCTTCTAAGCCCAGAGCAGGGGAAGTGTCTGAGATGGCAATTCAATTTTGACCAACCAAAAGCATTCGAAGGGATCTCTAGAAGTGCTGCCCAGGAACTTAAGTCTGGAAAAGGACATATGCCCTCCCCCACAGCTGGAAGGCGGGAGCCCGGGGCTCCCGTGCTCCAGGCGCCGGCACCAAAAAGAAAGTCTTTCCGGGAGCTGGGGACGCTGAACAGCCCCCAAGTCCGTTCCGCGCGTAGCTGCTGGCGAGTTCCAGCGTGGTGTATGCCGCAGCCCTACACAATGTTATCTCTTCTGTGCGACAGCCACTTCTGGTCCCACCTGCATTGCAAATAGTGCCCTTTTTTCTCCTATCAACGACAGTCCAGAGTAGGGGGACAGAAGCTCGAGCTGGGGCCCACCGCCTCCGCCCTCCACCCGCCGCCAGGATCCTCAGCGCATTGTCTGCTGAGTCTGGCCTGACACTGACCCTGGGAGTAGTCAAGCGGGGCAGTTGGGGGTGGGGGGCGCCAGGCTCGCCCAGGGTCCCCAGGGCTTGCTTCTCCGTAGTTCCCTCGCTAATGTCCTGAAGCAGGACTCGGCCCAAACTCCTGCAGTCGTCCTACCTCCCTCGAAACACGGAGGAGGCTGTCTCCAGATACTGCCTCGGCTCCTTGGCGTACTCATCTCTCCCTTAGAGCCAGGGCCAAAGGCCTCAAAATCGGGAAATGCTGGATTCTTGGGAAGAAAGAGGATGGCACGTTTCTGGCACCTTGGGCCCTCGCAACTCCTGCCATCCAGAAGTGGGGCTTCCTGAGGAAAGAGGGAGAGTCCCTGAGAGAGGGTTGCTAGAGGGTGACTCCTCTGTCTAACCCCAAAAGGTGTTATTCCTTTCTAGAGGAGCTTGGGCTCAAGAGGACCCAAGAAGCCAGGAAGGAAAACCCAAAGGCAAATAAATAGGCAGCCTTGCCTGGGGATGGACCCTGGAGCTGGGAGTCATGGCTGGGAAGGCCTGAGACCTCAGCAAGCGGGACCTGCCAGGTGCTTGTTACATACCCCACAAATCCTCTGGGAAAACTTTCGAAGGAGCCGAACTTCAAGAAGCGGCAGACCCACCTCCTGGCATGTCCCTAGGAAAAGTGAAGTGACCAAAGGGTCCACATTTGCAGTATGAATATGAATACTAAGGACAACAGAGATTCTGAAAATCTTGATCTAAATGAACTGAATCAGCTGCTCTAGCCAGTTCTCCCTTCACTCTAAGCCTCCAGGGAGGGCCCAGGCCCCGGTCCTTGACCTCTTGGCATAACGCCTACAGCAGCCTCTGTCCTAAACTCCACCCGGAGCCACCTTCCTCTGGGCACAGCCTCCCCTAACCCCCAGGTGGAGGCCAGCAGCTGACAGAGGGACCCCCCCCCCGAAAAAAGGTTTGAGTTGAATTTAAGAACCTTGGAGGGCCTTTTTAAATGTTCCATTAAGCCCCCACCCAGCTTCTTGGTCAGTCTAAGGAAGACCCAGTGGCCTGGTTAAGTGTCTGCTGGGAGCAGGGTCTGGCCTTCCCCCCAGGCTTCTGGACCCTCCTCTCTACTTGGAGGGATATCCAGGAGAGTCCCATTGAGAAACTAACCCCTTCCCCAAAGACATACACACTTGCCTTTCAATTTCCTGTGGCTTCTCCAAGAGTCACAGGAGAAATGTCCCTCTCCCTTCCATAGGACAAACGGACTTAAGCCTCTATCCAGAGTTTTGGTGTAACTTCGGGCTCTAGTGTCCACAGTCCCCGTACAATCAGCATTTCTCACAGAAAGGAAAAGATCAGGAGGTCTTAGAGGAACAAACACAGTGGCAAACACCAACAGTGCTGTACCGGGCCTTATTGCTTCCTGGCTGCCTGGGCTTGGACCTCAGAGCCTAGAGACTCTGAAAGCTTGTGCACCACCGCCCCCTCCTCACTGCCCTCTCAGCCAGGTGCTACCCCTCTCCCCCTCTGCGGTCATTTGGGACGTGGACCTGGGAATGTGGAGTTGCCAGTGTCCTAGCCCCGCCACAGGCAGCCTTCCACCAAACACTATTCCTTCTTCTCTCAGGCAGGAGCCCTGCTGAAATGAAACCGACAAACAGAATTCGCTGGCTCTCCAGTTGGGGCTGGTAACAATATAACTCTAGAGAGAGATAATATGTGATCAGATGTAACAAAATGTGTCATAACCTTTATTAGCACAGGGATTTTCAAACACAGGGTTGCATTAGTGATTCATAAAATCAGTTTGCTTCGTTTTCTTTTAACGAAATAGTAACGTGGAAAAAACTAGATAGCATGGAAGGCGGTAGAGGTGGCTTAAGTCTTATAAAATTTGTTAGTTATATCCATCTGTGAACTAGACAATGATCTGAAATGTATTTTTACTGCGGGTCATGGTTAGAAAGGTTTTTAAAGGTAAGTTCTTTGTTAAAGACAGTTTATTGCCTTTGCAGAATAGAATCGATTTCAATATCTATCATACGCACTTAGATCATCATGGAAACACACACCGGTTAAAAGAACTCATTCAACAACTACTCGCTGATAGAGCCCAGCGCCGGCTCACAGAGAGCTGGTTTGCCTTTGGCTCCAAGAAAGGACTTCCTTCTCTATACGAGGGGAAGAGCTGTGTGGGATCACAGTAGGGTGCTGAAGTTGGAGACTGGGGGGCCTGGTGGCTTTGGTTGGAGCAGCTGGGAAAGCAAGGGCTACTTGAGCCCCAGCTGAAGATTGGAATGCTCAAGTTGGGGCTGGCAGGGGTCGGGGGCCACACTCACACACTGTGTTGCCCGCAGGCGGCGCCTACACCGCAGAGCAGGAGGAGAACAAGCGGACGCGAACCGCCTACACGCGAGCGCAGCTGCTGGAGCTGGAGAAAGAATTCCTGTTCAACAAGTACATCTCGCGTCCGCGTCGTGTGGAGCTGGCGGTAATGCTGAACTTGACCGAGAGACACATCAAGATCTGGTTCCAAAACCGCCGCATGAAATGGAAGAAAGAGGAGGACAAGAAGCGCGGCGGAACAGCAGCCGGGGGTGGTGGGGGCGCAGAGCCAGAGCAGGACTGCGCGGTGACCTCGGGTGAAGAGATGCTGGCGCTGCCCCCGCCGCCACCCCCCGGGGGTGCTGTGCCGCCAGCTGCGCCAGTTTCTGCCCGAGAGGGCCGCCTACCACCCGGCCTTAGCACGTCGCCACAGCCCTCCAGCGTGGCGCCTATGCGGCCCCAGGAACCACGGTGAGAGGCTGGGGCTGCTCCCTGATGGGCGGCTTGGCCCACTCGCCAAGGAGCGGGAGCGGGCCTAAGATCCTGGGTGTGGACAACTGGCCCTGGCAGTTGGATGGAGCCAGAAGCGTGGGGCCCAACCTAGACGAGACGGGGAAACCCGCTCTCCCAGGCGTACGTGCCCCGGGAGGGAAACGCTGGCAGACCTTCCGGAAGAAGAGACTTTGGTTTCTGTAATATTAGGGACCTCTTTCGGTGATATTATTTGATTGGTGGCGTCTGCAGTTGTTGTGTACGTCCTCCCTGCCCGCAGCATTTCGCCTTGGGACCTGTTTAGAGTAACCAACTATTCAAAAAAAAAGGAAATTGTACAAATGGAAATATGCCTCAACACAGGGCGAGCCGGCTGGACCGAGCGCCTTAGTTTGCCCATAAACAGAGCCATTCTTAACTCGGGCGATCACTTTATGCTTAGAAATAATTAAAAAGAAACGTTTGAGGTTTCAACTAGTCAGTGAACTTGATGCCAATGGAATTGAACGAGCGTCTCTTCTCTTCCTCCTCTCCTCCTTTTCCTCCTCCTCTTTTTCCTTTTCTTGTTCGTCCTCCTACCCTTCTCCTTCTCCAGTCGCGTACTTCACTACTGTTCACACTTCAACTTGTTCCCCTTTCTTCCGAAGAAGAGAAAATCTTGCCAGGAAGGCAGAGCAGCAGGGCTGGCCTGCAGGAGCGCAGCAAAAATCCCTGTGTGCCCTAGGCGATCCCACCATGCTGCCTGAGAGGGCGGCCTAGAGAAGACCGAACTGGACCTAGGGGTGAGACCATCGCTGCCTGAACAATCACTAAAAGGAAGGTATTTGTAGCCCTCAGTTCAGGATGTGGAATTAGTTCCTGGCCTCCCCGGGAAAGCTGTGCAGCGTGGCCTGGTGCACTTTGGAAACAACTGTGCACCAGCCCAGTGTGATTACCACATCTTTAGAAATTATTAAAACATACAGTGGTTGGACAGTTTGCGAAATGGGTTGTTTTTATTTAAAGTTTTAAAATTGCCTAACTTTTCTTTACAAAAGGTCTGTGCTTTCCAGGTCAGTTCCTCTGTTCAAGATCTGGGCTTTGTGTTCAGGTTATATTTGTGGGAAACGATGAATAAATATGTATAAAATGGGAAGAGTTAAAATTGATTCTCCTTGCCTTGTCAAGCTTTTCCTGCAGTGTGATGATTCCTATTCATTGTAAAAATTAAACCAGCAGAGATGTTTTTTTTTCCCCCCAGTTCTAACCACGGAAAACCAGGCAATTAAGAAACATCACAGTTGTGCCTTGTCTTGGAGTAGTGTATGAAAGAGTGAATTTTCCTCTTTCGTTCTATTTTTAATTTGAGTCTCTTTTCAAGATCTTTCTCAGGCCATACGGCCTGGGGCGTGGGAGTTTGCGGTGCTGCTGGCTGACACCAAATGAGGGCACAGCCCAAAGCTGCTCTGAGCCGAAGGCAAGAAAAACGCGCAGCTGGCTGGGCCCATGAAGTGGTCTCCTCTTTCCTCCCCAAGCTAGGGACTCCAGGGAGGCCTTTATCCGCAGCCCATTCAAAGAAAGTGTTGGTTTGGATTAGTTTCCGCCCCAAGAGACCGATGGCCAAGTGTCTTGTGTTAAAGACAACGATGTTCTGATTTAGAAGGTTTCGTAACTGCGGAGCCACCCTGTGTCTCCCTCTCTTTCAGCTCTCCAACGCTGCCCCAATCAGACGGCGGAGCTCCAACTGCCGCCTCCTGGTCTTGTTCTGGGTTCAGAACCAGAGACTCGCTTTCAGGAGTCGCAGGTTTTATTTTCTTCTCAGGGTATTTGTTGCTGTTGTTGTTTTGTTTTGAGAAATCAGGTTAGAACGTCCCCTCTGGATAAACGAAAGTCCCCTGGATCAGAAAGGGGAACCTTGTCATCAGTGAGAAGGTGGCGCTCTTTCCCCCCATCGTCTCTGCACACGCCTGGGCTCTGGAGTCTGGCAAATCTGGTTCTCCAAATAGTGACCTGTAACACTTATAAAAATTATTCAAGCTTTCTGTACCTCAGTTTTCCTCATCCATGAAGTGGAGGCAAATATTACTCATGGAGTTGCTGTGAGGTCTAAACCAAAGAACACAGGTACAGTGCTCAATTTGGTTTCGGGATATAGTTATCCTTCTGCCAAAATTAGCTATTGTTTTTTGACCCTCGTGGTTTTCGGAAGCAGGGAGAGCTGCTGTGGAGCTTCTCCTATGGCCCCGGCAGCCCCTCTCTTTCGTCAGATCCTCGCACAGTCACTATCTGATTTTTGTTCATGGACCCACCCGGTAATTTAGACTTGCTGGAGCTCCGCGGCCCTCGGCGTGGAGGTGCCAGGACTTCCCCGGCCGGAAAGAACCCGCTCCCCTCTCACCACTCGGAAGCTCCTGTCCCCACTCAGGCCAGAGGGCTCGCCGAGGGGAGAAGAGAGTCTCGGGCCGCCGGAGCCTGGTCTTAGGGCAGCCGAGGGGCACGAGTGCTGACTGGTACCAGGCATGGATGGGGCAAGGCCCCGGGCTAGGCTTGGGATCTCAGGACTTTGGGGAAAATCCCCCTGGACCCCAGACTCAGGCGCCCAACCTGTACCTCCCGCAGAGAAAATCTCTGGAGTCCCTCCGCCTTCGGATTTTTGACTTCCCGGACTTTCTTGCCTACACCGGGCCTTAATTAATTCACTAAACTCACTGTCTCCAGGTCCGTAGGATGTGCTTATAACGAGGGTTTAACAAGGTGATGTCTTTGAAGGACAGGGCCACTCACGCAGTCTCCAGTACACGCGGTGGGGGTGGCGGAGGTGATGAGCTGTAGTTGCCAGAAGAAACCGGCCTCCCAGAGAGGCTCAGGGAGGCCGTGGACAGTGAAACCTGACTGGCCCAGAAAACAGCGCTGAAAGAAGAGCCAGAGCCGCGCCCGGGCACCCCTCGGGATCCACTCATGCAGCGGACGCGGGGGAGGCAGGTAGGGGGTCTGTCCCGACCTTTTAGGTGTCTGGACTGCGACGCAGCCGCGGGGATATACATCAAGCCCCTTAGGGCGACTCACCTGGGGCTTGATGTGTGTAGCTAACCTCTGAGCCGACACCCTTGGCCGACTGGCCAGTGGACGCCAGCTGTGGGCCCGTGCCTGGGGAGCGACTTCTTTCTGCAAACGCAGTGACCTCCAAGTCCCAGAACTCCAGGGTTGACCCTAATACCTGCCTCACCTGGGATCTAACGGCTTCCCTCTGCTTTTCAGTCTTGGCGTGCTCCATCCACTCCTGTAAGGATCAGGCACCAGTGCCTTCGAAAACGCTCGCGGGAAAGTGGCCTTAGGTGCGGGGAAGAGCGGAGCTCCAGCAGATGCTGCGCGCGGTTCCCTGCGCAGGCGTGCGCCGGCTGCTCTGCGCGCTCGGGCACCCCAGCACCCCGCCCGCCCGACTCGGCTCTCCAGAGTGAAAATCTGAGAGCGTGCCCCGCTGCGCTTCCAGCCCCTCCCTTCCACGGAGATCCTCCGAGCTGGAGCCACAGGCCTCCCCATTCCTCTTTTAGCCCTAGGGGAGGTAAGTTCGTGGAACTGCACGAGTTCGGACACTGATCGGGTCCCAAGACTCGAAAGAGCCCTTCCCGCACCCCTACTTGCGAAGCACTCTCCTGGGTGGGTCAAAGATTCCAAGACCCGGATTCGGAAAATCCCGCGCTGGTTCCTCTCCACACGCACCCTCAGGTGGAAGCCTATGAAAATGGGAACCTGAAAAAGCGCACCGCTGTGTGGATGCCGACCGAGCTGTGCGACTACTAGTGAGTTTCCCCAAGTCCGTTGTGTCCCCCGCCCGCCAGGCGCGCTTAGTGTCACCTAGTGCCTAAAATAGCTCATGGAAGACAAACCAAAAGAAAGCTAGTCTGTTTCATACAATAACAATACTGAGAGTTGGTGATGATTTCCCGTCATGTCTATTGTTTTTAACTGCGGAGGCGATGTCTATAATTCACTTGGACCCTTTGCCCCAGGACTGGACGCATTCAGCGACATTTATAGGGCTGGGCATGGGTGGAAGCCGCATAGTGCTTGCCTTGAAAATGCTCACAGTGTCATAAAGTCGATTACTTCTTCCCCCGATGGTCGACACAGCTGTGGACATTAATTTGATTATTGACAAATTTACTAGAGTATATTGAAGTCGCTCGGATTCTCAAAATGCCTCCTTTTGAACAAGGGCTGTTGTGATTTCTCCAAATTAATTTTGGCCCCCTTCGCCCACCTCTGCCACCCTGTCTAACATCCTTTCCTTCGATTCAGTTCAGTTCAATGCATTTAAGTTTGAATGAAATTTAAGTATTGCACTGCATTTTTTGGTAAAAATCTACCTGTTTTTATATGTCTATCCCCCCATGTCCCCTCTCATTCTCCTCACCCCTTCTTTACATCCTCTGTGTGTGGGGGTGGGGGTGGTTTGTGTCTGGGGGTTAGTCTCCTCAACTTCATGTGTCTGGGGATGGCTGTGTGTACTATGTGTTTGTGTGAATGTGTTAGGTTGTGTCTTATCCAAGTGCCATGGTGGCAATGATCAGGTGTATGTGGGAATCAGGTGCACATTCCTGCATACTCTTTTATTCCACCCAGCACAACCATCTCCCAAATGCCTGATGACAGTGTGATTACATAAAGTGTACTCCTGTTACTGTCTCAATTCTTCAGGTTGACATAGTGTGTAGGGGCAGGAAAAGCTGTCTTTTAGGCCAGGTGCTGTGGCTCATACCTGTAATCCCAGCACTTGGGAGGCCAAGATGGGTGGATTGCCTGAGCTGTAGTCCCAGCTACTTGAGAGGCTGAGGCAAAAAGGATAGCTTGAACCCAAGAGTTTGAGGTTGCTGCAAGCTATGATGTGATGCCACACCACTCTACCCAGGGTGACCAAGTGAAACTCTGTCTCAAAACAAAAAAAAAGAAAGAAAGAAAGAAAAAGAAATGCTGTCTTTAGAAGAACACAAGGTCAAAACTTTGGTAAAAGCTGGCACTGCTAAAATATTACCATAATAATTTTAAAATATTTTCTTTCCATGAAAAAAAGTTCACAACTACGGTATTTCATAAGTGCAATAGCTTCACCTGCAAAAATCCTCCTGAAAATGAAGAAGATAGAATGGTCAAAACAGGCAAGTTCTGGGTTGGTATTGAATCAAATTTTACTCCAACCTAGCTCTGACAAGCCAGATTAGGGGCAATAGACCTAGTGGAAAATTGAGGCAGAACAGCAGAAAGGCTTCCCTGCAAAGGAACTGCGAATGACACAGACTCTCAGCCGGCAGCCAGCCTTCACTGCCTATGGACAACTTGGCGGTGGGAAGAGATTGACAGAAACTCTTTGGAGGCCAAGCTCTGCAAATAGCAGCTGCAAATAGCTGTTTTAAGAGTGAAAATGGCTGGCTGAAACAGGTCTTTTGGACCACCTAGTGAAAATCTGTCAAGCTAGGTCCCTATATTAAGGTACTGGTGTATTTATATTTACAAAATATTCTCTACTTATTGGCCACCTCATTGTAAAATTTTATAATGAATATTTTGTACATAAAGATACATTTAGCTACAATTTCCCATTTTCCCTATTATGACAATTTTAGGGGCAACCTTTGGGACAAGCATGTGGTTCCTCCAGAAACTGGCACCTTGCCCACTAGATGCAAGACAGTGTTTTTGCTTAGTGGTCCACAGAGGAGGTAAAAACACAAATTGGAGGCCCTCTAGTCATCCCTCAAATGGAGACAGCTAGATCTTGTCCTTAGTCTTCACAAGAAAATGTGACTGCAAAGTTACCTTTGTGCTGACCAGACATGAGCAAAAATAAGCCACCACCTTTATAAAACAGAGGCAGAAGCCAGCCGCACTAAAGTCACACGGCAAATGGCATTCATTGATGTCCATGAGCAACTAGCTTTATGTGTAAGGCACACTTGTTTTAATCAACTTAAGGATAGTCTGATGACCAAAGATGGAAAGTCTCTTGCAAAGTGGCATTTGTCTGAGGAACCCTGAGACCCCAAGAACAGAAGATTGTCCTAGGACCTCCTTCATTAGTGATTTCCTTTTTTTTTTTTTTTTTTTTTTCAGTTTTTGGCTGGGGCTGGGTTTGAACCCACCATCTCCTGCATTTGGGACCGGCGTCCTACCCTTTTGAGCCACAGGCGCCACCCCATAAGTGATTTCCTTAGACGTTGCTATATTGATTAGATTTGGCTGTGACTAATAGAGACCTCAATTAGCACTTGCTTATGAGTGGTGTTAACTTCTCTCCTCTATGGAAGGCTAAAGGTAGGTAATCCAGGACTGGAATGTTGTTCTAAAGTTGTCTAGAACCCAAGGGCTGCTTTGAATTTCCACTCTGCTGTCCCTAAATTCTGCCTTCTCCCCCATCCCAAAGGGCACTCCAGCCATCACACCCACTTCCTAAGCAGCAGGAGGGAACATATAAGGAAAAAAATATGACCCTACCACAGGTATGCAGAATAATGGTGTCTGAAAGTTGTCCATGTTGTAATCCCTGGAACCCATGACTCTGATCCCTCACAGGGCAAAAGAGATTTTACAGATGTCATGAGGTTAGGGACCTTAAATGAAGAGATTATTTGGGCTTCTCTGCATGGGCCCAATTTAATCCTACAAACCCTTAAAAGCAAAGAAATTCTTCCATCTGGAATTCAAGAGACACAGCTGAAGGAAAAGTTGAAGAGAAGATTTGCCAAACCATAGCAAAGACCTGAGAGAGGCCCTTTGGAGCAAAGGGATGCCCCAGGTGACAGGAAGGAAACTGCGGCCTGATTCCTCCAACCATCAGACCCAAACCTTGTGAACACTAGATGAGAGAATTGTATTGTTCTTAGCTGCCAAATTTGTGGTCATGTGTTACTGCAGCAATAGAAAACACATACAGTCCCCTTCACCTTTGTAACATCACACACACACACACACACACACACACACACCTCCTGCTTACACCTCATTAACAGAACTTAATTGGGTGAAAATATCTGGATGCACAGCTGGCAGGGAAAGCTAGTCTCTACTGTGCATGGTCATTATCTACTTAAAATTGGGAGGAGGTATAGCATTTTAAAAAGAAAAATCAAATGGATTTTAGGGACAACAGGCAGTCTCCACTATTGTTACCAAGGGTTTGTGTGAAAAAGTGTCATAATAATGTGATGGTTTCTGAAAAGCCACAGATGAAAATAATACTCGTTATCATCCAATAGCCCATACATGGAGCCCATGTCCTGGAATTTAATGCTAGAAGGAAGTTTGTCCAGATAAACGTGTCTACTTGCTTTCATGAAACAATGAGCATATACAGCCCATTGTTTGCCCTGCCTATCAGAAAGCTCAGAACTAAAATTAGTAGGCCATTAGTGTGCAATTGCATATCTCATCCTAACATAGGATATTGAAGAAGGCTGAAATTTTCAACCAGACAATTTGGCTTCTAGTTCTGTAATTACTATTCATCACCCTTCTGAACTGGGGCAAATGACTTTGTTATCTTTTGAGCCTCCATTTTCTCTTTAGTCAGTTGGGAGAAATATCCACCTCAGAGGACTGTGATGAGGGCAAATAAAAAATGTATGTGAAAAGAGATGGAAGGGGCCCTATAAATATAACTATGTAACATTGGAAGCTCTGCTTCCTCTATGTCAGTGTTTTTTCAAAAGTAAATTGCAATAAATTAGTAATTAATGAAGTCAAGTAAGTAGGCTATTACCAGATTTTTTTTAATTAAATAAAATAGAATGGAAAATATCAGAGTCCATTATACACAGTGAGAATAAGGATTGCTGTGCAAAACTACTCTCGGTGACATATGTATGTGTGTAATAAATCATAATATAACAACTATTTCTACTTTGCCATACAAAATTTTGAATGGTGCATGGTCCTTATTTTAAGCCTTTTCATTTTAAATGCTCTATTCAGTGTGTGTCTCTGTTGGAAAACAACTCAAATCCTCTTTGGAGAGAGAAATTTAGGTGAAAATGGGAAGGATGGGGAGAAACTCATGCCAAATACTATCTGGACAAGGTATGATTGTTTAGTTCTTATTTCTTGGGCCCAAATCCACCCTTCCATACTCTGCTCTATGATGAGTGATGCTGGAGATGGGATGAGACACTGAAAACTAGATTTCTTCTTTGGCACCTGGCTACTGGTCAGGCTTTGCCAATCAATATGAGGCATGAGGGAGGCTACAAGACTGAGGGCCAGAGGAAGGCCTGGTTTCTTCCTTTCTGCTTCCAGTTCTCCTCAGTGCAAGCCTACCCACACATCTTCCAGGAGTGCCCCCTGAGCCTGTTATCAATAGCACTTTATTGCAATTTTTGGTTTTCAAGAATTAGCACCTTCTCAAAGACACAGACACCAGTTGGCCATCAGCCCTTCCTGGTCTATCTCCCCTCCTTTGAACTTCTAAGTTTACATAAATATATATATTTGAGACAGAGTCTCACTCTGTCACCCTGGGTAGAGTACTGTGGCATCACAGCTCACAGCAACCTAAAATTTTGGGGCTCAAGAGATCCTCTTACCTCACCCTCCCAAGTACCTGGAACAATAGGTGGGTTCCACTACGCCTGGCTAGGTTTCTTTCTACTTTTAGTAGAGATGTGCCCTCACTCTTGCTCAGCTGGTAGACTTCATATTTATTGATATAACCTCTTTATTTTGCTGCCTCAGCCCTAGAGCTGATAGCTGCTTGTCGCAGTTATGCCTCTGTGACAACTTAGTGTTCCATTTTTACTTTTTTGGTTTTCCAATACATGATTCTCCTCCTAAGTGAATCTCTAGATTGTGAACTAGAGAGACAGCATAATGTGCTTTGAGGGCAAGGTGGATTGCTGGGGGAAGTGACAGAATGTATACATTTTTCCCAGCCTCCCTGCCTGTCTCTGTGGAGAACTCACATTGACTGTCAGTGACCAGCCAAGGTAAGACACTCAGTTTATCTATGTGACAATACCTGACTACCTAGCTTATGTATTTGGGGACTGGTCTTAGAAGTTGAATTGTTACTAGAGTTATGTTTTTAAATCGCGTCGGTAAGATGTGACCCCTGTAAAGACAAGGCATCTTTCATCCCTCAAAAGTATGTCATTAGGGAATGATTTGGGGGAGTCTGTATCATTAATTTATAACACCGTGTTACGCAAAGTTCACATTTTGTTTTACAACAGAAGCTTTGGGGATGTGCTGGTTCTGATTTTGTTTTGTTTAGAGAGAGTCTCACTCCGTGGCCCAGGCTACAGTGCCAAGGCATCAGCCTACCTCACAGCAACATCAAACTCCTGAGTTCAACCAATCCACTTGCCTCAGCCTTTGGAAGCTGGCACTATAGGCACACATCAAAATGCCCCACTAATTTTTCTATTTTTAGTAAGGTCTCCCTTATGCTCAGGCTGGTCTCAAACTCTTGAGTTCAAGTGATCCTCCTCCCGCTTGGCCTCCCAGAGGGCTAGGATTACAGGCATGAACCACCACATGGGCCCTGATATTTATTTTTAACTTGCACATACACATACACATTCACATATAGTTACATATAATGCATTATATATGAAATATCTTATAATAAAAATATATGAGACAAAATTCAATATGTTAACATAAACAGCCCTACATGTACTACTACTTCCTAATGTACTTCTTAATCACAACACAGATCTTTCAAATATTGGAGTCCATTTCTTTTCCCTTCCAGAATCCCCTCTAATCTGTTTCCTTCTGTGCTTCTCCCACAGGTTTCGCCCTTCTCACCAGGTCTGTCGCCATAGCTACCTGACCTTGCTCTCTGTAGCACCATCTTCTCCAACCCATCCCTCACTGAGGCCTGAAAACCTTTTTTTTTTTTGAGACAGAGTCTTACTTCGTTGACCTCAGTAGAGTACTGTGGCATCACAGCTCACAGCAACGTCCAACTCCTGGGCTTAAGTGATTCTCTTGTCTCAGCCTTCCGAGTAGCTAGGACTACAGCTGCCACAACACCTGGCTTTTTTGTTGTTGTTGTTGCTGTTTTAGCTGGCTGGGGCTGGGTTTGAACCCACCACCCTCCGTATATGGGGCCAGTGCCCTACCCACTGAGCCACAAGCACTGCCCAACCTTTCTAAAATGTGAATGTGATCACATCTCTCCATCCCACAAAGCTGTGCATTAACTTCTTTTTTATTTTTTTGCAGTTTTTGGCCGGGGCTGGGTTTGAACTCACCACCTCCAGCATATGGGGCTGGCGCCCTATTCCTTTGAGCTACAGGCGCCGCCTGCTATGCATTAACTTCTATAGTCTGAAGGGTCAAGAGCAATTTCCTCTGACTGGACTATCAGGCCCTTCATTCTCTGGGACCATAGGTACAGGTGTGGGTCCCAAAACCTACTACATAACCTGTAAGCAACATAGCTCAGCCTCTGACTAAAAGGGCCGACCAGCTGACACTGCCTGCCTTCTTTCCTTCTGTCCAGGCTTCTCTTTAAATGTATTGCATAATCACTGTCCTAGGCTCTGGACCCAGCCTTGGGTCCTCCAAAAGCCTATTATCACACCAAGTATTGGCTGTTCTCCTTGAAAGTCCCAGAACCCCTCTGTGGTAGCTAGCTTCTGAAATGGTCCCCAGTGAGTCATCTCCCTTGATTTCCATACCTCTATTTCCTCTCACATTGAACCTGGACTGGTTCACTTTAACCAGTAGACTGCAGCAAGACTGATACTATGCCAGTTCTGGGCTTAAAACTTAGGAAGACCTGACAGCTTCTACATTTGTGCTTTGGAGAATCCTGGACATCCCCATGTTAAAAAAACAAACAAACAAAAACCACAGCTGTTTTGCTAGTAAGACGACATCATGAAACGTTCACATAAAGATACTCCACAGAGAAAAGAAAACATGAAGAGAGGGCCAGGTAGGGTGCTCACACTTGTGATCCTAGCCCTCTGGGAGGCTGAGGCAAGTAGATTGCCTGAGCTCAGGAGGTCAAGGCCACCCTGAGCCAGAGCGAGACCCTGTCTCTAAAAAAATAGCTGAGTGTCATGGCGGGAGCCTGTAGTCGCAGCTATTCAGGAGGCTGAGGCAAGAGGATCTCTTAAACCCAAGAGTTTGAGGTTCTGTGAGCTATGATGCCATGGCTCTCTACCCAGGGTGACAGAGTGAGACTCTGTTGGAAGGAAAGAAGGAAGGGAGGGAGGGAGGGGAAGGAAGAAGGGGAGGAGAGAGAGAGAAAAAGAAAGGAAAGAAAGAAAGAAAGAGAAGGAGGGGGGTGGGGGAAAGAAAAAGAAAAGAAAAGAAAAGAAAATAGTGACTAATTCTCATATAAGTTGGATTTAATTTTGACCAAAGTACATTATTTGAATAATAATTTTTAATTCAACTTGTTAATCTGTTGTTTAGGATATTGCATCCTTATTTGTAAGTGAAATTTGTTTGTAATTTCCCTTTATAATAATTTTTTTCCAATTTTAATATCAGGTATATCCAGATCAAGTAGAATGAATTTGAGGTATTCTTTTTCTATTGTCTTTAAGATTTGGCATGATCTGTTTTCTGAAATTATCTTCTATTTTTATTTGTAAATATTAGTTGTCTATTTTTTGAGACTTTGGAAGAAGAAAGAAAGAGAAGGAACGAAAAGAGAAATGATTTGAAGAATTTCATGCTAAAGGTGATTAGGTATTTACAAAATCATCAAAAAAAAGCCACTAGACTTTTTGCTTCAAGGTCATATTGGCACAGTTGTAATACAGATTTTACCATATTTCTACCCTATATCTAGGAAGATGATAACAAGTGGATTTGGCTATGCAAATACATCTGCCAGAACCAGTCAACCACAAGCATGACGACAATGACCTCTCCCTTCTTTCTGTCTTCCAGATATTGCATGCATGAACCTCATTGGCAGAACCTTCATCACACCTGGAGTTCTTGCTGCTAAAACTGCTGGAAAAGCCAGATGCCATTCCCAGCTACTCAGGAGGCTGCGGTGGGAGGATCTCTTGAGGCCAGGAGTTTGAGCCAGTGGTATGCTATGATTGCCACTGCATTCTACCCTGGTCTCAACGTAGTGAGACCTCACCACAAAGAAAAAATATAATTTCTGAAAAATGTAGCTTTTAGCATTGCAACTAATACTATACAGGTGAGAATAAAAATGAAGTTCGAAATGGATGATGAGGGTCAATTAACAACATGTAGTGTATTTCTGTATCCCCAATACAAGCCCTGATAGGTAGAGAGTGAATGAATTGCTGAACTACAAATAATTATCAGTCAGTCCGTGGAGCCTACAGTGATGGTCCTCTCCCGTGCTAGATGCTAGGAAAGCAAAGGTGAAGAGATGGTAAAGACATTTCCTAAAAGCAAAATCCAGAGGGGGAGCTGAGTTGTGAGAAAGGTGGAATACAGGTGTGAATTTTATAAGATTCTCACTATGATTTTTGGAGTCCTTATCTTCTACTCTCTTGTGAAAGTAAATAGGCAAATGCAGAATCCGTTCCAGATGTTAACCTCGTCAACATGTTTTGCTAATGTAACCAGATTATCTTGGCTGTTTTTCCAAATCCAGCCCTGTAGCTGATTCAAAAAAACATAAAGCATGTTTAAAGAAAATAGATCAGCCACAGTCTATATTCTTGAAAATAGTCACCACTAAGGCCGTCTTGAAAGGTAAACTCTATGGCTTCCTCTTGAACTTTATTTAACCTTGGAGGTTAAATAAAATCACTTCACACATGCTATTTATTTATCCAAGCTGTCACTTAAAGCTCCACATAGCTGTCAATCCTGTGATGTGGAAAAGTGGGACACAGACCAGAAATAGGAATTCAAGAGTCCAGTGTTCTTTTCTTAGTTTAGCAATTAGCTTGTAAAGCTGGTTAAGAACTTATTTTCAGCTATATTATTTTCACCATTTACAAAGGGCAGGTATTATACAGGTAGCCGAACAATGCTAATAAAATATTGGAGAGTCGCCATAAATACCATTACTTTTATCTGCTTTATATTGAATATACAAGAAAATTTGTTTGATTATAAGGCTTATCCCCCACTATAGGATACATCCCTCATGCACTTTATTTAGCCATTCATAAACAAAAGATTAGGATTTTGTGTTAAAAGAAATTAATTGATCTCAGTTGTTCTGTAAAAATTATTTTGTTTGTTTCCACTTCTGTTGTTAAGATCTTGTGCTTTTGGCTAGGAGTCGTGTCTGACATCTATAATCCCAGAACTCTGGGAGGCTGAGGCAGGTGGATTGCTTGAGCTCAGGAGTTTGAGACCAGCCTGAGCAAGAGCAAGACTCTGTCTCTACTAAAAATAGAAAGACTAGATGGGTGTTATGGCAAAGACCTGCAGTCTCAGATATTCAGGATGCTAAGGCAGGAGGATCACTGGAGCCCAGGAGTTAGTCTGAGATTGCTGTGAGCTATGCCACCAGGGCAGTCTAGTCTGGGGCAGCAGAGTAAGATTGTCTCAAAGGAAAAAAAAATCTTGTGCTTTTTAAAGTGGTTGCTGAGGCTGGGCACCCGTGCTCAGTGGTTAGGGTGCTGGCCATATGCACCAGAGCTGGTGGGTTTGAACTTGGCCTGGGCCTGCTAGACAAAAAATAGCCAGGCATTGTATGGGTGCCTATAGTCTCAGCTACTTGGGAGGCTGAGGCAAGAGAACTGCTTAAGCCCAAGAGTTTGAGGTTGCTGTGAGCTATTATAGCACCGCACTCTACAGAGGGTGACAAAGCAAGACTGTCTCAATAAAAATAAATAATGTGGTTGCTTAATAGCTTAAAAAAAGATGAGATAAAACTATAACCAAATATTAAGTCTGGGGAGTGCAACTGGCTATTCCTCTTATTTTACTTTATGTTCTTCTGCATTGTCTCTATTTTTGACGATGGGTGCGTACTGATTTTAAAATTAAAGGTATACCTTCTAACTGTCGTCAATGACTAACTCTGAGTACAGAGATTACAGGTGATTAAATACAATTTCTTATTTGAACTGTACTTATGTTGAGAAAAATCAGCATTATTTAAAAGAACATTGACTAAACTTTGTCACTTTTCCTGCAGAAAAGAGCAACAAGTGTATCAAGTTACAAGTAGGTCTGTTCTGAGAAGTCTGTAAACCCTTCTCCACCTCATTAATCATTGGCTGACCTGTACAGACTCAGCAACCAGGAGTAATGACCTGGGGTCAAACTGCACAGTACTTGGAAAGCTGTCTGACTTAGGATGGCCTCAGACCTCACAGTTCAAGGTCAGACTAACTAGGAAGGGAACAGGAGTCTTCCTAGGATGTTCAGTCTAGAACCTGACCAGACAATTCCAGGTACTCCAGAGTAAATTGCCTTAGTTAAGGCATTATTTGTATGGTGTGATTCCTTAGTGAGGCTTTCCATTTGTTCTCATCCCATAAATTTGTGTGAACTGCTTACTGTATACCAAACAATGGGCTGATCACTGAGTCTAGAAAGAGGCAAGATATATGTAAGATCCTTGCCCTCAAAAAGTCCATCATCAAAAGCAAGCATTAGACAGACAAAAACAGATAAATTATAATGCAATATAGTAAGTGATATAACATAAGTTTACACAAAGTGCTCAAAGAGTAGAGTACAAGCTGGGAGGATTCGGGGAGTCCTTACAGAGTTACTCCTGAAGTAGGCAAGCTAGGAGAAGGCAGCCGGGAGAGGAGGGAGTCTCAAGCCCACAGAACACCTGGGGCAAAGATCTAGAAGCAAGAACTCGCAGTGAGAAAGGATGCGTTCATAATTCCTGCATTAGTTTTGTATCACTACTGTCAAATTACCACAAACGTAGTGGCTTCGAACACCAGAAGGTGGCTATGTAAAGATCATGGAAGCAAGATGTTGTAAAGATGAGGTTAGAAGAGCAGCCTTGAGAGGCTGGAAAGGGCAAAAAAAGGGCAGGGAACGGTGGCTCACACCTGTAATCCTAGCACTCTGGGAGGCTGAGGCTGCTGGATCCCTTGAGCTCAGAGTTCAAGACCAGCCTGAGCAAGAAAAAGATCCCATCTCTAGGAAAAATAGAAAAACTAGCCAGGCAGTGTGGCGGTTGCCTGGAGTCCAGTCCTGCTACTCAGGAGGCTGAGGCAAGAGGATTGCTTAAGCCCAAGAGTTTGAGGTTGCTGTGAGCTATGATGCCCCAGCACTCTACCCAGGGTGACAGACTCTGACTCAAAAATAAATGATAAAGTGAAATCTGAAAATGGCTAAAAATTCTTTGGTATTCCTTCTCTCAAGAAGTGGATTTATGTCCTCTCCTCTCAAAGCTGCTTCAATCAATGGACAATGCTAGTGAAAATGACGCCCTATGATCTGAAGCTAGGTCATAATCGTACACACAGTTTCCACCTCACTTTCTGGACCAAACCTTGGAGCTTAGAACCACAATGTAAGAATTCTAATGACATCATGGAAGCCCAAGCCAAATGAAGAGGAATTCTGGTTAATAATCCGTAATAAGACTCCACGCCTGTGGCTCAAGCGGCTAAGGCTACAGCCACATACACCTGAGCTGGCAGGTTTGAATCCAACCCAGGCCGCCAAACAACAATGATGGCTGCAACCAAAAAATAGCTGTGCGTTGTGGCGGGTGCCTGTGGTCCCAGCTACTTGGGAAGCAGAGGCAGGAGACTTGCTTGAGGCCAGGAGTTGGAGGTTGCTTTGATTTGTGATGCCATGGCACTCTACTCAGGGCAACAGCTTGAGGCTCTGTCTCAAAAAAAAAAAAAATCCATAATAAGCTGAACCTTTAACTTGTTTCAGCCCAGACACCAACTATATAAGTAAAGCAACCTCTAGGTGACTTTGGCCCCAGCCATTCCAGTCCTCCTAACTGAGGTTCCAGACATAGTGAAGGAGAAACAAGATATTCTTGCTGTACTAGCTGAATCTGTGCCCCACAGAATCCATGAACATAATGAAATGGTTGTTGTATGACATGAAACTTGATATATAGCAATGAATGGCTAGAACACCGCTGTGTCAGTTTCCTGTGGCTGCTGTAACAAATTATCACAGACTGGGTGGCTTAAAACAGCACAAATTTATTCTCTTATTGTTCTGGAGGCCAGAAGTCAGCCAAGCTGTCAGCCGGTCCACGGTCCCCCCACAGGCTATAGGACAATACCCATTCCTTGCTTCTCCGGCTTCTGGTGGCTGCTGGCATTCCTTGGTTTATGACTGCACTACTTTTATCTTCTTCAAGGCCAACATCTATGAGTGTCTCTGCCTCTTTTTCACAGTGCTTTCTCATTTGTGTGTGTGCAAGTGCATGTGCAGGCACGTGTCAGAGAGACAGAGAAAAATCTCATGTGCCTCTCTCCTATATTGACATCTGCAATGGCATTTAGGGCCCACATGAATAATCCAGCATAATCACACTGCAGGCCAGACTCAGTGGCTCACTCTGTAATCCTAACACTCTGGTATCCTGAGGCAGATGAATCCCTTGAGCTCAGGAGCTCAAGACCATCCTGAGCAAGAGGGTATATACTTGTACTTTTAGTAGAGTACCTTGTCTCTATTAAAAATAGAAAAATTAGCCAAGCATTGTGATGGGCGCCTGTAGTCCTAGCCACTAGGGGAGGCTGAAGCAGGAGGATGGCTTTAGCCCATAAGCTTGAGGATGCTGTGAGGTATGATGCCATGGCACTCTACCCAGGGTGACAAAGTGAGACTGTGTCTTAGAAAAAAAAAAAAAGTCATGTGGGCTGGGCACAGTGGCTCATGCCTGTAATCCTAGCACTCTGGGAGGCCAAGATGGGTGGATTGCCTGAGCTCCTGAGTTCAGAGACCAGCCTGAGCAAGAGTGAGGCCCTATCTCTAAAAATAGCTGGGCATTGTGGCCAGCGCCTATAGGCCCAGCTTTTTGGGAGGCTAAGGCAAGAGAATCATTTGAGCTGAAAGACTTTGAGGTTGCTGTGAGCTAGACAACGTGGCTCTCTAGTGAGGGTGACAAAGTGAGTCTCTGGCTCAAAAAAAAAACCCCTCATACCTGCAAAGACTTTTTTGGTTGGGTTTGCTTGTTTATTTGGGGGGGGCTTTGTTTGCTTGTTTTTGCAGTTTTGGCCAGGGCTGAGCTTGAACCCACCACCATCCGGTATATGGGGCCTGCGCCCTACTTCTTCAGCCTCAGGCACCACCCTTGCTTGTTTATCTGCATACAAGATAACATTCACAGGCTCAGGAATCAGAACGCCAGTATCTTCTTGGGGCCATTTTTTAGCCTACTAGCATTTCATACTTGCAAAATGTTATAATATGTATGTTCTTTTTTATCTTGCCTTTTTAAATGTATGACCCAAAATGCGATTCCCTATGCTGTTACGTACACCGAAAACAGCAGTTTGATGGTTATGTATGGATCTTAATGACTGTGAGCAGTTTTAAACATATCGCCAAATTGGCATTTTAAAAATATATATTAATGTATTATCTTAAAAATATATATTTATATAAATGTGTTATCTTATTATTTGTGATGCCTATTTCATCATATCCCCTGCAGCATTGAGTACCAGTTTTTTTGAAGTGTTATGTTATTTGCTAATATTTCTTTAGAAATCTAGTGTTTTTGTTATCAATTTCTATTGGAAAAAAATATATATATACACGTATGATAAGGATAGCAATCCTCTGTCATTTTCTTAACAATTTTTTTGTCATTTTATAATTTTCTTTTATGGATATGATCTTTTCAATAGCTATCTATTATTTTCTTTATCATTTCGTACCCTGCCTTTATACTTCGAATGTCTGCTCCTCTCAGAGAGCAGACCTGGGGGCAGTTTACGAAGCATGGTGTTTGACATCAGAAAAACCTGGGTTAGTATTTATCCCATAGGAATGGATATTGGTTGTTGCAACACTTAAACAAAATAATTTAAGTTAAAAAAAAAAAGCACTCATGCCATTTCTTTTAGTTCTGTTTAAGAAAAGAACAAATTGGCTCGGTGCCTGCAGCTCAAGCGGCTAAGGCACCAGCCACATACACCTGAGCTGGTGGGTTTGAATCCAACCCCAGCCCGCCAAACAACGACAGCTGCAACCAAAAAATAGCCAGGCAGTGTGGCAGATGCCTGTAGTCCCAGCTGCTTGGGAGGCGGAGGCTGGAGAATTGCTTGAGCCCTGGAGTTGGGGGTTGATGTGAGCTGTGATGCCATGGCACTCTACCCAGGGCAACATCTTGAGGCTCTCGTCTCAAAAAAAAAAAAAGAAAAAGAAAAAGAAGAAAAGAACAAATTCAGGCTGAGAGTGTTGGCTCATGCCTATAATCCTGGCACTCTGAAAGGTTAAAGTGGAAAGATCTCTTGAAGTCAAGAGTTGGAGAACAGCCTGAATAAGAGTAAGACCCTATATCTACAAAAATAGGAAAAAATGGCTGGGCCTCAGGCCCGCAGTCACGCTACTCGGGGGAGCAGAAGGATTGCTTGAGCCCTGGAGTTGGAGGTTGCAGTGAGCTATGGTGATGCCATTGCACTCCATCCCAAGCAACAGAGCAACACTCTATCTCAAAAAATAAACCAACAAGGCAGAGTGCAGTTTTGAGGTTGCTGTGAGCTATGATGCTACAGGACTCTACCAAGTTTACAAAAATGAGGATCAAACCTGTAATGCTAGCACTCTGGGAGGCTGAAGCAGGGGGATAGCTATAGCTCAAGAGTTTGAGACCACCCTGAGTAAAGGCCAGACCCCTCACAAAAAATAGCTAGTGTTGTGACAGGTGATTATAGTCCCAGCTACTAGGGAGCCTGAGGCAAGAGGATTGTTTGAGCTCAGGAGTCTCAGGTTGCTGTGAGCTATGACACCAGCAGGATGATGAAGGGAGAGACTCTGTCTCAAAAAAGAAAAGAAAACAAAACAAACAAAAAGCTACAGACTCAAACAAATCATGGAAAGGAAAATGCAAATGCCCGATAAACATGTGGAAATATGCTCAACCCACTTAATTTTTTTTTTTTTTTTGAGACAGAGTCTCAAACTGTCACCCTGGGTAGAGTGCCATGGCGTCACAGCTCATAGCAACCTCAAACTCTTGGGCTTGAGGCAAGCAATTTTCTTGCCTCAGCCTCCCAGTAGCTGAGACTACATGCATCTGCTACAACCCCCGGCTATTTTTTTGTTTCAGTTGCTATTGTTGTTTTAGCTGGCCCAGGCCGGTTCAAACCCACCAGCCTCCGTGCATGTGGCCGGCACCCTACCTACAAAGCTATGGGCACCGCCAACCCACTTAATAATTTTTTGAGTGGAAAATTAAATTGGTTATCATTTTTTGTCCGTCAGATTAGCAAATCTTAAACCATAACCTCTAGAACAAAAGAGGATATGAAGGGGAACTCACTCTTGAATTGTGAATTGTGTGACTTGCTAAACCTTTTTGGAAAGCAATGACTATTATTTACTAAAGTTAAAAATATGCATATTCTTTGATCCAGCATTCTACGCTTAAGTAATGCATCTTTTAAAAATATAAAAACACAAAAGGATATATGTAAAAAGATGTTTATGGTTTGTATGATTTGCAGTAGCAAAACACAGACAACAATTTAAATGTGCACTGGTAAGAAAATAATTAGAAAAGGGATTTTTAGCGGCATGTGGCTTATTGTTCTAGCTACTGGAAGCCAGGAGTTCCAGGCCAGGCTGGAAATACAGCAAGACACCCGCTGGTGTCAAAAAAACAAAACAAGACAAGACAACAGAGAAAGAGAACAGGAATTTTTATCTGTGACTATTACTGCTGTTTTCTAAGCACCTAGCATATTGTAAACATTTAAAATAAATTGTTGAGGGCCTATAGTGCCAGCTACTTGGGAGTCTGAGGCTACTTGAGCCCAAGAGTTTGAGGTTGCTGCGAGCTATGATGCTGTGGCACTCTATCCAGGGTGACAAAAATGAGACTCTGTCTCAAAAAAATTAAAAAAAAAAAACAAATAAGATAAATTGTTGAATAAATGAGTAAAAATTCTGGTATATTTGCATTTCTAAAATTTTATAGTAATTTATAAAATTGATTTATTTTTAAACAAATTATTATTTGATTTTTTATTTACTCATTTATTTATTTAATCTGAGACAGAGTCTCACTTTGTTGCCTTTGAGTGCTGTGGTGACACAGCTCACAGCAACCTCAAACTCCTGGGCTCAAGCAATTCTCTTGCCTCAGCCCCCAGAGTAGCTGGGACTACCGTCGCCAGCCACAACACCTGGTTATTTTTAGAGATACGGTCTCCCTCTTAATCAGGCTGGTTTCCAACCCATCAGCTAAGGCAATCCACCCCCCTCGGCCTCCCAGAGCGAAGGTATTAACAGGCGTGAGCCACCGCTCCGGGCAATTTATAAAATTTAGACATTTTAAAAAAATGGTTGGTTTATGGTTAATGACCTGGGAAAATGCTCATGATATTAAGTGATAAAAGCAAGTCACAGTGTTGAGTACGATTTCATTGATGGTGGTGGTGGTGTTTGTTTGTTTGTTTGTTTAAGGATCAAAAAGGAGGAGCAAGAAATTCTTGAAATGACATGAACCAGTGATAACATTGGTCTGGCAGAGGGATAGAATCAAAGGATCGGGAGAAATTACTAACTTTTTCTTTCCACCCCTCTGCATTGTTGGATTTGTTAAAGGAATTGTTTGTGCAAGCCCTTACTTTGCATTCGTAAAATCTCCAACCCGACCAAACTTCGCTATTTCTCATAGACAATACGCTTGAATCTTTTGCACACACACTAGAAACAAGTGAGCTTGATGCTATCAGGTATTTTTTTTGTACAGTATTGGTTTGCTGTCTTTTTCTTTAAGTGTTTGTTGAACATCGCAAAGCTTGCTCTCCCGCCCCCTTAGTTTGCCCTGCCTGTCCCTTTCCTGCGGGTATTTCTGCTGCGGAGCTTGCCAACTCTGTCCTGCCCGCTTATCTCTTTGCCTCTCTTTGGAGCCTGAGCTGCTTCTGTGGGGCAGCTACTGTGTGCACGCTCGACCTTTGCCACTTGCCGCGCTGGTGAGAACTGGAGGAGGATGTGGTTTAGCCAGAATGCGACACAAGCGTCCTTGTTTCTGGAATATACTCCGAAGTACAAATCTCATGTCCAATTCGGAAAGAATTATTGGAGGAAGGGGGCTTGCTTGGAGGAGCTGGGGGTGAGAGGGGAAGATGAGGGGTGGGGGAAGCACGAAGCACGGCGCCTCTATTAATATTAACTTTTATTAATAAGACTTGTTCCTTTTCCCCCCGAGGCTCACAAAGCAGGAAGTAAAGGGCAGTGGTACAGGGAAGGGAATTGGCAGGAAGAGAAGACCTTGAGTAAATTATTTAGCTGTGCCATGAGATCAAGAGTGATTCCGCCCTCCTCCCTACCCCACACACCGCCAAGTGGGCCCAGGTTGGGGATCAGCCCTCAAACCGCCACTAACCATTTAAGCCGAGAGGCAAAATCAGGTTTCTGGGGCCCCCCAAATTGCAGGAGTCTGGTGAGGGGCAAAGGCGATGGTGGCGACCCGGGAAGGCGTTTCTTTGTCTGTGATGAGACAGAACCCGGCTTTGGGCCACAACCGGAGAGTTGCCTTTGCCTAGGTGGCAGGCCGCGCCTTCTGGTGGCTGTGAAGAGAAACCTGAAAAAGGTGACACCCTCTGAGCTCTACCCCGAGCCCCAAGCCCTTGGCAGGGAAGTCAGGAAAGACGTCGAGGGGGTGGGAAAGGGCCGCGGGGTCCCCGGGCTCTTCTTGCAGGTGCTCAGTCCTGCGGCACCCCGCCCCGAGTCTCGGCTACCCGCCCGGAGTCCCGGCTCTCCCAAGGCAGCAGGGCGGGGACCAGAGTCAGCCGGCTGCGCCCCACCCCTCCCCCCACCCCGACCCGCTGCTCCGCCCGCTCAGCCGGAGCAACAGCGCCGCCTGCCGGGGGTCTCAGAGGTGGGGGCAGCGTTGAAGCGGCAGAACCCACGAACACTCCTGTCCTCCCCTTTCAAACTATACTCCCTCGGTCCGAGTCGCCACCGGCGCTGGCTAAACGATGGAATCCGCTGTTCCTCGCGCCCGAGGCCCGGGTTTTCAGCACCTCCGCGCCATAGCTGCCTGCGTCCGAGCTGTTTAGAAATCATCCCATGGCTGCTGCTGTGGCTCAAGCCTGTAACCCTAGCGCTCTAGAAGGCCAAGGCAGGAGGATTGCCCGAGTTCAGGAGTTCGAGACCAGCCTGAGCAAGAGCGAGACATTGTCTCTACCAAAAATAGAAAAACTAGTCGACTATTGTGGCAGGTGCCAGTAATCCCAGCTACTCAGAGGCCGAGGCAGGAGGATCGCTTGAGCTCAGGAATTTGAGGTTGCTGTGATGCCGTGGAACTCTACCCAGGGCGACAGAGTGAGACTCTGTCTCAATAAGTGAAATGAAATGAAATGAAAATAAATAAAAATTAAAAATTATCCCATGAGGCTCGGTGCCGTGGCTCACGCCTCTACTATGGGAGGCCGAGGCACGAGGATTATTTAAGGACAAGAGATCAGTAAGACCATTTTTCTACAAAAGATAGAAAACTTAGCAGGAGGTTTAGTGGCGCGCTGGCTGGGCTGGCTGGGGCAGGCCTGCGACTGGTACCTGGCTGCCCATCTCCAGCCCCAAACCCTCTGGAAGACGTCGCGAATCTCTCCAAGGAGCCCAGCCTCGGTGGGCGGGACGCAGCGAGGGAGCTGGACGTGAGCAGTCTGGCTCCTGGTGCCGGGACTGTGCGCCCTGAGCGGCCTTACGGGACGGATGGAAGGCCAGGTTCGTGTGGCAGGACAATCCGCGACATCGCCACCCAGGGGGCAAAGACCCGTGACATTGCCACCCAGGAGGCAGGTTTGGGGGTGGAGTCGCGGCTACCCTTCTCCAAGGGCTGGAGCCGCACACAGATGTCTTGAAACCAGACTGTTTCCCCCAGGCGTATTGTGGACACCGGGCCTATTTGGGCATAAGCAAAGAACCAGTTTCATCCATTTTTCTGTCTAAAATATGCAGGTTCAAATTTAGACGATGGTTTCTCTGAGGTAGAGGTGAACGATGGCAGAAAGCTAAAGTTAGGGCTGAGGAAAGAGCACTTGCTTCTCGTCGATTTTGTCCGTCTCTAAATTTGCAAAAGTAGCGCTCAGCTTTACTCGGTAATAACAAGTCCATCTGAACATTTACCCACAGAACAACTTCAGATGTCATGATCTTTCAGTGACAGCTTTTTTCTCCCTTAGAGTCTCACTCTGTTGTTCAGGCTAGAGTGCAGTGGTGTCATTATAGCTCACAGCAACGTCAAATTCCCGGGCTCAAGGGATCCTGCTTGAGTATCTCAGCCTCCCAAGTAGCTGGGACTACAGGGATTTGTCCACAACGACCAGCTAGTTTTTCTATTTTTAGTAGAGACAGGTCTCACTCTTGTGCAGGCTGGTCTTGAACTTCTGAACTCCACAACTCCTTCCTCCTCCTTGGCCTCCCAGAGTGAGCCATCCCTGGTGATAGCATTTTAGTTTCCTGTTCTGGCCAGGGGTCCACTACAGAGAACCAATCATAACACCAGATGTACATTTCAAGGTCCTCACTTTTCTGTAGAAATGAGAAATATTTAAATTTTGATTGTAGGTTGCTGTAGACTTGTGATCATGCCCAAGAACCGCCATTCTCCAGTTATGAGGATCTGAATCAGTAGTGTGCCATGTAACATGATATATATCACTGACAGCTACCTAAAAGTATTAAAGATGTTTATATGAAATTTATAGATAGGATGAAAATAATAGGAGCAAATAAAGACAAACAGGAATTGGGATTTCGGAAATATGCAGCATTTCAGTTCAAGAGGGAAAACATTAATTTTTGTATGTGTGACTCCGCGCCTATAGCTCAACCGGCTAAGGCGCCAGCCACGTACACCTAAGGTGGCGGGTTCAAATCCCCAGCCCGGACCCGCCAAACAACAATGACGGCTGCAACCAAAAAATAGCCAGGCGTTGTGGCAGGCGCCTGTGGTCCCAGCTACTTGGGAGGCTGAGGCAGGAGACTCTCTTGAGCCCAGGAGTTGGAGGTTGCTGTGAGCTGTAATGCCACGGCACTCTACCCGGGGGACAGCTTGAGGCTCTGTCTCAAAAAAAAAAAAAATTTTGTATGTGTGAGTTTCAGACAGTCTACCTTTTTGTTCACATCTACCTGAGGTAGAGGTGAAGGATGGCAGAAAGCTAAAGTTAGGGCTGAGGAAAGAGCACTTGCTTCTCGTTGATTTTGTCCGTCTCTAAATTTGCAAAAGTAGCGCTCAGCCCTTCTGTATTGTTATTTACTGTACAGTGATTTCTGGTTCTGGCTTATTTATGTCCTTCCTCTGTTTCTGGCAATGCACATATACCCTACCACGATTCTGTCTAGAAAATAGATAGTGAGGTAAAGTGAAGACTAAAAATAGAATCTAGTTCTATTGAGTTTTGTGTTTGTTGTTTTAAAACATTACATATACAGAGTGAAAGAACAATATACTGTGTCTTTCATGAGTAGAAGCCCTGCCCTAGTCATTTCTTTTCTTTCTTTCTTTCTCTCTTTCTCTCTTTCTTTCTTTTTGAGACAGAGTCTTACTATGTTGCCCTTGGTAGAGTGCTGTGACATCACAGCTCACAGCAACCTCTAACTCTTGGACTTAAGCGATTCTCTTACCTCAGCCTCCTGAGTAGCTGGAACTACAGGCATCCACCACAATGTCCAGCTATTTTTTGGTTGTGGTTGTCATTGGTTTTTGGCAGGCTCAGGCTGGGTTCCAGCCCACCAGTTCCTGTGTATGTGGCTGGTGCCCTTACCCGCTGAGCTACAGGTGCCGAGACTGCCCTAGTTATTGCTAACAATTCCAAATCTCTGTGGCAAGTTGCTCATGCCTGTAATTCTACCACTCTGGGAGGCTGAGGTAGGTGGATTGCTTGAGCTCAGGAGTTCAGAGACCAGCCTGAGCAAGAGTGAGACCCCATCTCTACTAAAAATAGAAAAACTAGCTGGCTGTGATAGCACAGGCCTGTAGTTCCAACTACTTGGGAGGCTGAGGCAAGAGAATTGCTCAAACCCAAGACTGTGAGGTTGCTGCGAGTTATGACATCATGGCGCTCTACCCAGGATGACAGTCAAACTCTACCTCAAAAAAAAAAAAAATTCTAATCTGCGGTTTGGGTTCTTAATCTTTGTCACTGATTCTACTAATCATCAATAAATTAAAATTATTTAAATGCCACACAATAAGCCATTGTATGTTTGTACTACAATGACTTTAGCTCCTACATTGTTTTTATTGTTTGCTTTCCTGAGGTTGGAAAGGAATTTATCAACTACCACTTGTACAAAGCCTATTATTGTCATACTGCAGATACAAAGTATTATGATAGCAGACTGTCAATCCTGAAAGTTCTGAGATAACACAGGAACAATTAGGAAAGAATTCCTTTCCTAGAAGTTAAAATTCAGATATAAAAATGCATGAACTGCCTGGGGTTCTTACTTGCCGATAAACTATTAGATACCTCAGCCCAAGAAAGACAGAAATATTTTTAAAACAAATGTGTATGTATGTGAAAGGATGATTTGGTAATACTTTCATCTCAGGGAAGTCTTTTTCGTGGATCAAAACTGATTGTGCTCTGGTTTATGAATTAGATCTCCCTAGCCCAGAATTGCCAGGATCCTGCAGAAGGAAAAAAAAAACAGGTTGTTTAACTTTGGACATCTGGCAACTTAGTTGATAGTATCTATATATATTGTGTTTAACGACAAATTCCCATTTGGAAAAGCTGTTATTAAAGCAAATGTAGTGCTTGGGTACTAGAGACAGAGGAGCCAAAAGGTCACCCAAGCACTCGCCCACATTGTCTATAGACCGACAGCAAGAAGAAAGGCAAGGTAAATGTTGGTATAATCTTTGGAACTGATAGATTCTGCTTTTATTTGGAATTTGAGTTTTTTCTAGATATAATTTCATAACCTTCTAGAAAATCATGATCTAAGACATACATTTCCTCTGATTTGTAGCTAAGAAAAGGAGGTGTTGAGTGTTTGGGTCCAATAACACACAGCTAGTCCCACAGCCAAAAACCTGCTGGGTTTCCCCAGATCGTAATGCCTATCTTCCCAGAAGAGCAAGAAGAACAAGGAAAATGTAAAGGAAAAATGATAGAAGGTGGGAGTTGGGGAGGTTGGAAGTTTGCATAGTCTAAGTGTGATTTAAGAAGATAAGGTAAATGTTTCATTTTAAATATTTAAAAATTAATCTACATTAGATCGATATGAAGGTTTTTCTTACCCTCCAAAGCAAAACTAAATCAACACAAGATCAGTTGCTGTAGTTTTAATGTAAGGAGGAATCCTGGAGACTAAAGTAAAATGCTTGTCTTTAAATGATTTCTAGGGATGAATCAGCCCTAAGGAATTAAAAGTTCAGCAGCCTTTTGGGGGTGGCTCTTGAAAGCGTACAGAATTAATATTGAGATGTTTGGGTGGAATTGTTATAAAATAAAGAAATTTAATTCCATCTAGTTAGAGTATCTGCCTCTCTGCTTCTTTTGGGTTAAGATTGTACTGATAAGAGTATAGGAAGATTCTCAACTACATCCTCAAGTAATCCACATTCTTCTAAGTATGACCAGAAAATAGACTGTGTTTGGGAACACTGGTAAATGAAAGGGCAAGTAAACTATGCAGATCAGTAACTTATCTTCACATCTGGAATGTTAGTGTTTTGCCACTCAAGATTTTATGCAGATGCCTAAGCAGAGGTAATCAGGAAACAGCAGAGGTGAGGCTATTCTGGAAAGGGGTTATTCTATTGTGATTTGAAAACTCATCTTGTTCAAAAGCTCTCTGTAAAGACTGTCCAACACTTTCCAGAAAATAGTTCAAGAAGCGGCTTATCTCATAATTGGAGTGTAATCTTAAGTGTATATAAAGCTATGTTCGTGGATTACATCTTCTGATCCATATGAGAAGTAGCAGCTCAGCAGCTGTGACCTTCCCAAGGCCAGTGAGCAGCCAGGCTCTAAAGCAAGGTGCAGATAGTGGCGCTAGAAAACACATGGCCTTTTCTTGCCATTCTGTAGCTGAGATTGCTTTCATTCCTTCTTGTTGCCTTCTCTTATTTTTTCCTATGTGGTTGGGAATAACAGCAAAAATACTGCTGTTTATATATTTAGATTGCTAGTAAGATTAATTTTCTTGACTACCAGTAGATACTGTTAGAAAGATGTGAAATTCATTAAACTCATTGAAACATTTCTTTCTTTAATTATCAGTCCATTTGTTAATTTTATTGTATGAATGTGATAAAGTCACAAATTGTTCACAGAAAAATAAAAAAGACTTCAGCTCTTTTCTCTGCACATGAATTCCACAATAGTGGTACGTTTTATTCCCATGTATACTAAATTTATACTACTTATGCTAAATTTTCAGTCTTGCCATATATTAATACCATGCCCATATTACTGTACTTTTCAAAAACACAATAGATACAGATACATCTTGTGCAAAATGACCCTTTTAGAATGGCATAGATATCCCCCTTCTCTCAATTTTGTTTTTCTTGAACATTCACCAAATCCAGGAATCTTCCTCGCCTGAACTTAGTTTCAAGTTGGCCGTGGGAAAATCTCATAGTGCCCCAGTTTGGCAGCAGCCGGGTTTGGGAGCAGCCCGGATTGGGAGATTGATTGTTCCTTCCAATCGGCTGAGCGCTGGAGCCCTTTCCCCTTCTCTTCCCAGAGCGCGCGCGCCCCCTGGTGGTCTATGCCGATGGCTGCGCATCGAGTGCCCAGTGCCCGAGGCCCGCGGAGGCCGAAGTCACCTAGTCTAACGTCATCCCTGGCTCCCCACGCAGGCCTCCCTAAATTCATCAGGCTGTGCTGCCCCTCACGCCACGTCTCTAATTCCTTGGATTTGCTCCGCAGGTGACATGGTGCCTCGGCGTCAGAAGCGCAGAGACCTCCCTTGCTGGGGAGAACCCCGGTTTTTGCGCCTTTTCTGTGGCCTGGGAGACCGGGCGGGCGCTAGCATTAGCGAACCAGGTGACACATGTCAAGGGGAAGCCGAGCTACCCTCCCTGGGCCCCCATCTGCGCTCACGGGGGCCGAGCCCCGGGAAAGGGAAGAACGTGTAATCGCTTGCAGCGGGACAATGACGACTTTTGAACCTCTAACCACTAAGCAAACAACCCTTGTGCTCTCGCTCCACTGTCCAAACAGCGTTTATTGACAGGCGTTTCACAGCAACGCATAGCAACTGCGGCTGCCGGGGGCGGGCGTGTGGGCGCGGCCGGGGCGTGGGCCCGAGCTCCCTACCTGTGCCGGGAGACCGGAGGTTGCGGGGGGGGTGGGGGGACACCGGGATCAGAGCTGCCCTGAACTCGGACCCCTGGCCCAGTGGATCCCAGCACCGCTCCCTCAGGTTCGGGCAGCCCCCGCCCCCGCGCCGCGCGCTGAAAAGGGTGGGCAGGCCTCCTTCCTCCGGCTCCCTCCTGGCGCCCCACCCACCAGAACCCCTTTCCCAATCCCAGAGGAGAACGCGCCACCCGGAAGGACAGCGGAATTGGGGAGGCGCTGCAGAGAGTATTTATGCCTTTTGCTGTCTCACAGCTCTGCGCATCCTCCCCAGCAGCCCTGGAGTGGCCTCCCCACTCTGTTGAGGCACTGATTAGGCCCTAAGGTGCTGGTGGGAAGAAATGGAGGCCAAAACCCTCCTTCCCTTAGGCCCTGCCGGGAGCGTCCAGCTCCGGAGCCTCCAGGACCAAAAACCTCAAGGGCGGCAGCCAAGTCCCCAGTGGAACAGCCAGATAACAAGCAGCCATCACTGAAGCGATCTTCTTACACTGGGTCTTGAATTCTTAGGGGAGGAGAGAGAAGATGGGATAAGGAAACCTCAGGAAAGGAAAGGAAGTGGAGGCAGAAAGGCTCCTGGAAATGCCCAGTGATTCCCAGAAGAGCATAGTTGCATAAAGGTTGTCTTGGGCAACAGGGGGGGACATGTTTTTGTTCACATAATGCTATGTGCAATTAGCTAGATTGTGAGGCATCTCTAGGGAGGAAGGTGTCACCGAAGAGGGGACTCGCCTGACCTTTGCAACTGCCTCCTTGTGGATTTGATGAGATGCTTTGAGGGGGCCCTGTCACCTCCACCACCACCCCCCATAATTCTGGGCGGCTGGGAAGCAGCTGACCATTCAGATGTGTATTTTGCCCAAAGGCACCCCGGGGAGAACCACACATTCCAAGGCTGGGCTGAGGCTTGGGGGCAGGGAAGGTCTCAGAACCTGCTCCTTCAGGCTTCTGACCCTCTGGGGTAAAATGAGGCTGTCCAGATAACCTTCTCCACCCACTCCCTGATTTTTCTGATTCTAGCTTGCAAGCAGAGAAGATATTTCTTTAAAAAAAAAATCCAGACAAAAACTGAAAGAAAATCCATAAATACAAAATCTGAAATCAGGAACGCTCATTTATCTCTTTTTTCTTTTTAGAAAAAAAAAATTCAAAAGTGTTCGAATATCCCCCACTTCCCTTCACCATATCGCTTCTCTTCCCATAGATCCAGAAGGCTTTTAGAATGTTGGCTTGGATGTTACACAGACCAACAACCCAAACAGCAGCAACAACAAAAAAAACTCCCCTTCTTCATCAGACCAAGATTGTGAAAATGACAGGAAGTCCAGGTTGGCTCTGGCATTTATAGCACTGACATACATTCAGCCCAGAGAAGCTCTGGTGACAGGCTTTCTAAACAAGCCCTGTCTGGGGCCCCTTGTCAGGCCTGGAGTCCAATAACCACCCCCTCCCACCACACACTGCCATACACCAGCCATGCCTCTCCTGATCTGGAGAGGGAGGAGAAAGAAGACACAGGCCACCTGGGGGTTCTGCAGTCTTTGGTCAGTCCAGCCTTCTATCTTAGCTGCCTCTGGCTTCTGCAGTTTAAATCTTGCCTGCCCCAGGGCAGGAGGTCCAGCTAGGCCTTAGGTGGTAAGCAGGCAGCAGCCATCTTGGCTCCAAGTGTGCAGTTCCTGAGTCCCTCTCTCCCCTTAGCTCCAGCCAGGCATGCAGCCTATGGATCTTGGAGGCAAAAGCTGGGGAGGAGAAAGCTGAAAGCCTGGACAGCGTGTTCAGTCTAGGCAATGCTTCTGCCAGTATTGAATGAAGCCCAGTAGTCATTTCCTGTCTTCTCAATGGCAGAAAAAGCCAGACTGGAAAAAGTAAAAATCTCAGAGAATATCTTCCTTGAGACCTCCATCCCACTTGTCTTTCCTCCTAGCCCGCATTTTTCCTTGAGAGCTAGGTTTGTAGGTATGTGTTTGTGGGTGAGAGTGGAGGGGTCTCTTCTGAGGATTCTAGCAGAGTCCATGCTCCTCATGGCTCAGCCTGGAATTGCTCTGCCGCTGCCGACCACTGTGGGTCACTAGGTGACAGTGGGGTTTAACACCCCCCCAGTTGGCCCCAGAACCCCAGGGACAGAACCCGGCACTGAGCCTTGCAGGGAAGACACAGGACTCAAGGGCTCTGGCACATTTCTCAAAGGACCAGGCTGAGGCTGGGGAGGCTGTTGGGGAGGCGGTGGCGGTGGCGGCTGCTGCGGCTGTTGCTGTTGCTGCTGCTGCAACTTCTTCTTGTTGATTTTCCTTTCCTTTGCTCTTCGGTTCTGAAACCAAATCTTAACCTAGAAATGGAGAGGTGGAAAAAATATATAGAAGGCAATGACAAGAAGGAAAAGAGAAATAGTATGCATCAAGATCACCATGTCTCCCTCCCCAACTATGGAACCCCAAATCCTTCTAGAAGCTTTCGCTGGGGCCATCTCTGGAACCATTCCCAAGCCCAGTTCATTTTCAGGTGAAGTCCTCCTCCTTCCTTGCTCCCCAGGTTTCTTTTCAAAGAACCTTTATCTACAACTTTACTGGAAAAGTTCAGAGTCTCAGGACGCAAGGCCCTTTCTACACAAGCAAAAAGAGGCCAGTGTACCTTAAATGACAACCTTTGGCCCCTCAAGGCTAAACTGAAATGTAATATTCCTTGCCTTGGAGCTGCATTTGAGATATAATGCCTGGCTTCCTGGATGTGAATTTGGCCTGCTTTTTTCTAGACTATATAGAAAGTGTTCATGAAACAAAATGTCACCCCTCTAGTTTTTATTAGCAGAAATCAGTTAATATTTTTCTCCCTCAGCACAACACCAAAAACAAAAAGAAAAGACGTTCAATATGTCTTTATTGACCCAAATGGAATTCTGTTTTAATCTAATATCATTGTTTTTTTTCCTCACACCTCTCAGAGCCCTCAAAATAGAAAAACAAAAACAACATCAAAGAAGACAACTAAACAGAGATAGAAGAAATCTTTTTAAAAAGTACTCCAGGGCTCAGCACCTGTGGCTCAAGTGGCTAAGGCGCCAGCCACATACACCTGAGGTAGTGGGTTCGAATCCAGCCTGGCCCACCAAACAATAATGACAGCTACAACCAAAAAAAATAGCCAGGCGTTGTGGCGGACCCCTGTGGTCCCAGCTACTTGGGAGGCGGAGGAGGCAGGAGACTCGCTTGAGCCCACGAGTTGGAGGTTGCTGTGAGCTGTGATGCTATGGCACTCTACCCAGGGGGACAGCTTGAGGCTCTGTCTCAAAAAAAAAAAAAAAAGTACTCCAGGGCAGCGCCCGTGGCTCAGCGAGTAGGGCGCCAGCCCCATATACCGAGGGTAGCAGGTTTGAACCCAGCCCCAGCCAAACTGCAACAAAAAATAGCCGGACATTTGGTGGGCGCCTGTAGTCCCAGCTACTAGGGAGGCTGAGGCAAAAGAATCACCTAAGCCCAAGAACTGGAGGTTGCTGTGAGCTGCGTCGCCATGGCGCTCTACCGAGGGTGACAAAGTGAAACTCTGTCTCTTAAAAAAAAAAAATGTACTCCAAAGGCAAATGGAGCTCATCCTCCTGCTATAATCTGCCCACAGAACTAGGTTGCCCCTATGGCCAGTCTTCTAACTCCCACAACTCTCCCCTTGGCAGTGGCCAGGCCCAGGGGGGAGCTGGTCGGTTCCCACCTGCCTCTCTGAAAGCCCCAGCGTGGCAGCCAGCTCAGCCTTCCTCCGGATGGTGATGTAGCGGCTGTAGTGAAACTCCTTCTCCAGCTCCAGCCGCTGGTGGTCCGTGTACACGACTCGGTATTTGTCTTTCGTCCTGGTTTTCACTGTGGAGGAAGGAAAAGTTAGGACTGACGACTACAAGGCAGCCCATCAGTCATGGGTAATGACAAACCTCCCTAACCCAGGGGCCATTTCTCTTCCTCCACCACCCTAGGGGGTCCCCGGTTTGGCTGGTTCCTGCCAAGTCTGACAAGACCCCCCAGAGGGTCCTGGGGGGAGGAAGGAGGCTAGCGGAGGCAACTAAACTAACCTTGGGGTTAAGTGGCTTTGTAAAAAATTAAAAAAACTAAAACCTCATACACATAGAAGACAGCAGAACCCAACCATCCTTTGGGTAAAGCAAATGCCATACGGGCATATATTTGGCACCAAGGTTAAGAGGTAGGGGTTGGGTGGCCAGAGTCCAGGGAACATCCAGATTTTCAGGCCTACCAGAAGTGGAAGCCCAGCCTGAATACAGCTGGAGTTGTGTTGCAAAGGTGGAGGTTAAGGTTACTTTCTGTTTGCTTTACTACAAATAGAAAGTGGGGTGCAAGAGCTAACAGGTTCCCTCAAGTCACTAGAATCGCCCCCCCCCCCAATGGAGTAGAATTCTGAGCTGGGCTCTGGCATTCGGAACCTATGCTGGCAGGCCGAAAATAGTCTGGCTGGGGACATTTTATGCCTGGGGGAACTCAATTCGGCATTTGGCACTTTTTCTTTTTAATCCTCCATTTAGTCCAGCAGCAAACCTGGCCAGAGCTATCCTGACCAGTGATACATGCTCATTGGATTGAGTCAACATATTAAATCCTGGATTGATTGTTTTACTGAAGGGCCTTGACAAATAGTGTCCACAATTGTTGGAGCAGCAGGAACTGGGTGTCTCCACCAGGTCTGTCCGGGGTGTTAGAGCCCTGGTCAGGAGCTGTTCTGTGGCTGGGTCTCGGGTTGGGGTCTTCTTGCAGCTGAACAGGTTCAATCGCCCTGTGCCCAATCCTACAGAAAGATCTGAAGGGTCTGAGAGTTGCCTGGAGGTGTTTAGTGCCCCGCAGGCCGACTTTGTTCAGGTAAAACCCTTTGCAAACCACAACAAAAGCGCCCTGGGAAGATACAGGCCGGATCAGAGGGAGCTCCCCCGAGCCGCTGAAAGGGGAACACAGCCGCAAACAATGCAGGACAAGGCGATCTTATCAAAGAAAAGCCTTTTCAATGCCCTAATAACAACCGCATTCTGTTTGAATTACCACTACTGAGCAAATGGCGGCCCCGGCTTTCATCCCCCTCCCCGCCAGGCGCATTAACATAAACACGGCGGGCAGGCGCATTTGAATGGACGCTGCGGCCCCGACCCCAGCCCGCTAGTAAAGTGCAGGGAACTGACACGTCCCGAAAGCTGTCTGCATGGTGGGCGCGCTCACAGGCACTACCTCCTCAAACCCACTCGCGGCTGCCACTGACACTTGCCCCTTCTTACAGATGAGGAAATGGGGAATCAGACCAGGTCACGCAGACATCTAGTATAAGGTGAGGAGCCGAGTTGGAGCCACAAAGGACACCCCCAGGGCTGGGGACCGGGCACAGGGCAGTTCCCTCAGCCGAACACCCCGGAGCGATACTCGCCTTGAGGTGCTTCCGAGAGACCCTTGCTCGGGTGCTGCCCTTTCAGTGTCCGGGGAGGGAGGGGAAACTTGGCGACCAGGACCCTACGCGCTCTTCGGCCCCGCGCCCCAAGGGCCTTGGAGGCGCCCCGCACCCCCTGGGAAGCAAGGAGGGGGGCAGCAGGAGGGGAGGGATGAGAGGGACTTGTCAGAATTCATTATTGACTGCGAAAATCACCACCCTCTTTCCGGGCCCTAAAAGAGACAATGGCAGAGCTGGGAAGGTGTATATCAAAGCGAACCAGGCCGCGTACCCCCACCCCCTCTACCCCTTGACAGATGACGCTCGGCAGAGGATCGAGCACAGCCCGCGAGGCGCGGCCTCCCCATATTAACATCACAAGGGCGCCCGGCGCCGTCCGCGGCCTTGCCACCTCCGCGCAGGACTTCACAGCGCGGACTTCTCATCTGCTGACCCGGAGGCCTGGGCTTCTGCGGCTCCCTTCCCTCCCCCACACTCGGCCCTGGCCCCCCTGCAATTCTCCCGGGACACGCAAAAGGTCTCCCTTCGGCTGCTGACGACCCCAGTCCACCATGCCCCGTCAGCCTATGTAGAAGGGGGTCCCTGGGGGAGCTCGGTCTGCGAGCGCGCCGCTGTCTCCTCTTGAGGAGGGGACCAAGTCAAGTGTCTAGGGCCAGCCCACGGCTGATGTGCGGCCTTCTCCAGGGGCGGCCGCATTTCCCACCGGATTCTCCTCCGCCTGCGCACAGAGATGCCAAAAGTAACTGATGCCCAAACACAGCTCCAATAGCCGCTCTGATTTATGCGGCTGTAATTGGCTGTAAACCTCTCCAAAGTGGTCATAACCTGCATGCGAGCCCGACTGGGCAAGCAAGGAGAAAAGCGAGACAAGCGGAAGCGCTAAGGTCTGGGGAAAGCCTTCTTGGAGTAAAGGAGGTCGCAGATAGGACTCCCCCCATCCCACCTATACGCACTTCCTTCCCACCTGGACGCACATCATGACACTAAAAGGAGCCAACGAGCTCCTCAGTTTGGCAAGCCTGGAGTCTGGAACACACAGAAATGTCCGCATACACTCCTGACATCTTCTAAAGGAAGATTTGGGAAAATGACTACCATCTGGAGCAGCATCCCACCAGGCTTTCTTTCCCCTCTACCTGCTCTCCTCAAACAGAAAAGCCTCCCTCGGTTTCTAGCCCCTAGCCTCCCAGCTTTTGCCAGGAATAACTCCTTCGGCATATAAAAGGTTCAGAGACCGGCACGACCCAGACCCCTTAGCTCTGGGGCCAGCAGCTTCTTTCCAGCGACCGCAGCGTTCCCGTCCTCTCTGCTCGCTGTAGTTCCTATCCCTTGAATTGACCCGAATCGCCAAACCTGGCTCCACGCGCAGCTTCACCACCCTCCTGATAATTCTCAGGCCACCTCTCTTCATGGGTGGCTCAGATGGAGAAGGAGAGCACAGAGAATGGTTTAGACCCGGCCCAATGGCGTTCGATGCTCCTTCTCTGCGGCAAGAAGCTAAGCAAGGAGCAACATGCGAAGGACTCGATTCGGCTCCTGTCCAGCCGTGCTCACGCTAGTATTCCCGGGAGCTCCCCGAAAGTAGTCAAGAGTCGTGAATGAGGGACTGTTGGAAAGAGGAAGCCTCTCCTCTTCCCCCATTGTGAACACAATGTTGTGAGGCTCAACATTCGTTCCCAGGTGCAGTAGCCAGAAACCTGTGGGGGACAGAGCCCCCGGAATTTGTCCCCTGGTTCTGCCGCCCTGGCGCGGAGCTCCCAGACAGCCCGAGCTCCTTGGACACGCTGCCGCCCCGCAGCCAGCGGCCGGGCCAGCGCCTTACCAGAGCGCCCTCGCGCGGGACACCAGGGCCGCTTACCTTGGCTTCCAAGAGACGGCTGCGCTGGCTTCCGCATCCACTCGCACAGGTTCCGCCGCTGGCCGCCCGGGGACAACTGCTCCGCGGCGGCGGTGGCGGCCGGCCCGGGCGGCCCAGGGTTGAGCGTCTGCAGCAGCCCAGAGGCACAGGA
>NW_003852515.1:4516270-4581422 GCF_000181295.1 Otolemur garnettii | reverse complement strand
GTTCCAGTCCTCACGGAGCGGGGCGCCATATGCGGGCGGCCAGGATGGCCCTGGGGACTGTGCGCTGTCCAAGTTCGCGGCCGCCGCGGCCGCAGCCGCCACGTGGTAACCTCCGTAGTCCGGGTACTGCGGGGGGCTGACGAAGTTCTGCGGCGCCAGGTTGAGGCTGCCAGAGTGGCGCACGGAGCTAGGGTACATGCTCACGTCCTTGTCCAGGAGGTAGCTCACGTACATGGTGGCGAGAGCCCGAGAGCAGACCTCACCATGCTGCCTGGGGACGAATGCTGGAGGCTGCCAGGGGCGCGAAGGAGAAGGGGCTAGGGAGAGCGGGGAGCGGCGGGTGGCCGAGCCCCAGCCCGCGGTGCTCAGCTCTCTCCTTGCGGCGCTTCTGTCTCCGAGGCGGTCCCTCCCTCTGGCCTGCCTCCTCCCTCCTTCCCTCCTTTCCTTTCTTCCTTCTTTCCTCCCACCTCCTTCCCACTGAGCTGCAGAGGCGGGGAAGACCCGCCACAGGCTGGCGTTGCGGAGCCCCTGGCCGGCAGCCTTACGTGATTAACGAGTGTTTACAAGACTCTATTAGTAATGACACAGACACCAATGGCTGGAGACGTCGAGGCGCAGGGAGCATTCAGCGCACAACCCCCAGAAACACAATTTGCATTTTAAAAGATAAGGGGGGGGAGCTCGCGAGAGGGCAGCGACCTGATCACAGCTAAATATTCAAACCTTTATTGTTTAGAGCTTCCTCCTTCCAACCTGGTGCACTTTAACCTCCAATCACAGGTTCAAAGAATGAAATGAAGAGACTTGCAAAAGAGAGGGGGAGAGAAAGCTATCTTGGTGGGAATCTGGGCTTGGAGACAGGAGCAGTCCTTGTTTATGCATTTGCAGGGAAGGGGGCGGTCAAGAAACTCCTTCTGCCCCAAAGAGAAAAGAAAACGGAAGCCATTGCTTTGATGAGAATATCTCTGACCAGCCAGGGAGGTGACGATGAGAGCCCAAAGAGATGGGCCGATTCCTTCCCGCCTTGCGCTTCCAGCCAGGAGGACTGGGGGAGGGACGGGAGACAACAACTGTCACCTCCAATCACTTATTTTCTTACCTCAGGAAACTTATCTTACAAAAGATAAATTACGATTCTAGCTTTGAGCTGCATCTTCGAATTCGTCTTAGATTTGGTATTTGAGTTAAATTAAGGCAACTTATTTTTTAATCGTTTACATTCAAGAATCAAAAATCTTAACTGAAAAACCAAGTTAGGCTAGGGTTACCTGGGAGAGCATAACTGGAGAGCAGCAGAAGGGATTGCTAGGCAGATGGGAGTGGTTTCTTGTGCTTCTCCTTACACGGAGTATTCAGTTTGTGAAAATTTTGCGAGCTAAACTTGTATGTTTATCATACTTACATCGGTGGTTAAAAATCAAAGAAAAGGAGCCTAGAATGTCTGCTAGTAAGTATGGCTACTCGCGTGTTCTACATTATATCTATGCCTTAAAAACACTTTTTCCTTCACAAAGTAAAACATTCTCAGAGAAATTTGTTTTTCATCTCTAGGGTATGGAATGGCAACTCAGGGCCATTATTAATTATTGCTAATGAAAAGCTACAAGTGAAGAAAGGTTGAGAAAGGAACTCTCTTGGCTTTGGGAGTCCTGCGGCCAGGGGCCCAGGGCTGGAATTGGCCACGGTGTAGACGGAAGCTGCGCAGCCTAGATCGGGAATAGCCCTGACATAAGCTCAAAGGCGGCGAGATTTGGCTCGCGCACGCCCGTCTCCCTCCGTTTCAGCAACCCGTGGAGTGGGCCAGTGTCGCTGTTTGCCTCCTCTGCGAGCGCCAGTCGCCGCAGCCAGACTCGGGTTTGAGGGTCGCTGCGGCCTGGCCCAGGCTCGGTGGATTAGAGAGCTCTCAAACCCGCCGGCAGCCGCTCTCCTGGAAACCTGCACTTGTTGGTCTCATTGCCAAGAGCTTCTCTTTGGTATCTGTCACCTACCGCCATCATTCCATCATTTCTGGAGTGCTTTCCAGTGTGGGCACCTCACATCTCCCAGTGTTATTGTCCTCCCCATTTTGCAGGTGACAGCTGCCATGCTGCCTCTGGGGGCAGACCTAAGCGACATCAAAACTAGCCCAGGCGGCTGCACATCTTATATTTTCTGGTTCCTTCCTTTGCATTCTGTGAGGAAGAAGATTAAAATTGGGGGTGGCAGAGTACCCAGGAGCCAAGGAGCTTCCCGCTCAAGAGTTAGGAGGACAGAGCTGGTCCTCTTGAGGGCCCTCCAGGCATGGCCCAGACAGCCCAGTGTCCTCAGACTTCCCAAGAAATAAAACCGGAAGTAAATTGCAAACCCCATTACAACTCCCAGCTCTCTGAGGACATGACAGAAAGGGATGTCTGCAGTCTGGATAGGGTGGGAATGCAGGAGGTTAAGTGGGGGGCACCGGGAACTTTTGATCTAGAAAACATCTTCTTCTTCCTGAAGACATAATCCCCGCTTTTCCATCCCCCACAACTCCCCCTACCCCAGGCCTGAGCCCTGGAAGCCTAGGCGGAGGCTCCAGCCGGTGTCTTCGGAATGCAGGCATTCTTTGGAACAATCGCTTTATTAGGGACAGCCATCCCTCCTCCCTGTGGTGGCTGCTTCCTGCGTTTTTATGGCTGGGGCTGCTGGCCACTGGCTAATTGTCCCGGTTTTCCAGCTGTGTCTCTGTATTTTACCCTAGAGAAGAGTCTCTGGCCTACACACCTAACTGCTTTGGGAGTGTCCAAGGCCTCTCTGGCCCTTGGGGTGAAGCTGGACCCCAGAGCTGGCCAGGACCTAGGGAAGGCTGAAGCTGGGTTGGGGTGCACCAGCCACCAAAAGGATATGAATCAGTTTCCCTCATTGCAAAAATGTGTCTCTTGGCAATAGCCTGGCCTGCTTGTGGTTCCAGGGTCTGGGCTGTTTGGTGAGGGAAAAAACCTAGTAAAAACTCTCAGTGTGGAAGTGTCCTTCTATATATAGGTTGCACTCTCAGTCAAGAGGGGGCCCAGCTGGGAACACAGAAAGGGCAGGATTGTCCGAGATGTCAGGGAGGGGTTGAAAGTGGCTGATGGGATGGAAGACTCAGTGGCTTTTCATTTGGACAGTCCTAGCCCTTTGCAGGTTGGTGGCCCATGGCTGTCCTCTGGAGATTCACTCTGGGCAAGGGCAGCATCTCTAGCCTCTGAGTGCAGGTGTATAGCCCTGGGAGGATGCTGAAGCCACCTGCATCAGGCCCAATGCAGGACTTCAGTAATCTCAGGACCAAGGTGCTTAGTGGGTTTCTTAGAGAACCCAAAGGGGATTGGGGTTACCTTTACTAACCCCTGCTGCTTGGAAGCATCCTTCCTTCTTGTCCTTCTCTGTCCCCACACTGCTACTGCTGCCTCCTGGCCAGAAAAGCTGGTAGCAAATCACTGGGGGTGTGTGCACATTTATTTGGGAAGGTTGAGGTTGGGGTTGGAGTGGGGCTGAAGCTGCAACCCCATGATGCCACAGCCAGAGACTTTTGAAGGCAGAAAAGGGTGGGAAGAAAGAGACCCAGGTAAATAAAGTGACAAGAAAACTGCAGGGGCAGCTGAAACCAGGTTATCAAAGAGACATCTCTTTGTTACTAATGGTGTAGAGGCCATTTCACATTCCTCACAGAGGGTCTGGGCTTCCAGGATCCTGCTGGTGGCAAGGGCAGGAGCTCCAAGAGGGGTGGGGAGTGGCAGCACCGGAAGGGGCAGGCTGCCTTGCCAGGCAGATGAGACACTCCTTAAATCCACAGATCATTGACACAGCACCCTCCCTGCTCAAAGGTCCCCAGTGTTTGCTCCAGCTAGGGGGACCTGCCTCTGCCTACTGTTTGTGGCCCCAAGAAACTGGGGAGCCCAGTGACCCACATAACAAGCTTTCTCTACCCAATTTACCAAGTAAGTCTACTTGAGTTCTTTTTGGATCAAGAATATTATCTAATGCGTACTCTCCCACACCCCTTTCCTCCCCTGCCCAGGAAATCCTCACCCTGCATTGACCTGAATTCCCAGGATAATTAAGCAAATGTGAGAGGGAAGAGAATATTGTCTGATAAAATTATCCAGCTTGGCAGTCTGTACTGCTATGGAAAAACTGCTCAATCTCTGCTTAATTTGGCGTTTAGGGAGTCTTTCAACCATTGCACTCAATCAGCCATCCACTCACACAAAGAAAGGCTGAATAATGGATGGTTTGACCCCAACACCCGCACCCTGCCCTGCCACAGCACACTCAGCTAACATCTCCAGGAAGGAAATCAATAACAGTGTCCTTTCTGTGGGGCCTCCCCAGAGTCCACCACCTGTCTGGCCCCATCAGGCCACAAAGGATCCCAACATGTTCATCTTGAACAGCAGGGAGGAGCCGCAGCTGCCCACAGCTGCCCAGGCTTCATTCACAAGCGCAGATGTGTCCTTGCCCAGTGGAGTGAAGAAGGTTTTCCTCTCAAAAACTGGGTTTCTAGTCCTTTCTACCTAAGGAAAATCTCCCAAATTCATGAGCAGTCATTGATGGGCTAAAGTTTTACCACTTAGGGACCAGGATGCAGGAGGATAGGATGAAGAAAACAGCTGTCTTTTCTTATGGAGGAAGCACCAAAGTTTCTGATCCAAGGCAGTTAATACATTTTTTATATTTCTCTATCCAAAATATATTCTTATAGCCAGGAGATCAAGGAAAATAAAGAGCCTAAGGAGAGTGGGTAGTATTTGGGTATAGAAATCTGGTTTTGCTCATTGGATGAAAGTTATGGATTCTAAACATTAGTGGTGGGTGAGCACAGAGATGCTTTAAATCCTGAAGAGGGAAAGGTTTGGGAATAGCAGGGATTTGGTACCCCCACTGAGAGTGGGGGCTTCTACCCCAAAGGAAACCGCTTGGTGCTAGGGAGGATCTGGCTCTCTAAAGAGGTAGCAACTGCTACCACTACTATTTGGCCTTGGCATGGAAGGCGTCCCACTAATATTTGTTCACTCACTATTGTCTGATTGGGGGAATGAACTTTGTTTATCATATGAAAATACATTCCTAGGAAGCCCTACCAGGTAACTTTTACCTGGCTAAAGGAAGTGCTTAGATAAAGGTTCAACTCTCCTAAGTCAAGGGGCCCACCTGCTAGCTACCTTCTCTAGAGGGGACCCAGGGGTCTTAAAGTCTGTATAATATTTACATTTTACAAAGGAGAATCTGAGGCCCAGAGAGGTTAGATGATTTTCCCAAGGTCACAAAGCTAGCTATTCAAGTCCCTTAAATTAAATAAGCTACAATATGTGCAGTCTGTACAGATGTGAACTATTACTGATGTCACCCTAGAAACACTGCGTCCCCAATACAAAACCAACTGGCTTGATTCAGGAAATCCCAACTTCTCATTCCCATCCCCTACCCCCAGAACGATCAGTTTTTCTTGTTGCTACAATTCTGACCACTTTCCGCATCCTCATTAATTTCTCTCTTTCACAAGTACCTGCTTACTGCAATTTATTGAATGGTGAATTTTCCATAAATCCCATCCCAGAATTTTTTCCAGTTGACAAAGAAGGTATCCATCTACTTTTGTCTCATAGTAAATGCTCTCTGAAAGAGTAAGAGCTCCTCTCTGTTTTTGAATCAGAACCAACATCCTGTAGCTAGTCTCTGGAAACACAGCAAATTTAAAATGAGTAAAGATTATGCATAGAATTTGTGTTGCTTTTTCCCCTTTCCTTTCTTCCCATATTAATGTCTTGTAAATATCTTTTGGGTACACAGACCAAAACCCCTACCTTTCTGGGTAAATAAAAAGGAAGCCCCATCCAGGTTGCCAATTACATGGGTGAGCGACAAGGTTGTATTCTGCTTCTGAATTCCTAGCGGGAGCCCCTTCCCTCCCCTCAGAGCATTCGTTCAAATGGCTTTGGACATTTCAAAAAGCAGTGAAAATCCACAAAGCCGCCCCCCACCTCATGAGGGCCTGCGCACGGATGGGTTATTGGGTCACAGAAATTGAAATCAGCTCCTCACCTTCCGATTCTCTTAAGCGTTGCCAATGTGGTTCTTTTTGTTTTGTTTTCTTTTTAACGAATTGGCCAGTAAAATATTAATGTTCACTGTGGAATCTGCACCAACTATTTCTGGGGTCCCTGACGCTCGCTGAGTGTGGTCTGGACTCTCCCCACACTCCGCAAAGGTGGCTGGCGTCTACTTTGGGGTCCCCGCGTTCCGGGCTTGTCTCCCGCATCCTGCGCACCAGAGCGCAGAAACGAGAAATTGTCTCTGCCTGGCCGCGTCCCGCAGAAGTCCAGGGCATGTCACTGTTTGAGCCCAGAGGTCTCCGGGGGAAAAAAACTGCCTACTAGACCTCAGCAGCCACAGGTGACCCACCGGCTCCAGCAACAGCCTCTACCCCTTTGCTCCTCCCGCAGAGGAAAGTAAGAGCCCCTGGTGGGTTTTGCTAGGGCCCCTCCCAGCCCGGCGCCCAGGTCAGCGTCCTGCACTCGCCCGAGGCTGCTAGTGCTCAGAGGCTTTGGGAGAGGGCTGTGCAGTCAGCTCTCTGTCCTCTCACCCCCACCTCCTTCGACAGAGACAAATCCAGCGTCTGACTCCCACAAGGATAAATAATTTTTTGAACAAGCTTTTAACTGTTGAAATGTAATTGTGTAACTGTTAACTGGGTTGCGCGTGAGTCCAGCTCACATCTGTGCTCCTGCTAAAAAACAAAAAAACAAAAACAAAACTGCAGGGAATTTTGCCCTCGTGGGTTCTGTGCATCTGGTGTTGAGCTCATTGACATGAAGGCCACTGGATACTAAGTTGGGGGCTGAGGGCGGAGGAGGACATTTAGCCAAGCGTTGGATTCCTCCCTGGGTCAGACAGCCTTAAATGCAGTGGGTTATTCTGAGTCTTAGGCCCAGTCTGTGGTAGCTGAATCCTGGGTCAGAAAATCCTCTTCACCAAACAGCAAGTTATTGTGTGTGCCAGGAAATCCCCAAAGTTACCTACCTTGGCTATAGGGAAACAGGTGTCTAGTTCAGACCTCAGCCCCCCACCATTGCCTCAAAGTCCTAAAGTTCAGGGACTGAGAGTCATTAAGTGGATGTGCACCTGGTGCTCCTACACCCAGAAAAGGTGCCCGAGCACAAGCCCACAGACATTGCCCACTTCCCTGGCACCCACTCCCATTTCCAGCTTTTCCTTCCTTCACCTTTACTTAACTACTAGCAGGGAACACCAGTAAGATGGGAAGGGAAAAGGAGTGACTTGTCTAAAATTTCCAGTGTGAGAAGAATGATTAATTCCTGCCCAACATCCACTCCAGAACCAAGGGTGTGGCCCACAGCACTTTTTAGAAAGGAAAGGTTTTCTTGCTGTAGCTGCTATTCTTGAACAGGGATGGTCACCAGTGGAAGTTCTTGTCCTCAGAAGGGCCTCCCCCTCTTACCTTATCTGTTAGGGAAGACATGGATGATGTGTTTCTCTTCTGCCAAATAGAAGCCTAAGTAGTATTTGTTGGGGCCTGGCCTGGCACACCTTCCGTGCACCTGCGGTGTGTGTGCGTGAGAGAGAGAATGTGGTGGGCTCCTTCTGCGTGATGGACCTTCCCCCAGCAGCCATTCAGGTGGCTGGTGCAGGAGGCTACACAGCCTAATCCAGCTCCAAAGCCCCGGTGTTGACAACCTTCCCAGACTCGGCCTACTATGCCTGGGAAGGTTTCTGAGAAGAGTCCAGTTCATCTCATGGGGGGAGAGGAGGTTTATAACACTCAGCAGTTCGATGAGTAGTATTATTTTAATAATTGATTGGTTTCCCAGGACAGTGAGCCAACCCCCTGGGCTGACCACCGAGTGAGACAAGGGGCCCACCTGCTCCAGGCAGTCAGGCCCATCCAGGGCGGACACCGCACACCTCTCCCGCGAACAATGGCTGCAGCTACACCTCACGTCCCCACGGGGCGCCTTCCAAATGCTAGGCCTCCGTGGTGCTCTTCCTGGGCCACTGCCCCTTCCCGAGACTTTCCCCATGCCTCAGACCTAGCTCCGACTGGTTGGTGCCCCAGAGTGAGAAAGCCACTTCTGCTCACACGTAAATGGGGGGCGGGGGGCGACAGAGAAACCGCTTTGGAATAAATGTTTTCTTTTCTGTCTGTTTTGCTTTGCAGCTCAGGCTTAGCAGGAGAGGGTGGGAAGCCAACAAGAGCTGGATAAGCGCTTTCAAATCCTCAAAGGCTGGTGGTGTCAACAGGCCACAAAGAAAGTGAAAAATTGGATAAATCGGGGCAAAGCACTTAATTATATATTTTGGCAACGCGTGTGCGTGTGGGCAAGTGGACAAAAGGGCTCATTACTGGTATGATTGACTCAATTCTCCACTTCCTGCGTGAGCGTGTTTGGACGCTGGTTCCAGACTAGAGTCAGCCTCTCGCCCAGGGCGCACAGCTCCAGGCCTGGGTCCCCGCTCCTCCCGCCGCGCGTCCCAGGTCCCCGACCGTGCGGCAGCTACAGCCTAGCGGGATCTGCGCCGAAAAGGTCGGCGAGGCGCAGGCGGCCGATCTTCTTCACCTCGCCCAGGGCGGTGCGCAGCTCCTCCGCCGGCGGGCAGCGCAGTCGGCGCGCCAGCTCGCGCGGCACCGCTGCCCGGTTGCTGAGGCGCGCGGCGAGCACGAAGGGGAAACCGAAGCGCGCTCGGTACAGCGCGTTGAGCTCGGCTAGCTGGAGCTGCTCGGCCGCGCTCAGACTCGTCAGGCCGGCGCCGGCTTGTTCCCGCTGCGACTCGGCTGTGAGTGTGCTCTGCTGCAGCTCGCGGCCCGCCAGGTCCGGGTGGCAGCGCAGGATGCCCTCTTGGCCTGTGGAGAAGCACAAACAAGTGGCGGGAGCGCGTCACCGCGCCTGTTCCGCGTGGTGCTGCGGGTCCGCGCGCCCGCTGCTAGCTGCGCGCTCCGCACGGTCGCAGAAAGCTGGAAGAGCCCGCCCTACTGCTCCGCCCCAACCCGAAGGAGGCTGCGGGAGGGCAAAGCAGGGTCCCCAGGACCAGGTTTCTTGGCGTAGCAGGGGAACCCACTGCGCCCGCCCCTCTAACAAGTCCTGAACCGTAGCCCTCTCCGTCCCCGCTACTTTCGGTCTGGGCTAGGGTCCAGGCGAGAAGTGATAGGTTTGTCTGTTGAGACCTTGGGTGATGAAGAGCGGAGGAGAGAGGGCGGCCGCGGAGGCTCGGAATTTACGACTCCGTCGGGAGGGAGCAGGGGCGCGATAAGAAGCCCGGAGCAGTTCGTATCTTAGAATCTTTTCAAAGTCCTTTGCTCTCAGGGGGGCTTTGATGTCGAAAGGGGTCCGACGCTAGTGCCTAAAGACTTCCTGCAAAAGCACAGGAATGGGCTTCGTTCTGCTCCAAAGGGGAAGGGGCAGGGCCGGGTGGATCTGTAGGGATAACATCCATGGGGCTTGGCAAATAAATGTCCAGAATTGTTACCCTGAGTGTGAGTTCTGGGTTTCTGGAATCAGGCATCTAAAGAGCCTCACAGACGATTAACTGCAAAGAAATCCATTTCCAGCAGTTCTACAGCCCCTTGAAAGAAAGTGGCTTTCCTCTCTGTAGGGAAATTGCACCCACTCACCACCTAATCTCCTGGGCCTAAAACGGGAAACCATGGTGTTTGCTTTATTATTTTTCCCGCAGAGACAGGATCTCTCACTATCACCCAGGCTGCAGTGCAGCAAAACAACCATAGTTCACTCAAGTTATCCTCTTGCCTTAGCCTGCTGAGTAGCTGGGATCACAAGCATGGGTTACCAGCTAGTTTTGGGGGGGCAGGATGAAGAGAGGGACTCACTATGCTGCCTAGGCTAGTCTCAAACTCCCAGCCTCAAGCCAGCTTCCCTTCTCTGCCTCTCAAAGTGCTGGAGTTACAGGCATGAGCCCTGGCTCCCAGACCGCAAATGAGATTTTAAATTCTAACCCAAGGGCTTTCTCTGAGCCCTGGCCAATCGTTTTGTCTAGCTCTTTAAAGTGAGAATTAAAATCCTCCTGGCTAGGCAAGATTTCATACATGGTGAACAGGGAGCCGCGATCAGTAAAAAGAAGGTGGCTTGGCGCCACCAGCCACATACACCTAAGCTGACCTGTTCTGTTCAATCCAGCCTGGGTCCACCAAACAACAATGACGGCTGCAACCAAAAAATAGCCAGGCACCTGTAGTCCCAGCTACCTGGGAGGAGGAGGCAGGAGAATCTCTTGAGCCCAGGAGTTGGAGGTTGCTATGACCTGTGATGCCACTGCACTCTACCCAGGGCAATAGCTTGAGGCTCCGTCTCAAAAAAAAAAAAAAAAAAAAAAAAAAGAAGGCAACACCTGACTTGCAGAATAGTTGTGAAGATTAAAGACAATTCATTTACAAAAACACAGCCCAATCCTTAGTAAACATAAACAGCCATTATTAGTCATAGTAAACCCAGTGGAATTGGACTGGTGGGCCATGGGAAGCACCTAGCTCTTGGAATCTTAGTACCCATCCTCAGCAGTTGTCAGCCTCTGGTGCTGAGAATTGGTGTGAGGCTCTATTAGAAAGAGAAAGTGCGTAAAATACCGTTAATAAATTACATCTCAATACAGTTGGAGGGGGGAAAACCCTTCTATTATGATATAACCTTCTCATCCTTATAGTTTCTATCCAGTAAAATGCTGGTTGAGATTGCCCCATCTAATTCATGGACTGAAGTCCTGAGAAGTAGGGAGAACTGGGAGTAATGTCTTCATGTAAGAAAGAATTCAATAAAGGCCCAGAGAAGCTTAGTTGACCTGCTCTGGTCACTCAGCCCTCTGCCTGGACCATCAACTCCAAATCACAAGTGTTTTCAGGGCATGGCTACTCCTGCAAGGTTAAAAGGAGTTCAAAACGAAACTCACTGGGTGGCGCCTGTGGCTCAAAGGAGTAGGGCACATATGCTGGAGGTGGTGGGTTCACCGGCCCCATATGCTGGAGGTGGTGGGTTCAAGCCCAGCCCCAGCCAAAAACTGCAAAAAAAAAAAAAATGGAAAAAGAAACTCATGCCACCAATAATTGCATCCCTCAATCACCAACATTTTGCAGCCCCTCTTGTGGGTGGCCTGCCCCTGGGACTTCACAAATAGGAGCTGGTTGTTAATTTTCCTTCCTTCCTTCCTTCATTCCTTTTAAGACAGAGTCTCGCTCTGTTACCCAGGCTAATGTGCCTAGCTCTCAGGAACCTCAATCTCCTGGGCTCAAGTGATCCTCCTGCCTCAGCCTCCCAAGTGGCTGGAAATACAGGTGCTCACTACAGTGCTGGGCTAATTTTTCTATTTTTAGTAGAGACAGCGTCTCACTCTTGCTCAGGCTGGTCTCAAAGTCCTGAGCTAAAGCAATTCTCCTGCCTAAAAGTGCTAGGATTACAGGAGTGAAGCACCATGCCAGCTATGCTTGCTCCCCCAAGTCCAACCCTATCCTCTTCTGCAAAAATGTGGGTGTTAAATTCCCCACCTGGAGGAGCAGCCCCAGCCCTAGGCCCAGGGTTGTCCCAGCAGCACAACTTCTTGCCAGGCCAGGGAGAATCCACCTCAGCGCAGAGTCAGAGCCCCTCCTGGATGCCTTGGTGGCCAAGAAGTCCCAGGATCACAAAGGGCCCCACTTGCAGAGAAGGGGAAATCAAGGGTCCTGAGCAGCTTCTGTGCAGGGACCCTCTAGACAGTTCCCATGCCTACCCCTCACTTATTAAAAAATTCAGAATGGCCTTTAAGTCCTTTTGCCAAGTCGGGGCGCTCCCCTTTCCCCCTATTTCATACTATACTCTCTGGAAGATCATTCCGAGCTGCAGAGGAAGTACTCACAGGAGGCAGACCCCGGCTTGGGGGTAGACTGAGGTCTGTGCCCTTACCACCCCCTGCACGACCCCCTGGCAGAGTGGAGGGGGTGCCGAGCAGCGCCCGAGTGCCGCCAAGCCCCCCTCTTGGCCTTGCATCTTGCTTCTCACTCCCCTAGGGTTTATCTACCCTCTTGAAAACATCACCCTGGGGCCTGGGGTTAATGTTTGCCTAGGACAGAATATGTGTTTTTAACTCTTGAAGAGAGGAGAGAAAAGAGGCCAAGAAAAGGGCAGTGGAAAAGACACAAGCAAAGAGACTAAAAAAGAAGAACTGGAATTTACACACACACACACACACACCCTCAGCTGCATGTAAAAGGGTGTGGGGAGTCAGGTAGAGGATAGCAGCTCAGAAGACACGGATCCTGACCTCGCCCAGCCAAAGCCTTCATCTTCATTGCCCCAAAGCACTGAGTACTGGGGAGGAGAGTAGGGGAGAGATGGTGACCACCCCACCCACTGGCCCGCAGCAAGGACCCAGTTCCCCAGCAAGGGCTGTATCCCAAAGGGGCTCCTGGAGTGCACACATGCTAGCTAGCCAAGCAGTGGAATGGTGAATGGCTCCTCAGGGTGTCTCAATGCGGTCCATTCTTCAGGCTTTCCTGAAATCCTGGACTTAGCGCTTGTCCCACTGGCGTGTCATATCTAGAGATATAGGTATGAGTGTGTGTTATTTGCCAGCACCACAGGATATGAGTCTTTGCACCTAGAAGAATTCCTGGCACAGAGTGGACACTCTGTGTTTCGCTGAGACTTTGAAACCCAGAACTGCATACCGACCTCCCTTCTCTGTACCCACCTGTGGGTTTTTCACTCCTAGTACAATGGATAGTCTGTCCTTTCTATGTTAGATCAACCCCACCGTTTGGGTTCTTGAAGCCAGCCCCTCTCCTTCCCAATTCTTTGCTTATGGAATTTCCGATATCTATTTCTCCATCCCCTCAACCCTCATCAACAAGCACACATGCCTTAGAATTACTCATTCTACAAACAAAATTAAAGCTCTCTCTTGATTCCTGTTGCCCTTGAGTTTCTCCCTCTTTCTCTGCTCCTCCTTACAGCAAAACCTGAGAAGAATTGTCTTCTGCCTCACCTCTCTTTCCAGGTTTACTACTACCATGCTTCCAGCCCCACCCCCAACCAATCTGTACTCATCAAAGTCACAGATGATGGACATCTTGCCTGAGTCCAAAGACCAGGGCCCTGGCTTCTTCTTTCTTAACCTCTCTGGAGTGTATCTCCTTGTTGGTCCTCTCTCCTTCTTAAAAGATTATCATCATTTGCCTTTGGAGAAAGCACTTGCCCATTTTCATCTTGCTCTGCCAGATCACAAACATCGAGGTAAGTATCCCAGGACTCAATACTCACATCTCTTCTCTTCTTTACTTATATCAATGCACGATGTGTTTTCATCCATCCCATGCTTTTTTTGTTTGTTTGTTTTTGAGACAGAGTCTCATTCTGTTGCCCTAGGTAGAGTGCTTTGTCAGCATAGTTCACAGCAACCTCAAATTCCTGGATTTAAGTGATCCTCGGTGCCTCAGCTTCTAAAGTAGCTGAGGTCACAGGTGCCCAACAACGCCCCAGCTAGTTTTTTTTAATTTTTATTTTTAGTGGAGACGAGGTCTTGCTCTTGCTCAGGCTGGTCTTGAACTCGGCGCAGGCTCAGCGCCTGTGGCTCAAGTGGCTAAGGCGCCAGCCACATACACCTAAGGTGGCGGGTTCGAATCCAGCCTGGACCCGCCAAAAAAAACCAACAATGATGGCTGCAACAAAAAATAGCCGGGCGTTGTGGCAGGCACCTGTGGTCCCAGCTACTTGGGAGGCAGAGGCAGGAGACTCACTTGAGCCCAGGAGTTGGAGGTTGCTGTGAGCTGTGATGCCACGGCACTCTACCCAGGGGGACAGCTTGAGGCTCTGTCTCAAAAAAAAAAAAAAAAAAGAACTCCTAAGCTCAAGCAATCCACCAGCATAGTCCTCCCAGAGTGCTAGAATTACGGGCATGACTGGCCCAGTCCCATGGTTTTAAATGCCATCAATTCTTCAATCACATCCAGATCTAGTTCAGCTCTTAGTTTTCATGGAGTTGTGATCCAACTTAGCATAATTATGGATAATTATGGGGCATCTTATATCCAGCAAGCTCTTTCTCCATCCTGTTGTCTCAAATCTAAGTCTTCCTCACTTCAGAAAATGGCACCACCACCCATTCAGTTGCTCAGACTAAAAATTTAGGAGTTTTGATTCAGCTTTGTTTTTTATCTGCCTCCCCTCCAACAAATCAATTTAAAATAAATCCTGTAGGCTCTAACTCTTAAGATTTCTTCTGGACTGGGTGTGGTGGCTCATGCCTATAATCCCAGCACGTTAGGAGGCTGAGCCAGGTGGATTGCTTGAACTTGGGAGTTTGAGACCAACCTGCGCACAAGTGAGATGCCATCTCTAAAGTAGCCAGGTGTTGTGGCAGGTGTCTGTAGTCCCAGCTACTCAGGAGACTGAAGCTAGAGGATCACTTGAACCCAAGAGTTTGAGGTTGAGGTTGCTGTGAGCTATGACACACACACTCTACAGAATGACAAAGTGAGACTCTGTCTCAAAAAAAAAAAAAAATCTCTTCTGAGATTCTCCATCTCTGTTGCCCCAACTACAACCCTGGCAACCTGTTACTTGCTGTACTGCAGGCCCCTGGACCTGCTCCCCCTGTGTCTGTAGCCCCTATACAACTGTCCTAAAGGTAAAGCCAGTGGTGAGTGGTTGCAAGGGGAGAAAACCAAATTCCTTAAAATACCTAAACAGATCTGCATGATCTGGCCCTTGCTGCCTCTTCTTCCTCAATTCCCTCCACCCTTTACTATTCTCCAACCACCCTGGTCTTTCTGTGTCCCCCAAATATCAAGTGCATTCTGGTCTCAGGTTCCTTTTCTTAGAGTGGCCTTATCCTACATTTTGGCTGCTTCCTTCTCATCCTTCAGGTTTAAACTTATATCTCACCTCTTAAGAAAGAAACCCCCCCCCTTTTTGAAGCTTTTTGGCTAGGGCTGGGTTTGAACCCACCACCTCCAGTATATGGGGCTGGCACCCTACTCCTTGAGCCACAGGCGCTGCCCAGAAAGAACCCTTTTAGATATTTTCTACAATAATTTCTAGAATCTGAAATAATCATATTTATTTACATTAATCTTGAAGGAAAGCCACTCAGTCTTGTTCACTGCTCAATTTCTAGTGCCCAAGACAATACCAGGGCCATAGTGGACATTCAGTAGGTATTTATCAACCAACATATCACTCTCCAAAAGGAGTGTTGTATTTTTCTTTTCTTTCTTTTTTCTTTTTCTTTTTCTTTTTCTTTTTCTTTTTTTTTTTTTGCTGAATGACTAAATAAACACCCTTTAATAGCTTAATCTAAAACCTTCATAGCCTGTACTGAAAGGGGATTATTAGTATCCAACTCCTTTATTCAGATCAGAAACAAATATGTTTTCTAGTAAGCATTAAGTAATAACCTTTGGCATTTCTGGGCAGTGTTCGTGTGTGTGTGTGTGTGTGTGTGTGTGTTTCAACCTTCTTCCCTTCACTATTTCCATTCCTCTTACCTTTCCCCATCCCCCATCTTTGTAAGAACAGATTGGCTAGAGTAGTACTTTGCTGGTTAGTGCTCAGCCAAATATTAATCCTGGACTGCCACCTACTGGCCAATAACCATCATAGCATGACCTAAATGGACTTTCAACTTTGGTTTGTTCTGGAAACTCAATTTTCAGTTTTCTGCTAATGGGAAAGGGTTTCCTTAGATCATCAAAACAAATACTTGAATGGGTAGATCACTATATCCTGATCATCTTTCTAAGGTGCCTACTAGTTTTAGGATTCAAAGACTCTATTTCACCCAGTTTGTTCCTTATTATGCAAGAGATAAAGCTAGACTATGCAATAAATCCCATTTTTATATTTTTTGATACATACAAATTATATATGTTTATGGTGTGAAATTTGATGTTTTGATGTATAAATACACTTTGAAATAATGAAAACAAGCTGTTTAGCATATCTATAACCTCACATACTTAATGTGTTTTGGTGGTAAGAATATTTAAAATCTGTCTTGGCAATCTTCAGGTATCCAAAAGATTACTGTTAACCATAGTTACCACAATGCACAATAGGCTAGTTTATTCGATTATTTAAACACTGAAACATGGGGTCTGGGACATCAAGCATTCGTGTTAATTGAATATATTAGTGAATGAATGAACCAAACCATGAAACTCCTTAAAACTATTCCTAGAATTTGTTTCTGATTCCTTGGAAAATCCTTTAAAACCTGTTGAGTTTGACTCACAGTTCTGCCACTTTCTTCAAAAGCTGTTGGTTTGACTCTCAGGGTTATTAGAATTCCAGTTCTACCGCTTTCTAATGGTGTGGCCTTGCTCAACTTACTTAATCTCTCTATGCCTCAGTTTTCTCATCTGTAGAATGAGTTAATAATGATATTATTATTTACTTTATAGGATTATTAGGAGGATTAAATGAGTTAATATGTACAAAGTGTTTTGAAAAATGCCTGGAACACACCTGTAGTAAAAGTTCAATAAGTTTAAGCTATTTGTTATTCTTATGATTACTATTGCTAACATCACTTATCTAATCTCATTAAGATGATTAGATAAGGAGCAGCCTCCAGACAGAATTGAGGCATTGCTCCCGGCTGCCTCTGAGACAAGTGTGGACACCACCATACGTTCAATACGCAGCCTCCACCAGAGGGGAGGTTCCACCAGAGAACTGTGTCTAGTGCAAAAGCCACAACTATCTGGTTTGCCCAAACTCTCCGTAGTCATTTGCTCCACTGATCTAAGGTAAAGTCCCCCCCCCCAGTTAAAATGTTAAAAGGGAAGGGGTGATACCAGGATCCATCTTTCAACCTCACTTTGGGCTCATTTGAGATCAATTTCTTTCATTAATTCATTCAGCAAACATGTATTAAGTTCCCAATATCCTATTCACTCAGTAGTGTGGGATTTTTTTTTTTTTTTTTTTGAGACAGAGTCTCACTGTCACTGTGAGTAGAGTGTCCTGGTATCATCATAGCTTACAGCACCTCAAATTCTTGAGCTCAAGAGATCCTCTTGCCTCAGCCCTCCCAGTAGCTGGGATGACAGGCATGAGACATGACACCTGGCTAGTTTTTCTACTTTTTTCAGTGAAAGCAAGTTCTCACTCTTGCTGGTCTCAAACTCTTGAGCTCAAGCAATCTACTTGCCTTGGCCTCCCAGAGTGCTAGGGTTACAGCTGTGAGCCACTGAACCCGGCTAGTGGGCTGGGATTCTGACAGCGGCCAGAAGACAGAGGATCTATTGAATCAGAAGAGGGATCAAAACATCAGTGCCCAAGCCAGGCCACACCTCCCAGTGCTCAGTATCATGACTGGATTCATCCTTGACTAGGTCAAATGGATTGGGGTGGGAGTTGGTAGGAAAGAAAATGGAAATCGAGAAATTTTTATTTATCTAAGTTCTGGGGACAGGATAATAAACTGCAAATAAATGTGTGTTAAATAAGTTGACAAACCAATGAACAAACAGATCCGAATGATTCATGCTTTCCTAGCTTTCTCAACACATTCCTTCCTCACCCCCACCACCTCCTTGGGTATTAAGACAATTGTGAGATTTCCCTCTTTTTTCTGATAGATAAAAGAAGTCACTTATAACCTCTAAAAATTATTTCCCCCGTCCCTCCAGAGGCTCTCTCTTTGCTTCTTCCACTTTCCTGCCAGACACTGAGCATAGTCTCCAAAGGCCTCTTGCTTGTGCCATCTTGCCCTGCAGCTGTGGGCTGGGCTGGCCTGTGGTTGTGGGTCAGAGGCTCCTGGGCCCCTGCCTTCCCTCGGGGCTGGGGACTCAGCCCTTTGGAGGAGCCAGGGAGCCCAGCCACAGGCAGGCCCCAAGAAATAGGTGAGTGTCAACACGATCTCGACATTCCTGTCAATTTAATTTTATGACATGATCCTCTTCTCTTCCTAGATGTGCCCAAAATGAATTAAGATCAGTTCCTTATTTGAAGACGGTCATCTCACGATTGGAAGCCATCTAGGTTGCCCAAGCCTGTGCTGAGAGGCAATCCTGGTTTGTTGGCTCCTTGGTGGAGCAGAAGTCTGCCCCCCAGATGTCTACGGAAGGCCTCGGCGTGAAGGCTGCCCCTTCAGGACCCTTCAGGCTTCTCCAAAAAGCATCTAGGACAGCCCCAGAGGCAGCCTGGGTTGCCTGCCCTCAGCCCCTGACTGTGTCACACACAGCCTAAACCTCTTCCTCTACTCCCCACCCCGCACCCAGAAGAACCTCCTTTTCTCTCTCTCCCTCAAGAGAAAGCAACACCTTCTTTCTCTTTCTCCAGGGGGATTCCTTCAGATTCTCCTTTCCCCCTCAATCCCTCAGGGAGTTGCTGATCTGAATGAATTCACCTTCCTCAGCAGTCCAGTCCAAACCAGCCCATTCTGGTAAAAAAAAACAAAAAAACCCAGCAGCCATTTGCTCTTTCCCCTGGGCTCCTAAGAGATCTGATATCCAGCCGTCTCCTCTCTTGCATACAGGACATTCCCAGAGTGAACACTGGGTGGCTGAGGGTGGGCCCTCAGCCTGACCTTCGGCCCCTAAATCACTCTGAGGCCTTTGGCCCTGTCTCTGCTGCGACCTCAAATCTCTAATATTTAACAGCCATGCTCCCCTCGCCAGCACGCCTTCCTTCAGCCAACTTCTGACCTAAACCACAACCTAAGGAAACGTACTGAACCTTCTGATGAAAATTAGCTAAATAAACATATCAAGTATAAGCAAGTAGGCTGAAATATCTAAGCATGTCTTGATAGGCATATTTGAGAGCCCTTTGGGGAGAACGTCTTTCTGAAGCCTTACCTGACTGTGGCAGAGCATCAATAAAGGCAAAAAAGTGCTTCTCTAAATCTTCCACGTCCGAGAATGGTCGCTGGGACCAAACTGCAGCTGCAATAAGAGGACATCTCTCAATGATGTTCCCGAACACATCCACGAATTCTCCAAAGTCCATGGAGTTGACCTTCTCCATGTCCATTGCTTGCGTTGAACTGCCCACAGCAGGACGTTCTGCTTCCTGCTCCCAGAGTGAGTGACGCCAACTCTGCTCACTGGTTATATTTGCTGAATACACGAGCTTGCTTTTTATGCAACACCACCTTAGTGTGTTTTAAATGCCTCTGGGAGAAGCGGATCCAGAATACTTGTGTAATGAACAAACACAGGCTTAAGGTTCTAATCCAAGGAGCAGAGATCCCTGCAAGGTCAACATTTCTAACCAAACTGTCTTTGTAGCCCAAACTAGCCAGAGCCATATTTCAGCCTGAGCCTTTCAGCCAGATGTACTTATGATGTCATTAGCATTTTTTATTTTTGTTTTTTTGTTGTTGCAGTTTGGCAAGGGCAGGGCTCGAACCTGCCACCCTCGGTATATGGGGCCAGCGCCTTACCCACTGAGCCACAGGCGCCGCCCGTCATTAGCATTTTAATATCATTGCTATTCCAGGTTAGTGTTCCCTGATAATTCAGACAGTTCATAGGCCATGCCATTTGGAACTTGATTTCTTGTTTTTCTCCTGACCAAATAAATGCTCTTTAAACAGGGTGATCCATTTGCTAGTCTCTCAAATATCATCATGAGTTAGTGTCTTCTGGAACATAGGTGTCCTCATCTGAAATCATCTTGCTATTGTATTTATTTCCTTTCACGTCCCGGAATCAGTCAACTCTCAGCCCTAACTGGTTCCAGGAGCCTAGAGACAGTGTGTCTTGTTGCCTTTGTATCCTGGGTGCTAGAACCTGCCAGGGCAGGCATGTCAGAACCGTAAGGGATGAATGATTTGGCCAATTGACCACATAGATTAGATTGCACATGGTAATGTCTCCCATGTGTACAAAAACAAAAATAATGTGCCAGGTGGCCAGGCACAGTGGCTCACGCCTGTAATCCTAACACTCTGGGAGGCCAAGGTGGGTGGATCCCTTGAGTTCAGGAGTTTAAGACCAGCCTGAGCAAGAGTCAGACCAGGTCTCTACGAAAAATTAGAAAAACTAGGCAAGTGTTCTCATGGGTGCCTGTAGTCCCAGCTACTTGGGAGGCTGACACAAAAGGATCTCACACACCCAGGAGTTTGAGGTTGCTATGAGCTGTGATGCCAGGGCATTCTACCCAGTGTGACAGAATGAGACTCTGTCTCAAAAAAAAGAATAAAATTTAAAAAGTTACAAGGTAAAGTCAAAGAAGGGATTCAGAGTTTACAAATAAAGACATCACTACTATTTCCCTTTAGAATTAAATACAAAAATGTATTTTCAAAAGTTGTACCAGTTACAACTTTGCTTCTGTTTGAATCAATATTCCTTGAGAGAGCAATAGCATGAGGATTAATAAAGCAATCACATTTGCCCATATGGTCTGTGAGAGGCAGGTGAGAGGCAGGTGACAACATGCCCACGTGGTCTTTCAGTAGCCATAGGCTTTGCCCTAACTCTGCCTGTAGGCCTTTCACTAGTGGGGTGCCCCCTTGACTGTCTGGGCTATTGGGTCATGAATGACCAACAAAGACCTCATCCCTTAGAAAGAAGTTGATAAAATTTGCTTTTCAGAGGGTACCAGAAGTTCCACTATTAGTCTTCTCTTCAAACCTGAAAGGAAGAATGAGTTAATATTTATATATCATATACATATGTATATATAAAAAAATGTGTAGTTGCTAGTGAGGATACAGTTTCCAGCAATATAGCACAGCAGAGAGAGCTTGAGCTCAGGAGCCAGACACCCCGGGGTTCTAACGCTGTCTCCACCAGTGCCTGATATGTGGCAGGTTATTGAAGCTTTTAGTTTCTTCCTCTATAAAATGGGGACAATAACAGTATTTCCTTCATGGGAGTTTTGCAAAGATAAAGTGAATTCATATACCACAGTGCTCAAAACCTTTCCTATCACATAGCACCACATAGGCGTTGGCTAACATTACATCTACTGTACAATCTCTCCATGGGACCAACGTAGAACTTTTTTTTCTTCTGCCTCCAGAGTCACATCTCCTTTTCCTTGTCCAGGTTTTGCCACAAACGTAGCTCGACAACCCAATATGCATTTCTTCCCCTTCTCCCTCACTGCCTCCCTCAGCTTCAGTTAATTTGAGAGCTGACCTGTGTGGCCCCCACAACGTCAAAAGACCAGAAAGGGCCGTGGTCCTGCCTTCTCCTTCTCCTAGCTTTACAGGCACCTGGTCTCAGGGGCTGCTGAGAGCAGGGAAGGAAGGCTGAGCAGTGCTGAGGAAGAAGGGGCCCTGGATCCCCGGCTGTCTGAACCTCTGACAGCATCCCCCCCCCCCATTTCTGTCCCCACCACTTCTATGCCTCTGCACACTGAGGGTCTCCTCTCCCTGGGGCTCAGAGCTCCTGCTGCAGCCTGGGGCTTGGGGTTCTCGGTTTCTCTACACCAGGAAAGAGACATTGGATTTGCAAGTTAAAATTCTTTTGGCTCAAAGAAATACTGCTGCACTTGGTGGGAAGGGCCTCCACTCTGATGTCACCGTACTGCTAACACATTGAGTTACCTAAGCTCTTCTCCACCAGACAGGAAACATAGCCTCCTTTTATTTTGTTATAGTTACTGCATAATAATGGAACTCTAAAGGAACATTTAAACTCAAAAGGTTAAGGACTTGAAGTTAAGCATATAGAAGTAACATTGACAAAAGACAAATTATTTATATGGAACTCAACATCCCGGGAATTCTGGGCTTCACTTTTTTTTGTTTGACTCTCTCTCTCTCTTCTTTTTTTTTTTTGAGACAGAGTCTCACTACATTGTCCTTGGTAGAGTGCCGTGGCATCACAGCTCAGAGCAACCTCAAACCCAAGTGAGTCTCTTGCCTCAGCCTCCCAAGTAGCTGGGACTACAGGCACCCTCCAGCTGTTTTGTTGTTATTGTTGCAGTTGTCATTGTTGTTTAGCAGGCCCAGGCTGGGTTCGAACCCACCAGCCCCAGTATATGTGGCCAGTGCCCTAACGACTGAGTTACATGCACGGAGCCATGTTTAACTTTCTCATCAGTGAAATCAATCAAGGAAAGAATTGTAGAAAAAACTGAGGCACTTTTCTTTTAAGCAGAAAACTAACTTATGGAATTGTATGCTATAAATTGGTAAATTGTATGTTATGTGAATTATATATCAATAAAGCAGGTATTTTCTTTAAAGATAACTTACATACAGATATTACCTCATAACCTTTTTTTTTCTTTTCTTTTCTTTTTTGAGATAAAGTTTCACTCAGTTGCCCTGGGTAGAGTGCCATGGCGTCACAGCTCATAGCAACCTCAAACTGTTGGGCTCAAGCAGTCCTCCTGTCTCACACTCCCCGGTAGCTGGGACTACACGTGCCTGCCCCTATGCCCAGCTAGTTATTCTATTTTTTTAGGAGGGACAGGGGGGTCTTGCTTTGCTTAGGCTGGTCTCAAACCCCTGACCTCAAGCAATCCACCTGCCTTGACCTCCCAGAGGGCCAGAATTACAGAAGTGAGCCACCGCACCCGGCCCTAACATTTGTTTAACCATACAATTTATGATTTTTATGCTTTGGTTGCTGAATATATTACATTTACCTTTATTGTAATTTTTCTTTTACAATACACTATTTTAGCAGCACATAAAGTTCTTACTATGCACAGTCAAATTTTTATGTATTTCCTTTTTTTTAGAGATAAGAGTCTCTCACTGTCACCTGAGCTAGAGTACAGTGGCACTGTCATAGCTCTCTGCAGCCTTGAACTTCTGCACTCAAACCATCTTTCCACCTCACTGCCAAGTTGCTGGTATCATAAATGTGAGCCACTAGCTATTTCATGTCTCAGTTTGAAACATTTCATGCATCTGTTCTCTTCAACCACATCCATTTATTTTTTGTGGTTGGAGCTTATGAAGAAGTATCTTCTTGATGAGGTACCAGAAAGACAAATCATTTTCTGACATATACATGTTTAATTTGAGGCAAACTGGGAGTTGGAATTCATTCAAGGTTGCTGTTTCCAGATCTGTTTCACTGACTGAGGGCTGAGCAAGATGATGCAAGAGGAGCCCCTGACACTTGCAGTGTCCAACATGATCACAGGAGGTGGGTAGTGTGGGAGCCAGGCCAGGCCCCCCACTTACTAGCTCTGTGTACAGGTGACTTAATCTTCTTAAGCTTTGATTTCATCATCTGTTAAGCTGCCACAGAGTAACCCCCTACTTTACAATTTATTAAATGAGATTATCCATATGAAGCCTTTAGCCCAGCTCTAGAATACATTATGTTATCAATAAATGATGTTATACTATGCTTGTAGCTCAGTGGTTAGGGCACTGGTCACATGCATCAGGGCTGGTGGGTTCACACCTTGCCTGGGTCTGCTAAAAACAACAATGACAAGAGAAAAAAAAAAAAAAAAGCTAGGCATTGTGGTGAGCACCTGTAGTCCTAGCTACTTGGGAGGCTGAGACAAGAGAATCACTTAAGCCCAAGGGTTTGAGATTGCTATGAGCTGTGATGCCACAGCACTCTACTGAGGGTGGCAAAGTGAGACTCTGTCTCAAAAAAAGAAAAAATGATATTATAGACTGGGCCCAGTGGCTCACATCTGTAATCCTAGCACTCTGGGAGGCTGAGGCAGGTGGACCCTTTGAGCTCAGGTGTTCAAGACCAGCCTGCACAAGAGCAAGACCCCATCTCTACTAAAAAGTAAAATAGAAAAACTGGCCAGGTATCATGGTAGACATTGTAGTCCCAGGTACTGGGGAGACTGAGGCAGGAAATTGCCTGAGCCCAAGAGATTGAGGTTGCTATGAGCTATGATGATGCTATGGCACTCTACCCAGGGTGACAGAGTGAGACTGTTCAAAAAAAAAAAAGTTATTATAATGAAAGAATTCATCAACGTGAACCTTGCAGACATTATACTAGGTGAAACAAGCCAGTCACAAAAAGACAAATACTAGATGAGTTCACTTGTATGAGATACCTAGAGTAGTCAGATTTACAGGGACAGAAAGTAGAATGGGGGTACCCAGGAGCAGGTGGGAATGAGGAATGAGGAGTCATTGTTAATGGGGACAAAGTTTCAGTTTGGAAAAGTGGAAAAATTGTGGAGGATGGTGGGGATGGTTGCATAATGATATGAATGTACCTAATGTCACTGAACTGCTCACTTAAAAATGGTTAATTTAACCTTCTTAACAAAGGGAACAATCATTAAGATGGAGATTTTTATGTTATGTTTGTTTTGCCACAAAATAAATCATCTAAGCCCTTTAGGCCTCATTAAGATAATTTAGAATTTAATACCTGTTGGACTCCATGGGAGCTAAAAATATATGTGTATTTTCCTAGGTTATAACTCTCCTTATTTTTCACTTTTGTTGTTGATGGTGATTGTGGCATAGACAGAATCAACTCTAAGTACTGATATATCATTTATATCCAACAAAAATGATAATGGGAGTGGCAGAGTGATTTAGCTGAAACTGTTGCTGAGAAACTCTTTCCCCAAAAGACAAAGATAGAGAAAGAAGAGAAGATCAGGGAAAAACATACATGGCTGTGAGGGGTGGGCTGGAACTGCTGTAGGAGGTTGCCCAGGACATTGTACTGCTTCAGGCCAGACCCTGTGGGAGTTTTTCTTACTCTTAAAAATCTCTAGGAGCAGGAAACAGGCTCTTTGTTTTCAGTATAGCCAGGCCAGGCTCCAACAACTCTAAGTATGGAAGGTATTCCAAGAAGAATATGTTGAATGCACTGTAGAATGCACTGTAGCAAATAGAGTAGTAAAAACCAGGTCCCATAAAAAGATCTGACATTCAGCTGCCCAGTTAGTTCTGGGAAGGAATGTGATAAATGAGGCACAAAAAAAGCACACTCATTACCATAGTCAAGAAACAGCTGATATAAAGCAAACATTGAGATTTAAAAGGATAGCAACACAACAATAGCAGTCAATTTCAACACATCTGACAGACCATCAAGACAGAAAAATCAACAAAGAAACATTGAACTTGGACTACCCCAAATAGACCTGACAAGCATATATAGACTGTTCCACCCAATAAGAGCAGAATATACATTCTTCTCAAGTGTGCACAGAACATTCTCTAGGATAGGTCATATATTAGGCCACAAAATAAGTCTTAACAAATTTAAGAAGGTTAAATCATCTCAAGTATCTTTTTTGACCATAATATGGTATCAAACTAGAAATCAACAACAGCAGGAATCATGGAAAAGTAATGAATGTGTGGAAATTAAACAATATGCTCTTAACCATTGGGTTAAAGAGAAAATTAAGGGGAAATTTTTAAATAATAGTTGCAACAAATGAAAACAAATACGCCAAAACTTATGGGATACAGCAAAAGCAGTTCTAAGAGGGAAAACTATAGCAATAAACATTTACAACAAAAAAGAAGAAAGATCCTAAATAAACAATCAAATGTTATACCTCAAGGAACTAGAAAAAAAAAAGAACAAACTAAATTAGCAGAAGTAAGATCAAAATAGAAACAAATGAAATAGAGACTAGGAAAAATCAGCAAGACTATGAGTTTTTTTTTTTAAAAAAAAAGGTAAACAAAATGGACAAATGTTTAGCTATAAGAAAAAAGAGAGAAAATTCAAACAAATAAAATCAGAAATGAAAGAAGGAGATTACAACTGATGACACAGAAATATAAGGATCATAAGAGACTACTATGAACAATTACATGCCAACAAATTGGACAACCTAGAAGAAGTGGGTAAATTCTTAGAAACATAATCTACCAAGACTAAATCATGAAGAAATTGGAAACCTGAACAGACCAACAACAGATAAGGAGACTGAATCAGTAATGAAAAGTTTCCCATTTTAAAAAAGCCCAGGATCTAATGACTTCATGGCTGAATTCTACCAAACAGTTAAAGAAAAACTAATTTCACTCCTTCTCAAACTCTTCCAAAAAATTGAAGAGGATGGAATACTTCCAAACTCCTTTTATGACACCAGCATTACCCTGATTTCTTATCATGATAAGACATGATAAGAAAGCCATAGGCCAAAGAATTCTGGGAAGATGGCTGACTGGTAGCAACCCTCAGCAGAGGCTCCTGAGCAGAGGAAGAAAAACTGTATGGAATAGGACTCTATGAAGCCAAAGGTGGGGAGCTGAGCCAAAAAATAAGTTCAGCAAGCTGTAACTCCAAGGAAGAGCATTCAGGAAAACAAATTACAGGTACAAAGTCTATCCACTAGAGGAAAGGAGACCCCTCCCTCAAGCAGGGGGCCTGCCACAGGCTATCTGCCAACAAGCAGTGAAAAAAAGATCTTTCATATTACCTCTCTGGAGAGAGATGCTAAACTCCAGGTCTCTTTCTCCAGGGAGGTCTCACTTATGAACCTAGACACCACCCCACCAGGCATAAAATTGAACAGATATTTTTCCCCACAAGTCCAAACTCCTGTTCTACTCTTCCCCCTCACATGGCAGTCTGCAGTTCTGCCTCCTGCAGGGCACAGAGTGTTTGGTCTTGTCCTGAGAGATCTGGGCATAGTGTGGACCACCAACCATCAGGACAGAATCTGTACTAATGGGGAAGAAAGGTGGTGTGGGAAGAAAGGGGCACTGGGCAGGAGGAGGAGCAGTCCCCTAGTTATGACTATGCCTGGCCAGTGGTGGTGTTAACCCTCGGTTGGAGCTGTGTCTGGTGGGTCAGGATGCAGAACTTCCAGCTCTGATGGCAACCATAGCTGGAGAGTGGTTTCCCTGTGTGGACTGAGTTTGGCAGACAGGGCTGGTCCCCAGCCCCTGCTGGGCCTGCAAACAGAGGCTTGCTAGGCATGGACTGAGACCTGATAGCAAGGGCATGGTCCCCTGATTCCAACAGAACCCTCAAGCAGTGGTTTCCTGGGTGTGAACCAAGACCTGAGGGCTAGAGAGTGGTCCCCTGTCTCCAGTGGGTCTGGTGAGCAGAGGCTTACCAGGTGAGGACTGAGACCTGTGAGTGGAGTGGAGTGCAGTGCCCTGACTCTAACAGAACCTGTGAACAGAGGCTTGCTGGGTCTCTGGACTGAAACTGGCAAGCGGAGCATGGTCCCCTGACTCCAACTGGCCTTGCAAGCAGAGGCTAGCTGGGTGTGGACTGAGACCAGTGGGCAGGGGCATGGCCCCAACTCCAACTCGGCCTCTGAGCAGAGAAGTGGACAACAGTGTGGACTGAGTCTGGTGGGGGGGATTGTGGATCCCTGGCTCCAATTGTGCTGTTGGAGACCCTTGAACCCCTCTCTGTTGAGCACAGTTAGCACTGCTTATGACAATTTAAACAGTGTCTGGGGCTGTACACTTGGGGACATGCTAAGGTGGACCTTCAAAGTTCTATAGCACAAAAGAACTGAAGGGGTGGGGGGCTGGGTGCCGCAGCTGTTTGTATCTCTTCATAGTCGTAATTTAAACCTAATACTGTGGCTTCTTAGGATAGAGTAGAGGTTGGCTGATATCAAAACAGAGCTAGCTTGTGCTATCTCACCAAGTAGGTCCAGCCAAAACTCTGAAAGGGGCCTTTGTAAGGTTGTAGGAGATAAGCCACAATTACAAAGCCTAGCACTTTGGTAAGGGGCTATCTCTACTACCTGGGAAACCCAATTCAATCTCACCCTACCAGTTCTAATAACCAAACGGTGGAAAATAAACATGATGCAGACCCAACAGAAGAACTCTGGCAACATGAATAAACAGAGTAGTTCAACCCCTGCCAAGAAATAACAAAGGAAATACAACTGAAGATGCCATACATAAACAAATTGCAGCAATGTCAGAAATCCAATTCAGAATATGGATTGCAAATAAGATAAATAGAATGGAAGAAAAGATAGAAATTGAATTCCAAAGTTCTAAAGTTGTCTCAAGAAATTAATGAATTCATCTTTGGCACCTGTAGCTCAAGCGGTTAGGGTGCCAGCCACATACACTGGAGCTGGCAGGTTCAAATCCATCCCAGGCCCATCAAACAACAATGGCTACTGCAACAAAAAATAGCCAGGCATTGTGGTGGGCACCTGTAGTCCCAGCTACTTGGGAGGCTGAGGCAAGAGAATTGCTTAAGCCTGAGAGTTTGAGGTTGGTGTGAGCTGTGATGCCATGGCACTGTACCCAGGGTGGCAGCTGTCTCAAAAAAAAAAGAAAAAGAAAGAAAAAAAGAAAGGAAGAAATAAATAAATAAATAAATAAATTCAAAGCCCAAGGCACCAAAGATATGGACATAATGAGAAAAGAGAGCAGACTTTAAGAAAACGAAAAAGTTAGTTGAGGGACTCCAAAATACAGTAGTATCCCTCAGTAATAGAGTTGACCAGGCAGAAGAAAGGATCTCTGAAACTGAAGACAAAGCTTTTGAATGTTCCCAAACACTCAAAGAGGCAGACAATTGGAGAGCAAAAACTGATCATTCCCTGAGATCACTCCAAAAGATCAAACATTTGTTTCATAGGAATTCCTGAAGAAGAGGATGGTCCCAAAAGTCCAAGAGATTTTGGAGGAGAATTTCCCAAGCATTGCAAGAGATACAGAACTTCAGATAGCAGACAGTTTCAGAACCCCAGTAAGACTCAATCCAAATAAAGCATCTCCTAGACACATTGTGATTAACTTTGCCAAAGTTAAGATGAAGGAGAAAATTCTTCAAGCAGTCAGATGTAAGAAAGGCATCACCTATAAAGGAAGAAGTATCAGAATGACTGCAGATCTCTTAGCTGAAACATTTCAAGCCAGAAGAAGATGGTCATCAACCTTCAGTCTCCTAAAACAAAACAATTTCCAGCCCAGGATCCTCTATCCAGCTAAACTGAGTTTCATTTGTGATGGAGAAATCAAAAACTTTAATGACATAGACATGTTGAAGAAATTTATCATAACTAAACCATTCTTCAGGATAGTCTCAGACTTGTCCTCCACAACAACCAGCACAATGCTCTACCTCCAAAATAAACTCACCTAGAAATTTTTGAACAAAGCCCAAATTCCACAGTGGTGAAAGGATTAAAAATTTCCACTGGACATCTGAAAATCATGACACCCAAAACACAACCAGGCTTATCAATTCTCTTAATAAATGTGAATGATTTAAATTGTCCTCTAAAGAGGCACAGGCTGGCTGACTGGATACATCAATTCAGACTGGATATCTGCTGTATACAAGAATCTCACCTTACCTTAAAGGATAAAAATAGACTTAGGGTGAAGGGATGGAGTTGCATAATACAGGCAAATGAAAACCAGAAAAAAGCAGGAGTTGCAATTTTACTAGCAGATACAATTGACTTTAAACCAACAAAGATAAAGAAAGGTAGGAAGGTCACTACATATTTGTCAAGGGAAACACCCAATATGAAGAGATTTTGGTAATTAACATTTATGCACCCTACCAAAATGCTCCTCAATTCATAAAGCAGACCCCAATGGATATGAACAACTTGATATCTTCCTGCACTATTAAAGTTAGAGATTTTAACACCCCTTTAATAGCTTTAGATAGATCCTCCAAGAAGAAAGTGAACAAAGAAATATTAGACTTAAACCTGACCCTAGAACAAATGGACTTTATAGACCTCTACAGAATATTTCACCCTAATAAAACTGAATATACATTCTTCTCATCAGCCCATGGATCATCCTCCAAAATAGATCATATCCTAGGACACAAGTCTAACCTCAGCAAATTTAAAAGAATAGAAATTATTCCTTGTATCTTTTCAGACCACCATGGAATAAAAGTTGAACTCAATAGCAACAGGAATCCTCATACTCAAACAAAGTCATGGAAACTAAATAATCTTAGGCTGAATGATAGCTGGATCAAAGATGAGATTAAGAAGGAAATCACCAAATTTTTGGAACAAATGATAACGAAGACACAAATTATCAAAACCTGTGGGATACTAAGCCAGTCCTAAGAGGAAAATTTACAGCATTGGAAAACTTCATCAGGAAAACAGAGAGGAAGCCAACAACTTAATGGGTCATCTCAAGCAACTGGAAAAGGAAGAGCATTCCAACCCCAAACCCAGCAAAAGAAAACAAATAACCAAAATTAGGGCAGAATTAAACGAAATTGAAAACAAAAGAATCATTCAGAAGATCAACAAAACAAAAGGTTGGTTTTTTTGAAAAGACTAACAAAATTGATAAATCTTTGGCCAACCTAACCAGAAATAGAAAAGTAAAATTTCTAATATCATCTATCAGAAATAATAAAGGAGAAATAACAACAGACACCTCAGAAATTCCAAAAATCTTCAATGATTACTACAAAAATCTCTATTCCAAGAAATATGAAAATATGAAGGAAATGGACCAATACCTGGAAGCATGCCACCTTCCTAGACTCAACCAGAAAGAATTAGAAATCTTGAACAGACCTATATTAATCACTGAAATAGCATCAACAATATGAAATCTCCTGAAAAAGAAAAGTCCAGGACCAAATGGCTTCACATCCAAATTCTACCAAACCTTTCAAGAGGAACTAGCACCTATATTATACAACCTTTTCCAAACCATAGGAAAAGAAGGAATTCTTCCCAACACAATCTACGAAGCAAATATCACCCTGATCCCCAAACCAGGAAAGGATCCAACAAAGAAAGAAAATTATAGACCAATATCATTAATGAATATCAATGCAAAAATATTTAATAAGATCTTAGCAAACAGAATTCAACAACACATAAAAAAAATTATACACTATGATCAAGTGGGTTTTACTCCAGAGTTACAGGGTTGGTTCAACATATGCAAATCTATAAATAAAATACATGACATCAATAAAATAAAAAAAAGATCATATGATTCTCTCAATTGACGCAGAAAAAGCCTTTGATAATATCCAGCATCCTTTCATGATCAGAACACTTAAGAAAATAGGCATAGAAGGGACATTTCTTAAACTGATAGAGGCCATCCACAGCAAACCCACAGCCAATATCATATTGAATGGTGTAAAATTGAAAACATTTCCACTCAGATCAGGAATAAGGCAAGGATGCCCACTGTCTCCACTGCTATTCAAAATTGTAATGGAAGTCTTAGCCATTGCAATCAGGCAAAAGAAGGCAATCAAAGGTATTCAATAGGGTCAGAGGAGATCAAACTCTCACTCTTCACTGATGATATGATCTCATACCTGGAAAATCCCAGGGTCTTAACTTCAAAACTGTTAGAAGTGATCAAGGAATACAGCAGCATCTCAGGATACAAAGTCAATACTTACAAGTCAGTATGCCAACAATAGTCAAGCTGAAAAAACAGTCAAGGACTCTATTTTTTTTGCAATAGTACAAAAAAAGATGTAATATCTGGGAATTTACCTAACAAAGGATGTGAAAGATTTCTATAAAGAGAACTATGAAACTCTGAGAAAAGAAATAGGATAGTGCCTGTGGCTCAAAGGAGTAGGGTGCCAGGTGGCAGGTTCAAACCCAGCCCTGGCCAAAACTGCAAAAAAAAAAAAAAAAAAAAAAAAAGGAAAAGAAATAGCTGAAGACGTTAACAAATGGAAAAACATACCATGCTCATGGCTGGGAAAAATCAACATTGTTAAAATGTCCATACTACCCAAAGCAATCTATAGATTTAATGCAATCCCTATTAAAGCACCATTGTCATACTTTAAAGAACTTGAAAAAATAGTACTTCATTTTATATGGAATCATAAAAAAACCTTGAATAGCAAATACATTACTCAGAAATAAGAACAAATCACTTTATCAGACTTCAGGCTATAGTATAAATCTATAGTGATCAAAACAGCATGGTACTGGCACAAAAACAGAGCAGTAGATTTATGGAACAGAACAGAAAACCAAGAGATAAACGCAGCTACTTATTGTCATTTGATCTTCGACAAGCCTATCAAAAATATTCAGTGGGGGAAAGACTCCCTATTTAACAAATGGTGCTGGCTGAACTGGCTGGTGACTTGTAGAAGACTGAAACTGGACCTCCACCTTTCACCATTAACAAAAATCGATTCTCACTGGATAAAAGATTTAAACTTAAGACATGAAACTATAAAAATACTAGAAGATAGTGCAGGGAAAACACTTGATGAAATTGGCCTGGAAGAATATTTTATGAGGAGGACCCCCACGGGCAATTGAAGCAACACCAAAAATACATTACTAGGGCAGTGCCTGTGGCTCGGTAGGTGGGGCGCCAGCCCCATAAACCAAGGGTGGCAGGTTTGAGCCCAACCTTGGCCAAACTGCAACAAGAACAAAAATAATAATACATTACTGGGATCTGATAAAACTAAGAATCTTTTACATAGCCCAGTAAGTAAAGCAAACAGACAACCTTCAGAATGGGAGAGGATTTTTGCAGGTTATGTTTCTGACAACGGTCTGATAACTAGACTCTACAGAGAACTCAAACTAATCAATAAGAAAAGAACAAATAACCCCATTTCTATGTGGGCAAGAGACTTGAACAGAAAATTCTTTGATGAAGATAGGCGCATGGCTTACAACACATGAAAAAATGCTCATCATCCTTATTGGATCTTCCTTATTCTCTTAATCATCAGAGAAATGCAAATCAAAACCACTTTGTGATATCATCTAATGCCAGTAAGAACTACAGATGTTGTCGTGGATGCAGAGAGAAGGGAATGCTTCTACACTGCTGGTGGGAATGCAAGCTAATACAACATTTTTGGAAAGAAGTTTGGAGAACACCCAAGGAACTAAAAGTAGACCTATTGTTCGATCCTTCAATTCCTCTACTAGGTATATACCCAGCTGATCAAAAATTATTTTACAGCAAAGACATTTGCGCCAGAATGTTTATTGCAGTCCAATTCATAATAGCCAAAACATGGAAACAGCCCAAGTGCCCATCAACCCATGAATGGATTTAAAAATTGTGATATATGTACACCACGGAATACTATGCAACCATAAAAAGATGGAGACTTCACATCTTTTATGTTTACCTGGGTGGAGCTGGAACATATTCTTCTTAGTAAAGTATCTCAAGAATGGGGGGAAAAGTATCCAATGTATTCAATACTACTATGAAATCAATATATAATCACCTATGCACTCATATGAATGGCAAAACATAACTATAGTCCAGAAAGTAGAAGGGAAAAGGAGAGAGAGGGGAAGTGAGGGAGGATATGAGGATATGGGAGGAGAAAGGGTATTTGGGGGGACCTCATCTAATGTGCATGTTGCAATGGTACATTTCAAAACTATTAAGAAATGAGTATAATTGTGATGGATGTGGTACTTAGTTCAATGTGAGCATTTCACATTGTATATCGAAGTAGTACTCTGAACCCATAAATGCATCAATGTACAAAGTTATAATTTAATTTTTAAAAAAAGAAAGAAAGCCATGGACCAATATCACTGATTAACACAGATACAAAAATACTCAAGAGAATACTGGTAAACTATATTCAACAGCACATTAAAAGGATCATTCACCATGGCCAAGTGAGTCTGTCCCTGAGATGCAAGCTTGGTTTTAACATACAAAAATCAATAAATGTGATCTACTATATTAGTAGAATGACGGACCAAAACCATATGATCATCTCAATGGACACAGAAAAAGCATTTAAGAAAATTCAACATGTTTCCATGGTAAAAATTTTCAACAAATTAGGTATAGAAGGATATTTCTCAACACAGTGAAGGTCAAATACATAGAAGTCCAAAGCTAACATCATACTCAACAGTGAAAAGTTGACAGCTCTTCTTCAAAGATTAGGAACAAGACAAGGATTTAAACTCTCACCACTTCTGTTCAATGTAGTATGGAAAGTTGTAGTCAGAGCAATTAGACAAGAGAAAGAAATTAATAAAAGGTATCTAAACAGGAAAAGATGAAGTGAAGTTACTTCTGTTTGCTAACAATGCGGTCGTATATACAGAAAATCCTAAACATTCCACCAAAAAATTGTTAAAACTGATAAACAAATTTAGCAAAGTTGTAGGACAGAAAATCACCTTGCAAAACTCAGTGGTGTTTCTTTACATTATCAATGAACTGCCTGAAAAGGAAATGAAGAAAACAATTACATTTACAATAACATCAAAAAAATAAAATACTTAGGAGAATCTTAACCAGAAAAGTGAAAGTTCTTTCTCCTGAAAACTATAAAACATTGATGAAAGAAATTGAAGATGACACAAATAAATGAAAAGATATCCCATGTTCATGGAAGAATCAATATTGTTAAAATGCCCATGCTATTCAAAACAATTGACAGATTCAATGTAATCCCAGCAAAATTACAATGTCATTCTTCACAGGAATAAAAAATATCCTAAAATTCATATGAAACCACAAAAGACCCCAAATAGTCAAAGCAATCTTTACCAAAAAGAACAAAGTAGGATCCATCATGCTGCTGAATTTGAAACTATATTACAAAGCTGAAATGATCAAAATAGCAGGTTACTGGCATCAAAACAGACAATAAACCAATAGAATAGGATAGGGAGATCAGAAATAAACCCACACATCTATAGTCAATTGATTTTCAACAAAGGCACCAAGAACACATAATGGAGAAAGGACAGTCTCTTCAATAAATGGCATTGGGAAAAACTGGATAGCCATATACAGAATGAAAATGGACCCTATCTCAACTCTTAAATAAGAGTCAACTCAAAATGGATTAAATACTTGAATGCAAGATTTGAAACTATAAAACTACTAGAAGAAAATATAGAGGAAAAGTTCCATTATATTGGTCTGGGCAGCAAATTTCTTGGATATGACTCCCAAAGCAGAGGCTACAAAAACGAAATAGGTGAACGGAATTGTATCAAATTTAAAAGCTTCTGTACAGCAACGAAAACACTTAATTTGTCAAAGAAGACATATGAATGGGCAACAGATTATAAAAAAAAAAACTCAACGTCTCTAATCATAAGAGATATGCAAATTAAAATCATAATGAGATATCACCTCTCACACCTGTTAGATTAGCTATTATTTGAAAAATAAGAGATTAATGTTGGTAAGGATGTGGAAGTAAGAGAATACTTATACACTGTTAGTGGTATTGTATAAACCTACTACAGCCATTTGGAAAATAGTATGGAGGTTCCTCAAAAAACTTTTTCTTTTTTTTTTTTTTTTTTGAGACAGAGCCTCAAGCTGTCCCCCTGGGTAGAGTGCCGTGGCATTACAGCTCACAGCAACCTCCAACTCCTGGGCTCAAGCGAGTCTCCTGCCTCCGCCTCCCAAGTAGCTGGGACCACAGGCGCCCTCCACAACGCCCGGCTATTTTTTGGTTGCAGCCGTCATTGTTGTTTGGCGGGTCCAGGCTGGGGATTCGAACCCGCCACCTTAGGTGTACGTGGCTGGCGCCTTAGCCGGTTGAGCTATAGGCGCCGAGCCAAAAAACTTAAAATAGAATTACCACAGGATCCAATAATACCATTACTGGGTTTATACCCAAAAGAATTAAAATCAGTGTGTCAAAGAAATGTCTGCACTCCCATGTTCATTGCAGCGTTATTCATGATAGCCAAGATATATCTAAGTATCCATCAACAGATGAATGGATTTTGAAAATGTGACATATATACACAATGGGAGTTCTAGAAGAACTCAGGAGATCCTGTCATTGGCAGCAACATGGATGAATCTAGAGGACATTATGTTAAGTGAAATAAGGCAGCCACAGAGAGACAAACATTGTGTGATCTCCCACGTGAGTCTGAACAACTCAGACTCATAGAAGTAGAGGGTAGAATGGTGGTTACCAGAGGCTGGGTGGTGTGGTGGAGGAGTAGACAAATCCTTTTCTGGAAAAGGGGAGATGTTGATCAACGAGTAAGTTTCAGTCAGCTATAGGAGGAATTAAACTGTGGTGATCTATTGCACAGCACAGTGACTATAATTAATGTATATTCAAAAGAGCTAAAAGGGAGGCTTTTAAATATTCTTACCACAAAGAAATGATAAGTATTTGAAGTGGTGATTATGCGAAATTTAGCCTACTTTGATCATTGCACAATGTATGCATGGATGAAAACATCACATTAGACCCCATAAGTATATGCAATTAAAAATGTTAAAAGGCAATGGAATAAATAAAGTTATCTGTATAGAGGGTTATTATTCCCTCTAGCCTTTTCTTTAGTTCTGCTGCTCATAATATGTCATTCATTTTAGAGGGCAAGCAGAGTGTAGTTATGAAATCAAGCCCAGTGCCTGGGATCAATTGAAGAACAATGATGCTAGGGCGTCACCTACTGGCCAGATTGCTACAAAGGCCGGGGGAAGGGGCTGCCTTAGCAAAAGAGCAACACTTCTTCAAAATCAGTGCGTGTAAATTATGTTCCTACACGATGTTAAAAATGGATAAAAGGCCCTGTGCAATGGCTTAGACCTGTAACCTCAGAACTTTGGGAGGCTAAGCTGGGAGTATCACTTGAGCCTGGGAGTTCAAGGCTGCGGTGAGCTGTAATGCAGCCACTGCACTCCAGCCTGGGTGACAGAGTGAGGTCCTATCTCTAATAAGTAACTAAGTAAGTAGGTAGTTATGTCAGGGACACACATAGACCGAAATGAAACTGAATCTATGATAAGGGTAAGGGTCGGGTTTAGTCTAATTTCATTTTTCCTCCAGAGGTTTTAAAATGTCATCATTCCACAGAGAACGTTGCCTTTTAAATATCATATTTGGCATATGAAAAAGGTCTGTTATAAACTACAGTAATATGAAGAACACCTGTGAACCACTACCCAGTTAAACCCAAAAAACTATTTAAATGTCATCAGGGTGAGAATGAATAAATAGTGGTAACTGTATATTCTGTATATTCACACAGTACATCAGTGAAATGAAAATTTAGCTCCACGTAATGCCACCAATTAATCTTAGAATAATAATATTGATTTTCTTTTAATAAGTAGGATCTGGGGCAGTGCCTATGGCTCAAAAGAGTGGGGTGCCAGCCCCATATGTCGGAAGTGGCAGGTTCAAACCCAGCCCCGGTCAAAAACTGCAAAAAAAAAAAAAGTAGGATCTGGAAGTCTACATAGACTATGACAGCATTTTTGTAAGACTCACAAACAAGAGAACATTCATTTTCAAGGAATTCTTCCCTTTGATAACTTCAATACTGCACACAACAAGGGGTGTGCTCCAGTGATGATTTCAGGTATAAACATATACATATGTATTTTGGTTTCCTCAGAGAAGTCAAGTTCAAAATGTGCATGTGTCTTAACCCAAAATACTTTGGCAGAAGGAAAAGTAGAGCCTTCCTATAAATGTTAACTCACATTTATTTTCTTCCCTATTATCACCAACAAACATTTTGAGACACGCAGTTCAAAGGTACTTACCAAATGCTTGTGACTTGACTCCCTCCTCAAATTCTATCAAGATATTATAATAGAATATAAAAGTAAAAAATGAAAATAAATTAGTAACATTCAAAGCCAGAAAGACTATTGGCAGCCCCAAACAGGACGTTGAAGAAAAAGTAGGACAGATGAAAAGTCTCAGTTCTGCAGAGGAGTCTGAGAATCAATCCAGGCATACCCATCAGGGTTCTCAGGTTGTAAGCAACAGAGGCAGACCTGGGCTCACTATATCAGAAGAGGATTCAAAGAAAGGATATGGTGTGGCTCATAGGAAAGCCAGACACCAAGGCTTGGGAAAGAAAGATAAGGGACCAAAGCACCTCTAGAGCATCAATGTGTCACTCTTGTCAGAGACTGGTACTGTGTGAGTTAAGTTCCAACTCCTTTCCCCCCCCCTTGCCTGAAGCTAGCCAATGTATTAAGTTCCAGAACAAGAAAGTTAAGCCAGGCCCAGTGGCTCACACCAGTAATCCTAGCACCCTGGGAGGCCAAGGTGGATGGACCACCTAAGCTCAGGAGTTTGAGACCAGCCTGATCAAGAGTAAGAACCCACCTCTACTAAAAATAGAAAACCTAGCCATGCATGGTGGTACATACCTGTAGTCCCAGCTACTGGGGGGCTGAGGCAAGAGGATTGATTGCTCAAGCCAAAGAGTTTGAGGTTGCTGTGTGCTATGATGCCATGGCACTCTACCCAGGGAGCAGAGTGGGACAGAGAGGAGAGGAAAGGGAAGGGAAGGGAAGGGAAGGAAGAAGGAGGGAGGGAAGGTAGGAAGGAGAGAATAAAAGAAAGGAAGTTGATAAGCCTGGTGTGGGCCAAGGACCCATTTTAGCGAGAAGGCAAAGCCATGTGACTGAAGTCCACCAAAGTAGAGGGCCCTGTGCAATGGCTTCCACTTGTAACCTCAGAACTTTGGGGGGCTAAGGTGGGAAGATCACTTGAGCCCAGGAGTTTAAGGATGCAGTGAGCTGTGATGCAGCCACTGCACTCCAGCCTCAGTGACAGAGTAAGGTCCCCATTATAGGGAAAAGTAATGTCCCAAACCAAAGAAACACATGACCATTCATTGCAACTGAGACTGTGAAAATAATAAGTACAACAAAAAATAAATAGAGCTACCTATGATCCAATAATTCCCACTTCTGGGTATACACCCAAAAGGAGTGAAGGCAGGATTTTGAGATATTTGCACACCCCAGTTTGTAGCAGCATTACTCACAGCAGCCGAGAGGTGGAAGCAACCTAAGTGTCCATCCATAGATGTAGGAACAAAATGTGGCTTTGTACATACAAAGGAATGTTACTGACTCTTACAAAGGAAGGAAATTCTGACACATGCTATAACATGGATGAACTTTAAAGACATCATGTTAAGTGAAATAAGCCAGACACAGAAGGAAAAATATTACATGATCGCACCGGTATGAGGTATCTAGAGTTGTTAAACGTATGGGAACAGAAAGGAGAGTGATGGCTGCCAGGGACCGGGGAAAGGGGAGAATGGGAAGTTAGTGTTTAAGGGATAACAGCATCATGTTTGAAAGATGAAAAAGAGTTTTGGAAATTGGTTTCACAACAATACGGATATACTTTACATTACTAAAGTGTGTATTTTTAAATGGCAAGGTGGTAAATTTTATGTTATGTGGTTTTTACCAGGATAGAAAAATACATAACAAGTAATATACCAGACCTGTCCGGAAAGTATCCAGCCACATACGCCTCTATTTGTCATGGTACATAGCTGGATATTTTCTGGACAGCACTCGGAACCATAGAAACCAAGAGTAATCCTTTTTTTTTCTTTTTTCTTCACTTTTTCTTTTTCTCCACTTTGTTGCCCTCAGTAGAGTGCTCTGGTGTCATAGCTCACAGCAACCTCTAACTCTTGGTCTCAAGCAATCCTTTTGCCTCAGTTTTCCCTTTTTAATAGAGACGGGGGTCTCATTCTTGCTTAGGCTGTTCTTGAACCTGTGATCTCAAGCAATCCACCCACCTCGGCCTCCCAGAGTGCTAGGAGTACGGACATGAGCCACCTTCCTTGGCCAAGAGTAATCTAAAAGTAAGTGTTAACAAAGGCTTGAAGACTAAGTTATTAATCTAAGCTTTAATTTCCTCAGGAAAACATTGGTATAATTTTAACCTACTTCATAAGGTACTTTTGAACATTAAATGAGATTAGTTCATATCTAGTTCTTAGCACAATGCCTAGCACAGAACAAGGATGTCACAAATATGCAGATGGTGGATATTGACACATTCTAAAGAATAAAAGGTGATGGCTCACCCCTGTAGGCTTAGTACCCTGGGAGGCTGAGGCAGGAGGATTGCTTGATGTCAGGTGTTTGAGACTAGCCTAAGGAAGAGCAAAACACAGTTTCTATGAAAAATAGAAAAATTAGCCAGGCATAGTGGCAAATGCCTGTAGTTCTACCTACTTGGGAGGCTGAGGCAGGAGGATCACTTGAGCCCAGGAGCTGGAAGTTGCAATGAGCTAGGCTGATGCCACTGCACTCTACCTAGCAATAGAATGACATTCTATCTCCAAAAAAAAACAAGAACACAAGGCATATTTGACAGTATGACACATATGACACTGTGACTCCATTTATGTAAAAAACAAGTGCACATGTAAATATGTGTGAGTAATGTAAACATATTTAAACAAGAAGATGGGGAAAATATGGCTCAACCTTTATCAGTAATCCTCTTAGAGAAGCACCTTGGGATTGGGGTTGTGCAAATAAAGGAGAGAAGGAAATTACTTCTATAAGAAAAAACACAAAACTATTTGAATTTTTTTTTTTTTTGAGACAGAGTCTCATTATGTCACCCTCGGTAGAGTGCTGTGACATCACAGCTCACAGCAACCTCAAACTTTTGGGCTTAAGTGATTCTCTTGCCTCAGCCTCCTGAGTAGCTGGGAGTACAGGCACCATCACAATGCCTGGCTATTTTTTTGTTGCAGTTGACATTATTGTTTAGCAGGCCCAGGCCAGGCCCTAACCCACCAGCCTCAGAATACATGACTGGCACCCTACTCACTGAGCTACAGGTGCTGAGGCTATTTGAATTTTTAATATCAAACATATTTTATGCTTTTATAAGTGGGATATCATTATTGTCTCATTTTCCAGAAAAGGAAACTGAGGCTGGAGAAGGTGAGTTACCTGCCCCAGGTGACAGCCAGAAAGAGAATTCCAACCTGGGCAGACTGGCTCCAGAGCCCTGACCCATTACCACTGCATGGAAGGAAGGTCGGGAAGAAGGAAAGAGAAGGCAGAACTGGGTGGCACCTGGCGTGTAAGGGCAGGAAGCCAAGTCAAGTTCATAAGCCCCTGGGATGGAAGGTACTTCCTACAAAACAAATCAAACCAATCAAACCCCAAGTGACAGCAGGGCTAAGTGGAGGGCAGACCTCAACATTAACCTACTGCACTTAACCTACTGGAGCAGGAGTCACTGATGATTTTAAGAATCTGCTGAAAGAGACGGATGGTGGTGGGTCATGCCTGTAATCCTTGCTCTCTGGGAGCCCGAGGTGGGTGCATTGCTTGAGCTCAGGAGTTCAAGACCAGCCTGAGCAAGAGTGAGACCCTGTCTCTACTAAAAATAGAAAAAACTATCTGGGCATGGTGGTGCATGCCTAAAGTCCCAGCTATTAGGGAGGCTGGGGCAAGAGGATCACTTGAACCCAGGAGTTTGATGTTGCTGTGAGCTATGATGATACCATGACACTCTACCCAGGGCAACAGAATGAGACTGTCTCAAACAACAACAACAACAACAAAGAATCTGATGAAAGAACAAGCTATCTCAATAGGAAATAACACACACAGACAAACAAAACATGGTGCCCTATTTCAGCGGGTTCATGAACTCCAGTTAAGTCTTGCTCTCAATCTACCATGTAAATAATTCAATAACAGACATGTCTATAGTAGAAATTTTATTTCCATTCATAAAATATATCACTAAATAGCTGAAAAAGTTACATATTATTTTAAAACATAGATTTTTAAAAAATCATATTAGCTTCTCCTTAGCAAAATGCTTTTGTTTTACGTATTTACAAGAATAGACTATCTTTCAGGTACATTTTTCACGCAAGCCAGCCTGAGAAGGCCTTTGGATGTAGGTAGCTGCTCCAGTAAAGTTCACTATCAGCTCCTCCTGCCTTGTACACAAGATAATTTGATTTTACAAAAGTCCCTTTGAAAACAAGAGTCAATGCAGACAGCTTCTAGAGAAAAATCTGGCAAAGCAGCAGTTGATACTATATTTTCTTTTAGTGATGAAATTAATCTTGCTTTGGTAATCTACAGCCTGCTTAAGGTAAGTGGGGGGATGAAGTCCATAAGACTAAATTGTTTGCCTATGAATCTTCGACCTGATTGGGTGGAGACGGTGGCCTTGAGTCCATCTCTCTGCTATAAGGTCTCCTGTTTTGGTAGGTGGAAGAACGTTCTGTGATACGGCCATCCATGTTCTGATACATCTGAATGTAAGGAAGAGACAGGACACTGATTACCATCTCATTAAGACATGCCATGTCATGTGCCTTTCTTGCTAGTTACTGAAATAAAAATGATTGTTCTATGTAGGTAATTACCTTTTTCTTTTTCTTTTCTTTCTTTTTTTTTTGTTGTTGTTTGTTTTTTTGAGACAGAATCTCACTATGTCACCCTTGGTAGAATGCTGTGGCATCAAAGCTCACAGCAACCTCAAACTCTTGAGCTTAAGCAATTCTCTTGCCTTAGCCTCCCAAGTAGCTGAGACTACAGGTGCCCACCACAACACCTGGCTATTTTTTTGTTGCAGTTGTCATTGTTGTTTTAGCTGGCCCGAGCCGAGTTGGAACCTGCCAGCCTCAGTGTATGTGGCCAGTGCCCTAACCACTGAACTATGGGCACTGCCTGTACTTTTTAAACTTTTTATTGATACATAATGTACATGTTTTCAGGGTACATGCATAAACTATTACTTTATTATGCACATATCGTAAATATTCTACTATATTAATCAACAAAACAATTTTAGTCCTTTTAAAAATATTGATAACATTATTAAAAATCAATTTCTAGTTAAATATTTTGTTTCATTATTGATTGTACTCTTAGATATCAAATGTTACCTAGAAATCCTAAAGCTATGCATAAAAACCATAAAAGGCAACGGCCACAAAGAAAAGATACAGAGGACTGATTCTTTCACCTGGGAGTTTCATTGGCTTTTAAAATTTTCCAAAATTAAAATAGATTTACTTTATTTTTATAGATTATGAAGTTAGCACATTCATATAAGTTAATTTAAGGTATACAGAATAAAAACTAAAAATCACCAGAAGTATATGTGCCGCTGAAGCAAGCACTGAAAATCACCAGAATAACCACCATTATAGATAGCTTGCTATGAACACACAATTTTGTGTCTATCAGCTCAGGTTGTATATCCTCTTTTAGAATCTTATTTTTGAATTATCCCTATATTGTTATTATATTGCTCATATGTTGCATGTGCTACATATTTATGTTGGATACATATTTATATTCAATATACAGTGAATATATTCATTATTCACTAAGTATGGCCATATATTGTAGCTAGGGTCTGTAGTATTGATGTGCCATAATTAACCTTCGGTGGACTGGTTATGCAATACTAACTGAAGGGGCACATCTGATCTACTCTGTCCGTGAGATGTGCAGGGGAAAGGGACTTGCCAGATCAAAGGGGAGGCACACTTGAATTGTCACCCACATGGCCAGGCTATCGGGGCTGTAATGGAAGGGGTGTACTTGTTTCTACTCCTACCTACTGTGTCTGGGTGTATTTCCTCCAGAGTCTTTCCAACAGTGGGTATTAATAATCTCTCACATCTCTGCCGCTGCAATGAGCAAAAAATTTTTTCTCCTTGCCTACGAATGTTTCATTGTCAGCGAAGTTGAGCATGTTTGCCCATATTTTATGGATATTTGCATTTCGTTGTAAAGAGCCTGCTTATTTACTTTGCCCAGTGTATACACAAAAGGCTATGTGAGTTTTTATTCTTACTGATTTGTAAGAACTCTGTGTTTCAGGAATCATGCATTCTGTGTATTCACATGTTACAGACTCCATCTTTCCATCAGCCCTCACTAGCATCTACTACTTCTTGTTAGTTTGCTTGTTGACAGTCAGCTAGTCATTATCCATGTGTAAGTTCCTGAGACCTTAGAGGTAAAGGGATTTGAATATCCTGTGGGTAGGGAGTCATAAAATAAGACTTTAAAGCAAGACCGAGGTGGCCCCGAACAAAGCCAACAGCTCCCCAGGTCTCTTTCTGAAGTCTGACCCTTTATTTATTTTATTCGAGTGTTCTCTAGCAACCTGCTCACATCTACTCTTCAACAGCTGAGATGCTCCTCCCCCTTCACAGCCTCACTCAACAAATCAACACCTGGGCAGCGCCTGTGGCTCGGTGGGTAGGGCGCCGGCCCCATATACTGAAGGTGGTGGGTTCAAACACGTCCTGGCCAAACTGCAACAAAAAAATAGCCAGACGTTGTGATAGGCACCTGTAGTCCCAGCTACTCAGGAGGTAGAGGCAAAAGAATCACCTAAGTCCAGGAGTTAGAGGTTGCTGTGGGCTGTGACGCCACGGCACTCTACCGAGGGCAATAAAGGGAAACTCTGTCTCTACATTAAAAAAAAAAAAAATCAACACCCAACTTCTCAACAAGTCAGCATCAATCAGGCCTCTCTTTTGCTCCACCAGTTCACTTCTTGTTTCTTTCGATTTCTTTCAGTGTATCTTATAATATCATTAACTATTTCTAGCTATTTGCCCAATAACGTATATGTCCCCAGGGGCTCTCTATCTCCCCCAACCTTTTACCCTAATTTCCCTGACTATAACTTAGTTTCTTTTCTTATTTTTTTTTTGAGACAGAGCCTCAAGCTGTCCCCCTGGGTAGAGTGCTGTGGTATCACAGCTCACAGCAACCTCAAACTCCTGGGCTCAACCGAGTCTCCTGCCTCCGCCTCCCAAGTAGGTGGGACCACAGGCGCTCACCACAACGCCTAGCTATTTTTTTGGTTGCAGCCATCAACGTTGTTTGGCAGGCCCGGGCTGGATTCAAACCTGCCACCTTAGGTGTATGTGGCTGGCACCTTAGCTGCTTGAGCCACAGGCACCGAGCCATAACTTAGTTTCTATATGTGATTTTAAAAAAAACTTCTAATGGGAGGACAGAACACACACCACCTACACAGGTCTAAGAGAGAATACAGAATTGAAAGCAGGCTCTTAACAATTTAGAAAAGTGGAAAGACAATCCATTTAAAGAATCCGATTTTTATTTAACTAACATTTTACTGAGTAAATACTAAGTACCAGTATGTGCTAAGTCTTTTTCCATACATCATCTTATTTACTCTGCATTATAATTCCATCAAGTAAGATTTATTAATCCCATATTTCAGAAAAGGAAACTGAGACTCCACCTCCCTCCAAATAACAAGGTTGAGTGACCTAATCAAGTCATATGAGAAGTAACTGACGGAGTCAAAATTTGAAACTAATTATTGGGAGTTCAAGGTTCTGCCCCTTGTTCACTTCATCTAGGGACGGTTTTCTGCATGACATCACGTGGTGTTGATGGGGCAAGAGTTTTAGCAATTCCAAGTTCCCAAAGCAACCCATTTTATAGATGAGAAAACTGAGGCTGCAGGAAGCAAAGTAACTTGCCATAGTAGACACAGGAGGTAAAGCTGGCATAACAGCTGGTATTCAGCCTTTATGACTCCAGGTCAGTGCTCTTTCCATTCTATGACATTACATTAAAAAAGGTCAGCGGCTTCTGAAGGCCAGGGGTTAGGTTTTATTTAGCTGTCTAGTCCTTTGCATTGGACACTTAAGAGCTTTTATTAATCAACTGGCTAAATGCTTTAGAGAAGGTATTTTTTCCCCTAAAACATTTATCAATAAATATGTCTCATTCCATGCAAACTTTAAAGGGCAACCAAGACAAACTATGGTGAGAAAGACAACTTGGTACCTTTGGTTCTTAGGAAGTCAGCAATGAGTGTCTGAAATTACCAGTTTCCCTTATAACATGCTTTTAAAGTCCTGGCTGCTACGTACCGCCGCTTCTGCATCTGCCAGCTGACATTCTAAAAATGAAGCCAGGTTAGGGAAAGATGGCCGTTTCCTAGAGTCAAAAGCCCAGCAGGATTGCATTATAAAGTATCTGTAAAAGCAACAGAACAAGGAACAAGATGAGGAAATCCGAATGAAGCAAAAGGCATAATTCTCCATCAAGTGAACACTGTTTATTCCTGAAAGCTACTTATTTACGGCACATTTGTTTTGTGGCAAGTCTTCTGCTAGATTTGAACTCATATCAGAGGAGAAATCAGATGATGGACAGGAATGCATTTAAAGAAATATGGTGTAGGAATTGGAGTCTAATCACCTTCATGGATCCTTCAAGCAAAGGAATTAAAACCTGGAAGTAGGGGATTCTAAGGATAGGAAAGATTCCACTCTGTTCAGAAACCCCCAAAACAAAGTACGAATCTTCTTTTCTTTTTAAAGAGGAATCAGATGAACTTTGCATTGGGGAGTTTTTACCTTTTTTTTTTCTTTAAGACAAGGTCTTATTATGTCACCCTCGGTAGAGTACTGTGGAGTCACAGCTCACGGCAACCTCAAATTCTTGGGCTTAAGTGATTCTCTTGCCTCAGTCTCCCAAGTAGCTGGGACTATAGATGCCTGCCACGATACCCAGGTATCTTTGTTGTTGTTGTTGTCGTTGTTGTTTAGCAGGCCCCACGCCAGTTTGAACACATCAGTCCTGGTGCATGTAGCCAGTACCCCAACCACTGAGCTACGGGTGCTGAGCCTTGGAGTTTTTACCATTTTTTGTCACGCATTTGGAATAGGCTATCAATTTCCCCTTTCAACCAATTTACAGTCTAATTGGAACTTACATTTCTTCTGTAGCATAAAACGGCTGATCCATTTTAAACCCACTCTGAATGAGTTTATAGAAGTTAGCATCAACTGGAATGCCAGGGTAAGGATTCACACCTGAGAAAACATTAGAGAAGGACAGCCATTCAGCCATTTCTTCACTGCCTGTTTACTGATTCAGTCAATTAACAAACAGGTACTGAGAACTCCCACATGCCACACACTGCTTGGTGCTAGGGATGCAAGTGCAGGTGGGGGGTAAGTCACCACTGTGCTCAGACAAGTTACAGACCAGTGAGGAAGATAGATCTATGGATACCAGCAGAAAAGCATAAAGTAGCACTTGCAGCTCAAGACCAATAGAGGTGGCATTTCACCCTCCATCTGACTCAGGAGGTGACAGAGTGGGGGTAGTGGTGCAGAGAGACAAGGGTGTGCAAAGCCCAGAGCCAAAGAAGCCAGCAAGCTGCTGCACATACCAAGTGAGAAGATTTCCCAGAGTAATATTCCGTAGGACCAGACATCACTCTTAATTGTGTAGATCCCTTCAAACAAGCTTTCCGGAGCCATCCACTTCACAGGCAGACGTGCCTGTGTGAAACCCAAAAGGAGAGAAGATGGTGAATTTTCCACAACCATTCCTTCTCTTGTGAGCTAGGTCGTGAAATCTATTATCTTCCTAAGGCCCCGCTTAATGCCCAATTGAGAAAATCACATTCCTCCACTGGAAGTTTTCCACTTTTGAATTTATACTAATAACAGTGGCCAAGGCACGGTGGCTCATGCCCATAATCCTAGACCTCTGGGAGCATGAAGCAGGTAGATCGCCTGAGCTCAGGAGTTTGAGACCAGCCTAAGCAAGAGTGAGACCCCATCTCTACTAAAAAGAATAGAAAACGTAGCCAGGTGCTGTGGCAGGAGACAAGAGGATGGGGCCCAAGAGTTTGAGGTGCTGTGAGCTATGATGACAGCACAGAACTTTACCCTGAGCCATGGAGTGAGACCCTGTTTCAAAAAGAAAAGTAGTAGACTAAAAACCCAAACTTATTTCTTTACGACTCATGTTGAGCAAAAGCCTCTGCTTGGCACTGGTAAGGTGAACAGTAGGTGCTCGCTTTTCACTAAGGAGGAGCCAATCAGCTGCTTGCAGCTAAGTCGGCACAACAGAATCGGTGGGATCTTTTGTGAAGTCATTTCTCAGAAGACCTTTAATGGAAACGCCATCCTCAAAATGTCATGAGGAGAGAGCACGTCATCACGCCCAGAAATGATACCAGCCTGGCTTCTGTGCCTTGCATCATTTCCAGCAGCATGAAAGGGGCTTGTGACTTAGTGTAGCCTCAGATTAGAAATAATACACAAGACGGTAGTTACTGGGGTACAGCATTTGTGTTGATTTTCTTTCTCATAGGTTGACGGTTCCCAGCCCACATTTAATCTGCCAAGTAAAAATCAAAGCTTAAGAAAGAAACCCTCTTTTGTATCCTATACAAATTGATGAGCTATTGAATCAAGCCCGCTAATCTGCTTAATTTGATTAAAGGAATTGTGGTCCCAAATGGAATTTACTTCCCCACATAAAAGACAATCAGCTTCTGCGGTCGAAGCCGCACGACCACATGTGAGCAGGCATATTTATGATTTCAGCCATAATGACTGAGGAGTAGATCTTAAATCAACTAAGATGATTATTTGATTCTAGTGGGAATACAGTTTAATTTTATTTTGCACATTTATTGGACATTTACCCTGGGCAAGGCGCTGTCACGTTGGTTTATTTGGTTTATTCCCACATCAGGGCTGAGGAAAGGGCATAACCCTCCTGGGAAACACTACCTCAGAGTTCATGGACTCTTCATGTTCAAATCCACATTCCGTGTAAACACGGCAGCTCCCTCACTCATAAAGCAAGCACTTGGAGGAATAAATGAACAAACATAGATAAAGCACCTAGAATAATGCTCAGCCCATAGTAAGTACTATATCAGCACTTCATTTTATTATCATTATACAAGTAGGGCAGAGAGAAATGCCGGGAACAAATAATCAAAAAGAAGGGGAACAGGAGGAACAGGTGTCGTAATTCGTAGAAACAAACAGAACAGAACAGAACACTTTTTCAACTACATAATTTTGTCATCTAGTGTTTCTAGTAGTTCTCTTGTAAATAACACATCTGTCTTTAGTTTTTTATTAGCGAGGAGATTCATTCATCTTTTAAGTCTCCCTGTGGTAATGGTAATGGGATGACAAACTCTTCCTTAATTTAATAATTAACTATTGTGCCTTTTAAATTTTATATTTATTTAATATTTAATTTATGTGTTGTACATTTTGAGAAATGCTTTATTACAGCTATTAGATTTTCATGTCATAGAAAACATTACTCAACAGTCACTTTATAGCTAAGGGAAATGAAGTGAGGTAATGAGATTTGGGGATTTTTTTTTTTTTTTTTGAGACAGAGTCTCTACTCTGCCCCCCGTAGAGTGCTCTGGTGTCATAGCTCACAGCAACCTCAAACTCTTAGGCTCAAGAGTGATCCTCCTGCCTCAGCCTTCTGAGTAGCTGGGACTATAGGTGCCCGCCACCTATGCCTAGCTACTTTTTCTATTTTTAGTAGAGACAGGGTCTTGCTATTGCTCAGATTGGTCTCAAACTCCTAAGCTCAAGTGATCCGCCCACCTCAGCCTCCCAAAATGCTAGGATTATAGGTGGGAGCCACTGTACCCTGCCTGATTTGGGGAGTTTTTAAAGTGAGGATTGCACCAAGAGGCCTAATTGATCTATTCTTACTTGCTAGGCCCAGGAGAACTGTGGTGCTATTTTGTTCAACTTCTATTGTAGACGAAATATTCCCTAAAGCTGCAGAAAAATCTTTTTAAGCATAACTAAGCAAACTGCTGTGAGGGTTTTTTGATGTTAACTGTAAATCAAAAAGACACCACAGTAAGGGCAGATGTTTGCCATGATAACGACAAAACACAAAACAGCAGTATAAAAATATGTCAGAAATAGCAGCCTCACATTGCCCCTCACGACGTAGTTGGAGTCACTCATGATATCTCGAGCCAATCCAAAATCACATATCTTCACCACCTTCCCGTGGGTGACGAGCACATTCCTGGCTGCCAGGTCCCTGTGAACACACTACAAAGAAGGAGATGGCAGTGTTATTCACTGTGATGTACATTACCCCAGAGTGCAAGTTCAATAGTAGGCACAGATAATGGAAGATCTCTTATCTTTACTGGGCCATGATCAGTCATCATGATGTTTAATAAACTAAGTGAACTCAGTGGCCCAATTCTTCAGCTATTGTGGCAGTAGAAATTTGGGCAGCTTCTGGAGTAGTCCCAGAGGCCAAAGAGGAGTGGTTCTTACAGAGAAGATCAAATTGACCCAGGCATAAGTAAGAGACTAAACAACAAGAGCCCTCTGCAAGCCTCCAAAGCAATTTTCCAAGGCCATTTTCCAGCACTTTTATTATGGGTGTGAAGAATAGAATGTCTTTTCTGCCAGAGAAATAGCTTCAGGAATATAATGGAGTCACAGCAAAGGAAATAATCAGAAAAGAAACCACAAGTGAGTTTGGATAGGTTGACTAAAGTGGAATTAGGAGTTCCTGAACTGAGAGATACGGTGACATTGATCCAGAAGGTCTGGCAAGAAAATTAACTCTATGAAGGAAGACTTGAAAAGAAACAGGACACTAGTAGCAAAGGTCCTTGGGCTCTCTACAATCTTTAACAAATAAAAGCAAATACTGTAAAACAAAAGTCCTGTGCCACAACGCCTCGAGCGTCCCTCCTTCCACATCCACTTCATTTCATCCACTTTACCACCAGGCCCCTGCAACCTGCCTCCACTTACCGCTTCTCTGCCCAAACTGCTCTGGCCAAGGGCTACACTGGCTGTGTGGTGCCCAGCCACTCACGCCTTGCTTGGTCCCCTCTGTGGTATCTGGTACCATTGGCCAGGCCCTCCCCCTTCAGTTCCTTCCTGCTGTGAATTCTGCACCCAACTCTCTCCTGTGCTTTCTGCTGCCCCTGGAAGCTCCTGCCTCTGTAGGGGGCTCTGTGCATGTCACTTGTCAGGCTGCGTCCTCTCCTTCCACACTTTCCCCAGGCCATTTTGTCCACACCTAGGAGTCAACTACATCACCCAAATGTCTATTTCCAACCCAAACGTTTCTCTTGAGCTTCAGAAAGGCATGTCCAGGAATCTAGACTAAGCTCTACTGAGTTGCTCAAGGCACTTCACATTCAATATAGCTAACTCATTACCTTTATCTAAAAAAAAAAAAAAAACTCTTCCTGATTCCATGTTCCCTATCCCATTCCATGTTTCCTTTTCTTTCAAAAATCTCCTTAGCCCAAGCATGCATCCCTTGAGAAAACCTTTTCTTCTCATCTCCATGCCCCACCCCCACCAGGTCTGATGTGCATGTCCCTCCCTGGGGTTGCCAGAACCTACTCCAGCCACAATATTCATCACACTGCAGTGTCATCTTTGATTTGCACATCTGTTCATTTTTCTTTCCTGTCAATCATAAGATCTTCAAGCCCCGGGGTCTAATCATGACTGTCTCTGTATCCCCAGTACAAAGAACAGTGCTTGGCACATAGTCAGGTTCTGCAAATGTTTGATGAAGTTGGGAGCCTACAAAGGAAACTGAGGGACAGTCAGAGAAGGAGGGAGGGAAAGGCTGGGGACAATGACAGGAATGATTCAGAGGGGAAGGCATATAGTGAAGACAGAAGAGGAGGGGGTCTAAGAAACTTCAGAATGCCTATTATTAAAAGCCCAGGGGCATGGAGGGAGGGAAGCCGTGCCCCCTGATGGCCAGTTGTGAGTGGTTTGAACATTTACTTAGCTACGGGCTCTAAACCCAGCCAGACAATGTAAGTAGCTGCTCTCCAGCATCAATAAAGACATAGCACTATCCTGGCTGTGTAATGTGGACTATAGACAAAGAACAGGGTGGGTGAGGAGCCTGAGGAAAGGGTAATCTAAATAGCAGAGAGGGGAGATTAAAAGCAGAAAGTGCCTCGGAGTTGAAATGTGGGGAAATATTATTGAGACTAATTTTTTAAAGAAATAAAAGAAATGCAGTTGAAATTAGTCTCTCCAAATTCAGAGAGAAAAAAGAGAGAAGAGGCAAAGGGCAGGGAATGGAGGGAGGGAATAGAGAAAAGAGGAGAAGCCAGGTGGAGTAGCTCACACCTGTAATTCCAGCTACTTGGGAGGCTAAGGTGAGAGGATTGTTTGAGGCCATGAATTGGAGGCCAGCATGAGCAGCATGGCAAGACCCCATCTCCAAAACAAAAGGAAGAAGAAAAAAGAAAGAAAAGAAACAGAAGGGGAAGAGATTTGGGAAATAAGAGAAGGCAAGGAAACAAAGTAGCCCCAGAGTGCTTTTCCCTGCTTTTAGTCATGAAACATGTGAAATCGCAGAAAACAGCAGGGCCAAAAGGCAATAAAGAAAGAATGCAAAACTAGGGTAGAGACCATGGTTTGAGGCAGGCTCAAGTGGACCTCCGATCAGAAACAAAGGAGGGCTGCTGCTCTGTGCGAATTAAGACAGTGAATCTTGGGATGACGAGCTCAGCAGAGCACACTCCATGGACCTGCTGACTCAAATGGCCACATGGGGGCACAACATGAACCACTGTCCCAGGCGACCCTCACAATGTCCCGCTTCCCTGTGAGGAGGGATAACTGAACATTTCCTATCTTGACTTTCCGCCCTGGAAGCTTCCGGGGATGTTGGATAGCCTGGGAAATCCATTACCTAGTAAGGGAGACTGGGCCTTTATGCTATAATTACACATTCTAGAAATTCCAACAGTGAAGGAGTGGGGGGTGGGAGACAGACTTGACAGACTTGAGGGATGCAAGTTAAAATAAACAAGAAAAAAACACATAAAGACATATTTTTCATAATTAAAATTTGGGGGGGGGTTCCTCTAAAAGGAGCTTACTGAGTTAAATTCCAGAAATTCCATTCCTTTGGCAACTTGATATGCAAAGCAAAGAAGATCTTCAAATGTAAGTACATTCAAGTCCTCTTCCTCCTCCAGCCTTTTTTGGTTTTCATATTCAATTTCATCTGTAAAATAGAGCCAATCTTCACATTTTGCCGCAGCTCTAGGAAGCCACCTTATTAAATCTCTACAGGAAGCCAGAGCTGGGTGGGGAAATGAGATCCACACACAAACCACACATGGTCTTTTTGGCAGCACTGGAGCTGGCCTGTGGGTGCTGAGAATTACACAGGGTCACAGCAAGATTCTTTTTGGTTAGAGATGAATTCCTAGGTTATATAGACGACAGACACTCACTTCATTACTCAGGAGTTTCAGATGCCCTTTTTGTCACTTTGGGAAAAGAATTAATGTTAATTGAGTATCACATTTTATAAAATGTATTTTTTGTTTATTTTTGGGCCGGGGCCAGGTTTGAACCTACCACCTCCCGTATATGGGGCCGGCATTCTACTCCTTGAGCCACAGGCACCACCCATTGTTTGTTTTGAGAGAGTCTCACCTTGTTGCCCTGGTTAGAGTGCTGTTGCATCATAACTCACAGCAGCCTCAAACTCCTGGGCTCAAATGATCCTCTTGCCTTAGCCTCCCAAGTAACTGGCTGGGACTATTGGTGCCTGCTACAACACCCAGCTAGTTTTTGAGGTGGGGTCTCACTCTTGTTCAGGCTGGTCTCAAACTCCTGAGCTCAGGCAATCTACCTGCCTTAGCCTGCCTGCTAAGATTACAGGCATGAGCCATCTCGCCTGGCTGACTATGTTTCTTTTAGCAAAGATTGGGTCTAGCTCTTGCTCAGGCTGCTCTTGAACTCTAGAGTTCAGGTGATTCTCCTACTTCGGCCTCCCAGAGTGCTAGGATTAAAGGCCATAGCAGCCTGTATTGTGCATTTAATGTTCTTCCATTTATGCCTTTTAACAGTCCTGTGAGGAAGACAGTGTTAGGCCCATTTTGTGATTTTTTTTTAAATACCCTTTCAAAAATGGTAGAAAGCAGACTTCTCCAATAAGGAGCTGTCAGAAAACTGCGATTCTAAGCGTTGAATAACTTGTCTTAAGTCATTGAGTCAGAAAGTGAGGTAACCGGAAGTCAACCCAAATTCTGTCTGACTCTACAACTCATTACCTTTTCCACTTATCAGTAATAAGAAGTCTCTAATTCATTTATAACTTTAAAAAGAATAACCTGACCAAATAAGATAGCTCAGTGTTTATTAGTTGAACATTGACATAAAATTCACCATATATAAACTGTGGCTTTTAACTATCATCCAACATTAGCAAAGAAAAAAATGTCTTTGCTTTCACATGCTTTTTAAAAATAGTTAACATAAAACTCTTGTGTCTACCTCCATTTTTAAGCACTACTACTTAGAATAAAAATATTACCTTCAGAATGAAATGAATTCCCATGGAGCCCTGAGACCTGATCCGAATCCTGATGTATTTGAACTTCTCTTGAACCAGGCATACTATTAAAAAAATTTTGTTTTTCATTATTTATGTTCTTTTTTCTGAGCAGACATTTTATAAAAAACAATTTCTCAAGTAAATGGATTCCAATTACAAATGAGCTTTAAATTAAAAGCACACCATCGCTAGTCCATTTTTTATGTACATTAAAAACATCTGTGAAATTGGGCTTGCCTGTCCAAAATAAGACCCCTGTTTTCTGTATCAAGTCTTACAGTTCAAAAAGGATCTCACTCAATCCTTGCCACCAACTACTTTTTTTTTTTTTTTCAGATAGAGTCTGACCCTGTCACCTGGGCTAGAGGACAGTGGTGCTGTCACAGTTCACAGCAACCTCAAACTCCTAGGCTCAAGGGATCCTCCCACCTCAGTCTCCCTAGTAGCTGGGATTACAGGCACACATCCCCATGCCTGGCTAATTTTTTCTTTTTCTTTTCTTTTCTTCTTTTTTTTTTTATAGAGAAGATGGAAGTGAGTCTTCCTCTTGCTCAGGCTGGTCTTGAACTCCTAGCCTCAAGCGATCTTCCCACCTCTGCCACTTAAAGTGTTAGGATTACAGGCCTGAGCCCACTGCACCCGCCTAAAGTCACATTTAGTAACACAGAAATTAGGCTTGGTGAGATAAATATAATTTGCTGGCATCACAGAGCTAATAAAGAGTGGAACTGGGCTTCACACCTCCTTCTCTGCCTTCTCCGCCACTTTCCCTTTACAAGCTCACGTGATACAGATCTTCCCTAGAGACCTGCGCTTAACCACCTTTTTTCAAGTTTGCCTTTGGAAGGCCTATTTCTTCTTACTGCGAAATTAATAAATAGTCATCATAAAAATCTCTTTTCAGTTATGTGGAACTCTTCACTGAGGACTTCTGTAGAAATGATAAATAGATAGCAATTCCATTTTTTCCGACATAGAAGTTTAACCCAATTTACAATTTATGTATCTTTGGGAAATACTTTAATGCCTTCAGACCACAAATGCTCCAAAAGAAATAACTTCAGCATATTTACATCCCAGTGACTAGATCATGGAGTGCTGGTCCACATGTCCAACACATTAGCATAAACTCTCTGCTCTAGACTGGACTGTGGATGGCATTATATAGAGTTCTCTTAATTTTATAGTGTTTTCTTTTTTTTCTGAGACAATCTCACTTTGTCACCCTCAGTAGAGGGCTGTGGCATCATAGCTGACAACAACCTCAAACTCTTGGGCTTAAGTGATTCTCTTACCTCAGCCTCCAGAGTAGCTGGGACTTCAGGTGCCTGCTACCACAATGCCCAGCTATTTTGTTAGAGACAGGGTCTCGATGTTGCTCAGGCTGGTCTTGAACCTCTGAGCTCAGAAAATCCACCTGCCTCAGCCTCCCCTACAATTACAGGCATGAGCCCGGCCAACTCTCCACTGTTTTCAACTTTCTTTTTATCTCACAGCACACTTGAACCTTAGGTAAACTTTCATGGCACACGCAAATTATGTTGACCCCTCCCCCGCCAAAAAAAAGTACAACCGAAAAAGAATATACTTACTGTGCTTTGAACTTCTTTCAAAGATAATTTAATTAACAATCTTTAAAATTTTTCACAGCACACCTAAGATCTTCTCCCAGCACACCAGTTGAAAATCACTTCTCTAGACTATGAACTCAGAAACGAGTGGAGGGGAGGACTGGAGATGGGCAACTGCACACAGAGTGCCTGGGGGGGCCACTGTGGCTTAAGATGCTGGGGGTCTCTGCCTCAGACTTTCAAAGCCAAAGACCTGCACTGAAACTTAAGTTCTAAGAAAACAAAGCTGTCAATCTCAAAGACATTCCCCAAAGGTTCCAAGGTTAAGAAAAAAGCCTCTGGCAAACAAACATGCCTTTAGAATAATGAAGAGCTTCCTGATACGCAGGGAGGTAAGAATACAGTGAGGACGTGGAATAGCGCCTGTGCTCAGTGGATACGGCACTGGCCACATACACCCAGGCTGGTGGATTTGAACCCGGCCTGGGCCAGCTAAAACAACAATGACAACTGCAACAACAATAAAAAATAGCCGAGCGTTGTGGCGGGCACCTGTAGTCCCAGCTACTTGGGAGGCTGAGACAAGAGAATCTCTTAAGCCCAAGAGTTTGAGGTTGCTGTGAGCCATGCTGCCATGACAGTCTACTGAGGGTGACATGGTGAGACTCTGTCTCAAAAAAAAAAAAAAAATGCACTGAGGAAAGACCAAGTGCAGTGGCTCACACCTGTAATCCTAGCACTCTGGGAGGCTGAGGCAGGAGGATTGCCTGAGCTCATAGGTTCAAGTCCAGCCTGAGCAAGAGTGAGACCCTCGTCTCTGAAAAAAAAAAATAGCCAGGCATTGTGGTGAGTGCCTATAGTCCCAGCTACTAGGGAGACAAGAGAATTGCTTGAGACCAAGAGTTGGAGGTTGCTGTGAGCTATGATCCCACGGCACTCTAACAGGGCATCCAAGTGAGACTCTGTCTCAAAAAAACAAACAAACAAACAAAAAAGAATGCACTGAGGGTGGAGGAGTCAGAGAAAGGTGCTGTAAGCTATGATGGCCAACTAGTTAGTGAGAAATTTGGGGATAAGGAAGAATAACCCGCCAAGTTCCTAATGCCTTCATTTATGCATGCTGAGGCAGTAGATCCTGGCAGGGTGCCCACAGCAACCCCCAACTCCTGGGCTCAGGCGATTCTCCTGCCTCAGCCTCCCAAGTAGCTGGGACTACAGGTGCCCACCACAACACTCGGCTATTTTTTGTTCCAGTTTGGCCAGGGCCGGGTTCAAACCTGCCACCCTTGGTATTTGGGGCCAGCACCCTACTTACTGAGCCACAGGTGCCACTTGTGAAGTCCACTTTCTAGTTCAGAGCTCAGTCATCCCATGATCTGAGCTATTCTCTATAATTATGTTAAGGACTTTGAAAAAAAAGTTTTCATTCTTTCTACCAATACCTGTGTGGCAACAAAGTCCCCCAAACCAATTAAATAATCTTGTAGGGTACAATCCAGGCATGGATAGAAAGAGGCTAGCTCAGCTCTAGTACCTGTACTGAGGGAAGGAACAAGATCCATAGCTCCAAACCAACAGGGCAAGTTTAGCAAAGATAAGTAAACTTTCCAGGTCTCAGGACCCGCTGACTACACAATGCCTTTAGAAACCCATCAGTGGAAGGCGTTCGACCAGCAAATTTTGTCTACGTTTCATGATGTGTAATTACAAAACTCTTACCTGGAATTTGGTTGTGATTGGAAAGTTGGGTAAAAACTGAAATTGTGTTCCTTGAAAATCTCTGTCCATGTCCTGTGAAATTTCTCTCTTTTACTTCTTAGATAGTTGAGAAGATCACCATAGCAACAATATTCAAAGATCAAGTAAATTGGTCCTGCAATAATTAAAGTTTTAATTATTGGTACCCAAACACCCAACTGTTTTTTCCAGAAGTCCGTGTAGCAGACACATTACTCTCTGAGGGCTCAGTTCTCCCCAGACTTTGAGAGACCACAACTTTCCCAGAGCCTGGCTCTTCTTATACTTTAGCTCAATTTCAGCTCTTTGCGCAAACTCCTTTGGAAAGCAGCATCTTCTTGCCTTTCTCCTCCTGGCCTCCTGGATTTTCCAGTTTGAAACTGGGAATAACATACTAACTGTCTTGTGAGGACTTGGCCAATACATGGTCAATACATGCTGATTTGTTGTTTTCCTGATGAAGGGAAATATACATATTACGGATCCTCTCTTAGATCCATTTTTCTTTTTCTCTTCTATTAGTCCCAGCCCCAGGCCTGATATTCTAGAAAGGATGATGCTTGGGGTGGGTATTTCCAGACACATTATGTGAAAATCAGGGAGCATACCCCAGAGAATTCTAAGAAAGTGAATCTGAAATCCCAGGTTGGCTGTGCCTTCTTTGAAGGCAGCCCACCTGGCGCAGTGGCCAAGCCCTGTGACCATTCTCCCCGCTGCATTTACGCCAGCATCATAGCTGAGGAAGAAGCACAGACACCACACCATGAACTTGCATGTTGCTGTTCTTTTTATTCAGGCTATAATTATGTATATTGCAATAAAACAGGTGACAGAAGAACTTTCTTTATATTGACCCATCTGATTCCTGGAGAGCTCAGTGTCTAACTCCACTTGGGTTTGAGAGCTCACACTGTGACTGAGAAAAGAGGGGAGAAAATGAGAACAAATGCCCTCTTTGTCTTCAGGCTAAACTATTTTTGATTAGGTGTTTTGAGCAGAAACTGATTACCTGACAGTGTGCAAGCCCCCAGCAGATTCACGATGTTCTCGTGGTTTCCCAGATGAGTCATCATTTTGAGTTCTGACATGAGGGCCTCTCTTTCAGAACTGTCTGCTTTTTCTGTGAGTGAAGGAGCACAAAAAAAGTAAAACTCACATAAGAAGGAATTCTGTGTAATTTAATAAATTAAAATTTTCTGCAGTTCAGGGCTAAGTTACATTGTTTAAATGGCAAGAGAGAAACAAACAAAAATACATAAATTTTAAATAACAAATCCTGTGTTTTAAGACAGAATTTCAAAGACTGTGGTATGAATGGTAAAGCTAGTGACATACCTTTCTAGTGGACTTTACCTCCCCAAATAAAAATCCCTGCAGTTGGCACGCAAAACAAAACAATAACACACACTTTTCCTCCACAGTGTGAGTTAACAGATTTGCCGAAGAGAGAAACATACTTTCTTTGTTGTTTGTTTCTTGGTTTTAACTCTTGGATTTGTTGAAGTTGTAAAGAGGCCAGATAGGAGTGTCAGTGAAGGTGATTGGCTCCAACCAGTGGTCCTTGGCTCTGGAACCTTAAATTTGTCAGTAAGTCTAGTGGGAGGAGGTCAAAGAGGACTAGTTCCCACTAAGTAAGTTCTCAAGAAATGAGAAATATAACCGCCAAACAGGCTAGAATATGATGGTTGGCCAGGGGATTCTCTCTCTCCTTGGAAACAAATTGTCCTCATAACCTCGCTTAGAAGCACTCACAGCATGGGTAGAGCTAGTGAGGAACTCCAAGGGCACCTGTCAGTGGGGCTGAAGTGCTACTGCTCAAGGCACCCTGGGCCAAGGGCAGGGTCTCTGAGTTCCCTCCCCAGGTTCCAGGCACCCAGCCCTCTGTTAACTCATTCTTTCTTATAGCCCTGTAACCTTTCCTTAAATTCGGGGAAAATTTGATATGATTTCCAGGTCCCTTATTTTGTCCTGGAAGACATCCTGGGCCTTACGGTGGCTTCTCCACAGTGTGGACATCCTCTATTTTGATTAGAGTGAGCTCTCGGGGGTATCCTTGTTTCCAAGATCTTGCTTTGGGGGTGGGATTTCCTGTGTGTACCAGGACCTCCCCCACCAGCACATCACGTCTTCCACTGTTTCATGTTTTATAGGGATTGGGGCTTTTAGTTGTCCATATCCTGCTCTTCACAAACAAAATAATATCTTACATGTTCTGGCATGCTTAACCTTTCCAAAGCACGTTCATATACCATTATCTCTTTCATTCACTCATTCAGCAAGTATTTACTTAGTGCCTACTGCATGGGAGGCCATGTGCCAGGCATTGGGAAGGGGACTAACAAGTAAGAAAGACCCAGCCCCTTCCTCCCTGGAGCTTAGAGTCTTCTGGAAAAGGGAGATGAGTAAATGATCCATCAAATATAGTGTGATAATTGCAACATGGCAAAGGCAGGTAGGGGCACTATGGAATCACACAAAAGGGACAGCTAACATAGCCTTGGAGGGGTGGGGGGGAAGGGGCACTGTCTAAACTGAGACCTGAAGAAAAACACGAGGTAGCCAGGAGAATTCACATGGACAGGAGGGAGGACAGTGCTGGCTGCGGTCTCTGAAGCGCTCACTGAAGGACCAGACAGGCAAAGGTCGAGAGAGGAGAGAGAGAGCAGAGCAGACAGGGCCCCTGGGGAAGCCTGCGGAGAGCGCGGGCGACATTTTGCACCTTAGGGCTCAGCCTTGCTCTGTGTGGTGTGAGAGAAGAATTCCCTGAGAAAGTGGTGCTGAGGCTGAAGGGGTGCGCCTGACCTAAGTGAAAGAGGAAGGGAGCAGGAGGATCCGCTTGTGCAGAGGCCGTGCGCACAGTGCTCTGAGGAACTGAAAGAGGCCTCCAGACACGCGGGGAGGGCAAGAGGTGAGTGGCGGCCAAAGCACACAGGGTCAGGGAGGCAACGTGCAGGAGGGAAACCGGCTGATGTCTTTTGGCTTTCAGAACCACAGAGATCCAGGGGGAGGCAAGAGTGGGTGCAGGGCGCCTGCCTGGGAGGCTGCTGCAGCTGTCCCGGAGAGAGGGCCTCGGGCTAGGGTGGTAGTAACAGATGGAGAAGAGAGGGTGGGCTGAAGGTAACCTCAGGCTTCAACACGGAACCGAAGCCTAATAGCAGTAGTGGCCCTGCCCAGGTGTGTGGAATGTGGCTATTCTCTGGCACTGGTTACCAATCACAGACAGAGGAGCGTTGATGGGAGGCCAGGGCTAGGGGAATTCGCTATTAGAGGGGCTCTCGAGACATTCAAGCACTTGGACATCTGAACCTGAAGCTCTGAGGGGAAACACGATCTTGGGGACCACTGGGATACAGACAGAGGAGACAGCCTGCGGTGAGAGTGTGGAGTGACAGAAACAAGCTGGATGGAAGAGAAAGGACCAGCAAAGGACTGAGAAGCAGTTTAACATTACCCGACAGTCACAAGGAAAGCCAGAATATGGTGACACGGAACTCAAAGGGAGACTGTGTTTCCAGATGGAGAGAATGGTGGCTGGTACTAATTTACACAGAAAAATAAACCAACATGAAGGCTGAAAAGTGCCCACTGGACTTAGTTGGTCACTATGGACGTGAGCAGGAGAGCCAGCTGGCAGCGGTGGTGAGGGGAGCCAGGGGCTGCACGCCAGATGGGCCTGGATGGAGCCACAAGTGGGAAGTGAGGATATACCAGACCCCGGTTGGGTCTTCCACCCTGAGTCTGTGTCAGAATGTAAGAAACAACTATAGCCCAAATGTGGAAGCCGATAAAAACTAAACAAAGAGAGAAGAGGAAGAGGCAGCGTGTGTATTCCTGGCATGTATGTTATACTCATGACTTGGTTGACACTAACCCCAGCCTACTCCCTTTTTTAGCCTTCAAGCCTGGCAAAAGGAGGCCACAAAAAGGATGGAAAAGAGGAGAAGGGGTGGGCAGGAAATGGTGCCTCCCATCTCTGTGCATCTTTCCTGCCGCCGTATGGTACCTTTCAGCATTTTGACTGCAACCTGGATTGAGACTCCTGTTTTACTGATTCCATAAGCGGTCGCATTCATCACCTTTCCAAAAGCGCCCGATCCTAGCACCTTCCCTGCAAAGGTAAATGGAAAGTGCATTTTAAAGACTTTTCCAAAGGCATGGAAATGCTACACAAATAGCCGGAACATTTTATTCTTACCGAACTCTAAATTTTCTCGTGGAAATTCCCATTTGAGATCATATTCGTATTCTCTGAAGTCGACGTAGAAGTACTCATTATCCAAGGAGCCAGTCACCTGCACCATCTGCAGCTGGCTCTCATACCTAAATTGCTTCAGAGATGAAATGATGAGTCGGTTAGGCACAGGCAGCTCTGCACATATAGGACCCGGCAAGGAATTTTTACCTTTGCTTTTACCTTTTTGTACTTGTGACATATGAGCACGGTTAAAACGACAATGAAGAGAAGACTAAGCCCAATTGTTGCATAGAATGAGACGTTGTCTTGGATGAAAGGGAAGGAACCTGCAACAGGAGAAGGTCACTCAGCAGTGAAATGGAATTCCTATTTGGTATCAGATAGTGGGTCCCTCCTATCATCTCTCACATCCTGTTTTGCTAATCGCTACTTTCAGTCCTTATAAGTACTCTGCATATACTCTACACCCCACCAAAAATCAGGCAACACCCCTGCACGGGACACGTTTCCTTCCTAGAACATTATATGTGATTCTGAATCCCTTTTTAAAAACCTTTTCCTGGCCAGGCTCACATCTGTAATCCTAGTACTCTGGGAGGGTGAGGCAGGCGAATGTCTTGAGCTCAGGAGTTCGAGACCAGTCTGAGCAAGAGCAAAAACCCATCTCTACTAAAAAGTAGAAAGAAAAAAAAAAAAGAAAACTGAGGCAAGAGGATCACTTGAGCCCAAGAGTTTGAGGTTGCTGTGAGTTATGATGACGCCATGGCACTCTACCCAGGGTGACGGTATTGCTGTAGCTCAAAAAATTAATTAATTAATTAAATTGAAAAAAATTGACTAGGGTTGTAAGAATTGTGTTGACTTAAACCCACAGGATATATAAGTCAGAGAAATAAGTTCGTTTTTCTTCTATAAAGGTTTGATATGACTGTGGAGACGTTAGTTTTATTTCTAAGCTATTAGCGTAGGTGGCCAGGTTTCAGAATTGTTTATGTTAGGAGAGGTCTAAGAAGCAAACCCAAACTTATAAAACAGCAGGCTAAAGACAAGTAAACGAGATTAAACAAGAGGGAACATTATAGAGACTCCCAGATACTAAATCTGTTTTTCTAGAGTTGGGTCAAGAGTCCTCATACTGGGAGTGTACGGTTTTCCATATCACTGTAACTTGGGAAAGGAGAACTCTGCCCCCACCTGCAAAACAGTCTGTGGCAGTGGGGAGCCTCACCTGACCCCCAAAAGCCTTCTCTTCTTACACACTGAACCTATACTTTCTTGTAAAATTCTCCCAATAAAAGCCAGTGACAGGGACTAACTTCTAGTGGGGACTTCCCAGTGGGGGACAGTACAGTAGCCACCGCTGTACATACCTGGGGAGTTTAAAAGGATGGTTTCACAGGACGTGCCAACGGAATTGTAGGCACAGCACTTGACGAGGAAGCCTCTCACAGCCTCACTCATGTTTAGAGTACTGCTGGATACCCACTGTCCATATACTTTTCTGTTAGCTTTTCTATTCCAGACTCCTTCTGAGATTTCTTCTGTGCAGCTGAAAAGAAATGGCAGACAGAGAAGTTAGACAGGCAGGGCGGCCATCACATCTCAAGTTAGGGTTTGTGCAGCAAGCTCTAAAAGACATTCATCTATTATATCTGAATAAAACTGGCTCAGCGCCTGTGGCTCAAGCGGCTAAGGCACCAGCCACATACACCTGAGTTGGTGGGTTTGAATCCAGCCCGGGCCGCCAAACAACAATGATGGCTGCAACCAAAAAACAGTCGGGCATTGTTGCGGGTGCCTGTGATCCCAGCTACTTGGGAGGCTGAGACAGGAGACTCGCTTGAGCCCAGGAGTTGGAGGTTGCTGTGAGCTGTGATGCCATGGCACCCTACCCAGGGCAACAGCTTGAGGCTCTGTCTCCAAAAAAAAAAGATATCTGAATAAAATCTATGACTGTGGAGAACTATGGTTGATTTAGAAGATAAACATCTTAAATAGTATTCTCTAAAAAGAGTTTCATGGCTTGGCGCCTGTTGAATAGTGGTTACAGCGTCAGCCACATACACCAAGGGTGGCAGGTTCGAACCTGGCCTGGGCCTGCCAAACAACAATGACAACCACAACAAAAAATAGCCAGGCACTGTGGTGGGTGCCTGTAGTCCCAGCTACTTGGGAGGCTGAGGTAAGAGAATCACTTAAGCCCAAGAGTTTGAGGTTGCTGTGAGCGGTGACATCGCAGCACTCTAGTGAGGGCGACATAATAAGATGGCAACATCGTTATTACTTGAGAGACTTGTCAGAACACTTCCTCCAGGTCCAAGATGGTAACGGGTATCCATCCGAGGAGCAAGATGCCTTGCTTGCTGATGCTTCTTCTACTAGCACTTGAGGTTTCCCTGCAGAGAATGACATGTAAAATCAGCTGATGGAGTGTACGTCCCCCAATGGTTACAAAGTTAGCTTCAGTAGAGGCTGCCCACTTACTCCATGGCAGTTCAGGCTTCTGGGAGGATGTCTCATTTGGGATACCACGAGAGCTCGGGCTATTCCTTCTTTCCCCTTTACCATGTAACCTTCTGGACAGGCAGCCCTAACACCTCTCTGCTTGTCTACGGCTAGGCTCCTCCTGGAGAGAGGTGAGGTGTAGACTTCTATCCACCCACACACCTTCAAATATGACTCTCGGCTTTAGGAGCAATAGCTGCAGAAAGCCCAAGGAAATGCACGTTCATCTTTTTTATAGACCAAAGAAATAAAAATTATTAAAACAAAGAAATGGCAGGTAATACAGCTTTCATCCTTTCCTTAGCATGACCTTTCAAAGTATTAAAGTCAATAAAGTAAAGCATATTCAGGGATGAGATGGAATAGATCTTCCAGCCTCTATGGATAAACACAGAAAAAGATACAAGACCAAAGCCAGTGGGTACAAGAGTAAAGTTTCAGAACATGTCCGTGTACAAGCACAGTTCTGTAGGCTCGGTGCCCATAGCACAGGGGTTAGGGCACCGGCCACATACACCAGGTTCAAACCCAACCCGGGCCTGTTAAACAACAAAGACAACTACAACAAAGAAATAGCTGGCTGTTGTGGCAGGTGCAAGTAGTCCCAGCTATTTGGGAGGCGGAGGTAAGAGAATCGCTTAAGCACAAGAGTTTGAGGTTGCTGTGAGCTATGATGCCACAGCACTCTACTGAGGGTGACATAGTGAGACTCTGTCTCAAAAAACAACAACAACAACAGTTCTGCAGCATCCCGCATCACTTACCTCTTCCTGGCTAAAATTAACAAGCAGCCTGTACTGAAGCCAACTTTGTAACCATTCGGGGACGTACACTCCACCAGTTATAAGATCAAAATTAACTTCTTGGCAATAACTTCTTAAGTTATTACTTAAGTTATTAATTACTTCTAATAAGTAATTAACTTACTTCTTATGTTCAGTGTGAACATTTTGGTGAATTTGGCATCATCATTTTCTGCATGGAATATATATTCTCCTGGCTGGTGCTTATGGTTGCAAAACTTGGATATGCTGTTTGAAAAAGAATTAAAGACAGATTTAGCCTGATTCTTCCAGGAGATGCTACAACACATAACGGTGTGTGTAGGCGGTGTCTCCCTTGAGTGCTCCCACTTGCTAAAGTTCACTAGACAAGGAAGAGTGTGAGTTCTAGATCCTTGCTATCTAACATGTGGTCCACAGACAGGCAGCATCAGCATCAGTTTCATCTGGGAACTTTGTTAGAAATGCAAAATTTGGCTCGGCGCCTGTGGCTCAAGTGGCTAAGGCGCCAGCCACATACACCTAGGGTGGCAGGTTCAAATCCAGCCTGGGCCTGCCAAAACATCAATGACGGCTGCAACCAAAAAATAGCCAGGCGTTGTGGCGGG
>NW_003852515.1:4484370-4516250 GCF_000181295.1 Otolemur garnettii | reverse complement strand
CCAGCTACTTGGGAGGCTGAGGCAGGAGACTCGCTTGAGCCCAGGAGTTGGAGGTTGCTGTGAGCTATGATGCCACACCACTCTATCCAGGGGGATAGCTTGAGGCTCTGTCTCAAAAAAAAAGAAATGCAAAATTTCAGGCCCTGTCTCAAAGTTACTGATTCAGAATCTACAATTTTAAGTGATTTCAGGCCCTGTCTCAAAGCCACTGATGCAGAATCTGCAAATTTTAAGTGATTTCCAGAGCTGGGTATGGTGCGCCCCTATAGTCCCAGCTACTTGGGAGCTCAGGCAAGAGTTTTGCTTGATCCCACATCTGTGAATAGCAACTGCACTCTAACCTGGGCAACACAGTGAGAGCCTATCTCTGTTTACGAAAAAATTAAAAGGCCAAATTCAGTGGCTCAAGTTTATAATCTTAGCACTGTGGGATGATGAGTCAGGAGAATGGGAGGATGGCTTGAGGAGTTTGAGGTTGCAGTGAGCTATGATGCCGCCATTGCACTCTAGCCCAGGCAACAGAATAAGACCCAGTAAGGGCTAGGGCTGGCTGGGGATCCTCAGAGAGACAAGGAAGTTCCTGCCCCTCCTATTCTATCCATTCTGGACAGCCTGATTCCCAGAATATGGGAGAACCTCAGCAGGCGGAGGACCCTATAGCTGCCCTGCTTACTGAAAGGATAACGCATGGATGTTGGTCCAAGGCAGGACCTATGACCACCCCTTGACTTACACAGCAATTGACAATGATGAGGGCTCAAATCCACAAAGTTCATACAGACACCCTTGAGTGGTCTCAGCAGGCTGTAGTACCTACTTGGAGTACTCATCTATCACTCAGTGCTTTGATACAGATAACTTGATATTGGGGATAACTCACTATGTCTACTGAATATCACAGTGAGAAGTGTGATCACTTCACTGATCACAGTGAAGGGGAGATAAGAGGGAAAGGAGCTGTCAAATACGCCTTTGTGTACTCACAGTAACAAAATCGGAGGAAAAGAAAAAAATTCCCTTAAAGTAGAATAAGAAAACCCAAGCCTTGGGGTGGCGCCTGTGGCTCAAAGGAGTAGGGCGCTGGCCCCATATACCAGAGGTGGTGGGTTCAAACCCAACCCCGGCTAAAAAAAACAAAAAAAGGAAAACCCAAGCTTTGTACCAAAGATATTTAATTAATCCTCCTCTATATAGAGAACTCAGAAGGAGGAGCCAGCCTTTGACTAGGAGCCATGCAGGATACCAAAAACCTAAGATACAGCCCCTGTCCTCAGAGGTATCATGATCCAGGTGGGTGGACAAGTGAAATAGTGCAAGGCTTACACTGAAGATCAGCAGAGGACCAAAGAAGGCAGAGAGGTCCATGTAGACATTAAAAGCTCAGGGGCTTCCTAGGAGAAGCAGACCGCGAGCCGGATTTTCCTGGATGAGTTGGCTTTAATGAGAGAATAAAAGGAAAAAACTCTAAGGAGGAGGCCAAGCTGTGACTGAGGCAGCAGCTGGGAACTCGTGGGGCCGCGGTGTGGGTATAACGAGACCTCTCCCTAGGGGTGCAGGTGTGTGCAGGGATGCAGGAGAAAAGAGGGCAGGGAGGGGCAGGTGGGGGGAGATGGGTAGAGTGGGGCCACCAAGTTGGGACCTTGGGAAACAAGCCCAAATAATTAGGCCAAATAATGCCAAATAATTAGGCATGATGAGAAAAACGGGAAGATGATGCTGTGGAGTTCTAAGCAGGGAGGGAGAGTCAGGAGCAAGATTCAGATTCACCTGATGGCAAAGGGAAGTCTGGAAGTGGTGTTGTAGCAAGCCGGGAATTCATTCATTCAACTGGCACTGGTAGACCCTATTTGCTGGAGGTATCAAGGATTTAATGGCAAGTTTGAAAAATAAGGTCTCTGGTCTCACAAAATTTAGAGTTCGGTGGTGAAGGCAGAGAAATAATTAAGCAGTTGCAGTAGAATGTGGGAAATCCTACAATGGAAGAGGTACAAGTTCTGATTTGGGCTTTCAGAGCATGCCAAGAGGAATGTCGCCTGGGGCAGGAAACAGGAAAGAAGAAAGAGCAAACCCAAAAGGGGGGGCGGGGAATAGCAAGGGCTGAACTGGGTATGGAAGATAAAGGGGAAAACAGAATCCCAAATGTCTCTCAAGACTCAAACACTGGATGGTTGCAGCTTTTAAGCCCAAGTCTGTGCCCTTAACTGCTGGGCCAGAGGTAATTCTGACTGTGATGAGAGAAATGTTTTCTCAGACCCATCAAAAGTTTCGGGCAGTTAAAAGCTGAGCATTTAATAAGTTTTTTATTTGCTTTGTTAACAAGGCTGAAGATGGGGAATTTCTCATCCTGACCTACTTTTGGACAGGGAGGAAATAGCTGGAAGTTACAGAAAGACTGTGGGAAAGCCCGATTATGACCCTGGGGAAGGGAAGAGGGGAAGAGCTCCATGTGCATTCTGAACTTTAGGAAAGCAGTGTGCAAGTAGTCCAAGAAAAGAGAGATGTGAGCCTCAGAAAGGCCAAGTGCGATTCTCCCTACACAATGTCCAAAGACCCTGAAAAGAAAGAGAGAAGAGGTAATAAAGGAAGCAAGAGTGGCCAGCCAGGGACTTAACAGAAGATCACAGTCAACAGAGTAGAAAAAGAACTGACCAATATGGCTGTTTATCATCAAGCAGAAAAAACAAAATGTTCTGTAAACGCATTCCCTCTTCAGCCTTTTGTGCTGTCTTAACAGAGTGAGGTTTGCCACAGTTTAGACAAGATAGTGCCTGAAATACTTTCACTCTTCTGAACAATTTCCAGGTAGGAAACTGGTCACATAAATTGTGGGAACACAAAATCAAATATCCAGGTTGCTTAAAACTGCTTTTTCTTACGTTTATGACAGTTAAGTCTAGCAACAACATAACCTCCTCTGACCCTCTGAGAATTCCAAGGAGACTAACCAATTAGGTGACCAGGAGATTCAAATCGCCCTTTTTCCCTTAGGGCTTTTCTATTTCCCTCCCTCCCTTCCTTCCTTCATTCCTCCCTCCCTCCCTCTCTCCCTTCCTTCCTTCCTCCCTTCCTCCCTCCCTACTTTCCTTCCTTCCTTTTCTCTTTCTTCCTCCCCTCCCCTCTCTTCCCCTCCCTCCCTCCCTCTCTCTTATCCTTCCCTTCCCTTCCTTTCTTCCTTCCTTCCTCTCTTTCTCTCCCCCTACCCCCTCAACAGTCTCACTCTGTTGCCCAGGCTAGAGTGCTATAGTGTCGTAAGTCACAGCAACCTGAAACTCTTGGGTTCAAGTGATCCTCCTGCCTCAGCCTCCCAAGTGATTGGGACTACAAATGCCTACCACCAAACCTGGCTAATTTTTTTATTTTTGGTAGAGATGTGGGTCTCACTATTGCTCAGGCTGGTCTCAAACCCCTGAGCTCAAGGGATCCTTCTGCCTTGGCTACCCAGGATGCCAGGATTACTGGTGTGAGCCACCGCATTCAGCCTCCTTAGAGTTTTTCTAAACAGGGTCATGAGATAGGACATTTGAGTTCATAGTGAAAGAATATCTTGGTGATTAAGAAGCTGTATTGTCATTACAGCTATGGAAAGGGTTTTCTTCTCTGCAATCACAACAGGTCACTTTTATTTTCCATTTAGCACCTGAAGAGGGGGGGCATTGAGAAAGGACAGGCTCTTTCCATTGGCTCAGGGAATCATTTTACTGTAAAGAATCCTTTATGCCCTTCACCCAGACAGTGTGCACTGGAGGCACATTTACACGTATAACTTTGACTCAATCTGTACGAAAACAAACGATGTAAACAAAACCTGCATACCCACTGACATTCTGAAATAAAAATAAATAAATAAATGCCACGTTAAAAAAAAAAAAAATCCTTAATGCAAACAGCAAGGGTCTACTGAAGCCAAATCAGAAAGCGGAGAATAATAAAGCCTGTATCAGGGAAGCTGAGAGCTTCTGACAAGACTGAAGGTGGCTTTGCACAGCACTGAGGGCCGGTGACCCGGAAGCCCTGGGCTCCCATCTCCCTCGGCCTGCGGGGTCGGTAGGGCCAGTAGGGCCTGTGAACACAGTCTGGCGGAAGTGATACCTGATCTATCCCAAGTTCAAAAAGATGGTCAAGGGGAAGGAGGGTGTATTGACGATTTTGTATTTCTCTACATAATACTGGGCTCATTTTTATTTGACTTCAGGGATAAGCCTGGGGGTGTACAACATTAAAAACGGAATAGCACAGCATGGCACATCTCATGAGAGTGAAAACACTTTAATTTTTAAGTAACCGACAGACACGTATATATTTCCACTTTCTTATATACTGGGTGTGAGAACCTCACACTTTCAAAATGAGTTGGTATAAAGAGGCAATATAATGAAATGTTTAAAATTAAAAACAGAGACGTTGGATCTAACTGCCTTTGCTAGAATCACGGTTCTGCAATTTGCCTAGTGGTATGAACTTGGGCAAGTCACTTAACATCTGTGTACCTCAGTTTTTTTGTAAAAGGCAGATAATATGATAATAGTATCTACCTTATACAGCTCTTAGAGAAATTTTCAGAATAAAAAAGCATCACTTAGAGTGGGGCTTAGCACCTAATAAACAAAAAATATGTGTCAGATTTTCATTACTATGAGACTTATTTTTTTTTTTTTTTTTTTTTTGAGAGAGAGCCTCAAGCTGTCCCCCTGGGTAGAGTGCCGTGGCATTACAGCTCACAGCAACCTCCAACTCCTGGGCTCAAGCGAGTCTCCTGCCTCCGCCTCCCAAGTAGCTGGGACCACAGGCGCCCGCCACAACGCCCGGCTATTTTTTGGTTGCAGCCGTCATTGTTGTTTTGGCGGGTCCGGGCTGGGGATTCGAACCCACCACCTTAGGTGTACGTGGCTGGCGCCTTAGCCGGTTGAGCTATTGGCGCCGAGCCGACTATGAGACTTATTAAGTCCAATAATCATTTCAAGTGAAAAAGAAATTTAGGGGCTGGATGAGGTGGCTCATGCCTGTGATCCTAGCACTCTGGGAGGTTGGGAAAGAAGATTGCTTGAGGCCGGGAGTTCAAGACTAGCCTGAGCAAAATTGAGGCCCCTGTCTCTAGTAAAAATGGAAAAAATTAGCTAGGCATGGTGGCATGCATCTCTAATTCCAGCTATTTGGGATGCTGAGACAGGAGGATCACCTGAACGCGAGAGTTTGAGGTTGCTGTGAGTTAGGCTGACACCACAGCATTCTAGCCCAGGGGACAGAACGAGATTGCCTCAAAAAAAAAGACTAAAAAAAATTTTAGAAGCTGGCTTGGCACTGTAGCTCAGCAGCTAGGGTGCCAGCCACATATACCGGAGCTGGTGGGTTCAAATCCCACCTAGACCTGCCAAACATCAATGACAACTACAACCAAAAAATAGCCGGGTACCTGTAGTCCCAGCTACATGGGAGGCTGAGGCAAGAGAACCGCTTAACCCCATGAGTTGGAGGTTGCTATGAGCTGTGACACCACAGCACTCTCCTGAGGGTGACAAAGTGAAACTCTGTCTCAAAAAAAAAAAAAAAAAAAGAAATTTTAGAAGCGTTACTGTGGGGTACACAGTAAGCGGGAAGATCACATCGAAATAAAAGAGCAATGGCTCACACTAGTCCCGGCTGCACAGGAGGCCCAGGCAGGAGGATCACTTGAGGCTGTGGTGAGCTATGACGTGCCTGTGGAGCTGCTGCATTCCAGCCCAGCAGCAGAGTGAGACTCTGTCTCTAAAAATAAAATCAAAAATCAAAAATTTGTTTTAACAGAAAGACGAAAGGAAAAAACCCCTAAAATCAAAAGTTAGTTAAAATAAAAAATGTGTAAAAAGTTGAAATAAAAATGTATAAAGGTAGAATACGAATACAATGCAGTCATTAAAAACAATAATGTAGATATAATGATACACTTACAGGAGAGACGCTCGTGATAGCGTGGAGAATCAGATTGCAAATGGCGTAATTATTTCACGTTTGCACAAAGAACTATGTTTTATGTACTTTTCAGAGTGGTCACATAAAAAAAGTCTGAAATGGATTTCTGGAGATAGAATTTGGGGTGTTCTTTTGTTAAAAGGTGATTTCAGAAAGCAGGAGTGAATGAAGGGTGGACTTTCCCCTCAGTTTCCGTATTTCATAAAATAGGATTTTGAGAATTAAATGAAATAATCCGGCTAGGTACAGTGCTCACACATATAGTCCCAGCTACTGGGGAGGCAGAGGCAGAACCCAAATGTCTCTTCTCTCCTTGAGGTTAGAAGTTCAAGACCAACCTGAGAAAGCACGAGACCCTATGTCTCCTAAAAATAGAAAAACAATTAGCCCAGCATAGTGACCTGCGCCAGCAGTCCCAGCTACTCAGGAGGCTGAGGCAGAAGGATGGCTGGAACCCAGGAATTTGAGGCTGCTGTGAGCCAGGCTGACACTACTGGAGTCTCTAGCATAGGATAGAGAGAGACTAGCCAGGGACATAGTGAGACTCTGTCTCAAAAAAAGAAAAATCCATATAAAGGCTTATGCACGTTATGTGGCAATAGTCAGAGCTCAAAGGATCTCTTATTCTCAGTGAGTGGCTTCCTATGATGAGGCTGATACTGACACAGGGCCGGTGGCATCCTGGCCTGCGCAGCCCCAGCTGAGGGGGGGACCTGCTGCCTGTAGTGTCTCCACCCTGGGATTTTGGTGTGGCAGAGTGCAGAGGAGCCAGCGGGTTGGAGGGTAGGCAGAGGGGCTATAGGAGGCTCCAGTAGCTGTGGGGGCCAGACAACTGTTGGGGAGTCATCTCTAGGTGGCCAGCTCCAGGAGCACCACAGTCTCCACCCTGGCCTCTGTCTCCCTAACCTCTGCATTTGTGGCTGATCAGGAAACCACTCATTTCCCAGGCCTGGTCAGTTTCCTAGGCCTGGGAACCCACTGACATTTTACCCATTCATTTATTAGGAGATATGTATATATAACCCCCTAGACAAAGGACCCAGGGGGAGATTTTTTTCTGACTTGGGTTTTCCCCCCTGCCTGAAGCTCTGGTGCTTTTTCTGTATTCTTTTCTGTAAAATAAATCCTGTCTTACCACTGATCCGTGGTCTGTGGATTCATTCTTTGAATCCCCAAGACCAAGAACCTACTGAAGAAGAAATTCCGGTAACAATATCATATGATACCAGCCTATGACATCATATGACCCCTATGAGTGGGATCTTTGGCAGAGCAGGAGCCAGGGCCACTGCCACCAATAGCAGAAGTGAACGGGACCTCTTGGCATTTCCCTAGACCCAAGCATCTTTTCTCTCCTTTCTGTCTATACTCTAGGCTCTTCTCCTTCAAAAAAGAAGTTCCTTCCACGGGCTCACTCAGCTTCTACGAGGACACTCATTGTACCTTCGAGCTTGCTTTTTTGTATGTTGGTTCTTCTCAGCAGGACCCTAGTTCATACTGAATCAGCAACCACCACATGGCTGTTTACCCAGTGAGTGGCTAGTGCCTGTCACCAGCAGAACTTAGGTTTGTAGAGATGAAAGATTAAATATTTCAGGGAAAAGAAGGAATAGGCAAGGCAAAGGAGAATCTTTCAGTAGAGATCACTAAAAAGTTACAACAGTCTAATACAGTTTCTTACCATGAAACATGGAAAAGGTAAAGTAGATTTAGTGTTTGCAATAAAGCCCTAGAGAAAGATTATGCAAATTAACAGGTGAAATATTCTGGAAACGTTTATGAGGACCAGGATACTAGGACGGCTGGAAAGTTATAATTTAATAAAATACGAACACCTGGGTGGTACCTGTGGCTCAGTGGGTAGGGCGCTGGCCCCATATACCAAGGGTGGCAGGTTCAAACCTAGCCCCGGCCAAAGTGCAACAAAAAATAGCCGGGCATTGTGGCAGTTGCCTGTAGTCCCAGCTACTTGGGAGGCTGAGGCAAGAGAATCACCTAAACCCAAGAGCTGGAGGTTGCTGTGAGCTGTGATGCCCAGGCACTCTACCAGGTGACAAAGTGAGACTCTGTCTCTAAAATAAATAAATAAATAAATAAATAAAAATAAATAAAATAGAAACACATAAAAGCAAGTCCTAATAAACTTTGGTGTAATATTTGAGGAAGTAAATTGGAGAAATGAAGCTGTGAAGGTGGGAGAGACTTCTGGCACACACATCATGACCACACCAAAGCTTTTTCAGGAGTAATGTTATTACAGAGGTCTTTCGGTTACAAATTTAAAAAAAAAAAAATACAAAAAACCAAAAATGTTGCATCACTTTGCATGTCCAATCTTGCAACATGATTGAAATACTGTACTTCACAAAATAAACTCAGTTCAATTAAATTGCCAGATGTAGGTGGGTAAGGGATGCTCACTGCACTGTTCTTTCAGCTTATTAGTAAATCTGAAACTTTTTATAATAAAAAGTTGGAAAGAACTCACATTATAATTTAGTCTGCCATCCCCCAGCTCAATTAAGAGGTGTTCAAATTTTTCATTGTTTGATTTTTTTGTCTGATATTTTGAACATCTTTTTCCCAAAGGAGTCTCCATCTTTCCTTTGCCTTGTATATTCAGGGACACATAACATCTGGTACATCGTCAGCACCAACAAAGACTGTAGCTCTTCAAAACTTTTAAATATAGTGAGCCCTGAGTGTTGGGTGTTACGGTAAGTGCCAAACCCACTGGTGAGCTACAACACACAAAAAGGTAACTATATTACCAGATGATTACCAATGAGGGAAATACAAAGCACAATAGGAGGAAGATCTCCCCTGATTCATTCATTTGCCTACCTCTATAGCATAACAACTTCGGGTCAGGGGTGCAGATTATGGCCATGGAATGAAATTAACTAGCCCACGAGATTGGCCCATGACCCATATATCACAGACATGGTCTTCTCATCAGTGAGTCTATAAAAATCTCAAAAAGTTACGCCAAATGTCACCAGCACAGCAGCAATCTATGTAAAGAGACATTACCTTACTCACTCTTGCAGTCCATCATAGCATCAAACCCACCAAGGGAACGTTAAAGTAATACTTATTGAAGTAAATTGAATTGATCCTTTCTCTCTTTGACTCAGGCTCAGGAGAGATTCCCATCATGCTAAGAGCTTATCTAACACCAGGACAAAATATAAAGAAGAGAGGAAACAGTGACACCCTAATTTCCTTTTAAGCACAGACCAATCAATTCAGCGAGGGTAGAGGAGGGCTGATTTCCTGACCTACTTTTTTTTTTTTTGGCAATTTTTTTTTTGGCCAGGGCTAGGTGTGAACCCTCCACTTACAGCATATGGGACCGATGCCTTACTCCTTTGAGCCACAGGTGCCACCCACCCTGACCTACTTTTAAAAGTTTGGCAGTTCTGAGTAAGAGCTCAGGACTAAGGGGTGATCTCTCTAAGGCAGTGGTTCTCAACCAGGGATAATATTTCTCACCAGGGTACACTTGGCAATGTCTGGAGATTTTTTTTTTTTTTTAAGAAACAGAGTCTCACTTTATTGCCCTGAGTAGAGTGCTGTGCCATCACACAGCTCACAGCAACCTCCAACTCCTAGGCCCAGGCGATTCTCTTGCCTCAGCCTCCCAAGTAGCTGGGATTACAGGTGCCCACCACAATGCCCAGCTATTTTTTTTTTTTTTTTTTTGCAGTTTTTGGGAGGACGAGACAGGAGAATTGTTTGAATCCAGGAGTTTGAGGTTGCAGTGAGCTATGATGACACCCCTGGACTCTAGTCCAGGCAACAACAGAATGACACCCTGGTCTCAAAAAAATGTTTTGAACATTATCAGGGTGCAGAGGGACTCTTTAAAAATGTAAACAAAGACCAGTTACAAATTACTTTGGAGTGTGAAAAGCAACACAATAATCACCAGGCAAACACTTTGCAGAATCAAGGTGAAAAGAAATTAACTCCTACTCTTCATCTAGCACTATTCAGAGAAATACAACATTATGCGAACCACCAATGCAAGACTCCTACATTGTTTTTAAATTCCCAGTTAGCTATACAAAGAAATAAAGAGGAACAAGTGATGTTAAGCTCATTAATAGATTTAATTTAACTCAATATATCCAAAACACTATGGGTTTTTTTTCCTGTGCCTGGCCTTTGAGTTTATATTAAAATGATAGTATCTTGGAGTCAGGCACAGAAGCTTATACCTCTAATCCCAGTGCTTTAGGAAGCCAAGGAAAGCAGACAAGGCAGGAGGATCACTTGAGTCCAGGTGTTTGGACTCACCTTGGGCAACATTGAGAGACTCTGTCTCTACAAAATTTTTTTTAAAAAATAGCTGGGCATGATGGCACATGCCTATGGTCCCTACTACTGGGGAGGCTGAGGCCAGAGGATGGTTTGAGCCCAGGAGCACCAGGCTGCAGTAAGCCATAACTGCCCCACAGCACTTCACCGTGGGTGACAGACCATCTCTTGAAAAGAAAAATACAGAATCTGGGCATTTTTGCCCCAATTTTTATTTTGCATGTCTGAAATGGGAGCTAGGAATGCACATCTTCAACATTTGCCGAGACGATTCTTACGTAATTGATTTATGAGTCACATGCTGAAAAACAATGATTCAGTGTCTTGTTTGAGAGATAACGTGTGTCTTAGTCACTCGCAGTTTAACCTGAAACTATGTCACTACATAGAATTAGTTTAAATAGGTGAGAGTTGTCTGTCGTTTCCAAAGAAGGAAGGAAGAATTCCTCCTACAAGAGAATCTTAATAGCTGTACAAACCCTCGGGAAAACATTTTCCTTACCACTTACTACTGAGCTATTTCTGCATTCACGTTTTAAAAACTCCAATCAATGTACCTACAGGTACTGTTTTCCTATTTTTAAGAAGTTTTACTTCCTCAATCTGCTGCAAATGTGCTAAGGGAGACTCAGTGCACCATACTCATAAACAGGAAGCAACTATCTTGTGACTCAGAAAATGCCACAGAACCGTACTCCAGCGGGTCAGACTGTCTTTCTGCCATGGACCCATGGACTCCTCGCATCTGCCGCTTGCTTTCTCGTCTTCAATTTCAACTCAATAATAAACTCCTAATAAGTGAATTCGCATCCGTCAGTTTAAAGCTTCTCTTCTTCAGGGCAACAGGGAAGGAGGGTTGTGCTAAAAAGGAAGCCTTAGGGCTCTTTCTGGCCTCACCTGTATCCATCATCAAGACCCCTTTGTTCACAAGGAAACGATTTTTGAGAGAAAGTCCACGTGCATCTGATTTGTGGATACGCTTTGAACCTGACAGAAAAGCAAAACTCTTCATATTGGTCAATTTCATAATCGTCACTTGAATAGGTAGCATTTATAAATCCCTTTTCTGTAAGAAAAAATGTATTTAGAAGTTAGAGAAATATATCGAGAAAGATAAAAAAAAAAAACTTTTATTCATCAGTTTAATGCATGAGAAGTCAGGTGTTAACACACCACAACATGGTCAGACTTGCTCGCCTGAGAGAAAATACAGGAGTCTTCTGCCTCGTTCTAAGCCTGAGCTCATAATCTTTTAGAGTCAAGATTCCTTTAAGAATGGGATATATATATTTTTTAAAAGGGATGGGATATAAATAATTGACTATCTTCGTAGAGAAATGTATAAATAAGGCTATAGATTTTGCAGACAATTTCAAGAGGCTAAAGGGCTCCTCTGTTCTCATTCTGGGTCCCCAGGCTGAGCCTGAAAGCCTCTGCTCTCAGCCAGCCCAACTCTCTCAGTGACAGGCCCCATGTGAAATGATCTCAAGGCACAAATGGAAGAGCAATCTGGCTAGCAATATGCACAAGGTTTCTTTATGGAACACTTATCAGTTTGTTAAGAGAATCACTACATTGCATTTCTCAGCATCTTCATTACGGTTAAAGGCTGCACACTAATCTGAGATTATTTAAACATGGTTATTTTCAAACTCAACGTAGCCCGATCTCATTTCAGTGCATCTGAGGGCTTGTATAGTTCTCTCCGTTATGGTCACTGCCCTTGTAGTTAGTTGGTTCTTAGAACAAATATTTATTAAGTGCCTATTTTTGTCAGCCTGTGTGCCAGGTTCCAGCACTAATAAAGATAGAGGGGTTGTCCCTGTCCTTGGGCAATGTATAGGCTATTGGAGATGAAAAGCAAATAAAAAGATAGTCACATTACAGTGTGCTAAGTGCAAAGACAGTGGCATTCAAGTAGCTCGGTTTAACTGGAAAAGAGAGTGGGCAGTTTATCCTTGTAAAGCTATTCCAACTCAGTTTCTTTTTCAGCTTTTCGATAGCAACATTAAATTGAAATCAGCATTTGTACTACATACCTCACATTCGACACTAAAGCAACTTAAAAATAGGAAGAAAGATTGCGTGAGCAGCCTGCCTTACCTACGATGGTAACCAGAGCTGACTGACTGGGATGCTTGGAAGAGGAACAAGTATAATACCCAGTGTCGTTTCTTCCCACTGATGATACAAAAGCAAACAGAATCCGTATCATAGTTCTGTTTGTTGAATAGGTACTCATCTCAAAGGAGCTGCCCTAGGTTTTAATAAAACAGAGTTTGAATTTAATATTTGCAGCCCGCACTCTCGGTTCGTGGTTTTGCATTTTCAGAATACACACTTGTCCTCTTACCTCATCGAGGGCTTTGTTTTCTAACTCCCACGTGAGCCCGAATCCATGGTTCACATGGACGGCTTTACATCTTATCCACAAAGGTTCCCCCACTTTAAGAAATAATTGTGGCAGTTTAGTCTGAGGGGTTTGATTTAGATCTAGAAGATGAAAAAAATCACGAGTAAGAAGAAAAGTTATTTTTCTTCATCACAAAATACATCCCGAACATTCTGAGGAACTCAGATGTTCAGCATCACTGCAAAGGATACTAGCCACATTGGTAAAACAGTCCTTCAGAGAGTGACTCCTCTTTTATGAAGAATCAGCATTGACAAAATCCATGATAGTACATTTTAAATGGGATAAAGTGACTATAGAATTCCTGAAGCTGAATGGTCACCTATGCAGTTACTGTTAACCCCCACTAGTTTCCAGAGGATGAAAACAAAAGCACGTGGTATTTTATTATAGCGTTACCTATGGTGAACAGCTTGGTACATTCCCTGCCCAGTTCATTTCTTGCACAGCACCTTATGTCTGTTCCAAATAATTCACGAAGTACCTTTTCCTCCTTTTTCACAACAGCTGGACTTTCTTCTTTACAGCTGCAATTAGAAAATAAATGCCACTTGGCCAAACAAGTTTTAAAATGACAAAGGAATAGAACAAAGTTAAAAGTTCTATAGCCAGTTGGAAAGGAACCAAGAAAAGAGCAGGTCAAGAGGTAAACAAGCCCAAATCTTTGGTTTCAGCCAAGGCTGGTAAGGGAACTAGTTAGTGCTCATCTAATTAGAATAACACCACGAAAATGACATCATAAAACATTTAAAAATTTTTCCCCTTTGGTGACCTCTTTTTGTTGTTGTTGTTGAAAGACAGGGAAAGAAAGAAAGTTTTGACAAAGAAGACAGAAAAAAGAGAAGAGAGAGGAGAAAAAGCATGATGGGGCTTTAATGCAAACAAGGTAGTTATCTTTTTCTTTAAAGCATAGACGTTTACCTTCCGTGAGGGGGAGAGGCTAGCTGTCACAAAAGTCACCAGAGTTCCCATAGCAAACAAAGAGGAAAAGCCCAGGGGTTGCTCTCAAGGGAAGTTGGCCAAGACCCTCTCAAGATTCAGCGGAGCAACTAGAAAATGGACTTTGGTTCCTAAGGAGAGTTTCCCTGGCCATTCCCTCCAGATTATGGTCCTGGAGTTTTCGTGGAGTTGCTCTTTTCTTTATTATATCAGTCAAGTGTATTCTTTTTCTTTGTTTATGTGTCTTTCCTGGAGTTATTTTTTTTTCTTACTACGAGACAACAATAATTAGGTTCACTGTAGAAATTTTGGAACATACAGAAAAACCCAAAGAAAATAATTTTAAATTATCCATATTCTTAACATTCTGAATAACAACAGTTATTATTTTGGTGTATATCTTTCCAATTTTTCCCATGTACACGGTACAGATATATTTATAATCTCTTTTTCTCCTTCTAAAATTTGAGATCCATTCATATAATTTGGTAACCTGATTTTTTTACTTTTTCTCCTATTTAGTACCATTTTCCTTTCCTTTTTCCTTCTTTTTTTTTTTTTTTTAGATAGCATCTCACTCTGTTGCCCAGGCAGTGATTGCAGCTTCAAACTATCCTCCCACCTAAGCCTTCAGAATAGGTGGGAATACAGGAGTGCCCAACCATGCCTGGAAACCATTAAAATTTTTTTTGCAGAAAGAGGGTCTCATTATGTTGCCAGGGTTGGTCCTGAATTCTGGGGCTCAAGTGATCCTCCTTCCTCGGCCTCCCATGGGCTGGAATCACATGTATGAGCTACCACATCTACCACTTTCCAATAAAAGTTATTGGGCAGGCTTGGCGCCTGTGGCTCAAGTGGCTAAGGCGCCAGTCACATACATCTGAGCTGATGGGTTCAAATCCAGCCCAGGCCTGCCAAACAACAATGTTGGCTGCAACCAAAAAATAGCCGGGTGTTTCGGCAGGCGCTGTGGTCCCAGCTACTTGGAAGGCTGAGGGAGGAGAATCACTTGAACCCGGGAGTTGGAGGCTGCTGCGAGCTGTGATGCCACAGCACTCTACCCAGGGCAATAGCTTGAGGCTCTGTCTCAAAAAAAAAAAGTTGTCGGGCACATTTAATTAGTTCCAACTGCTAACTTCTTATTTTGTGGAACTTAGCTATGGCACATATGATAAATAAAAGTAAACATTTTTTTACCATACTTACTATCTGTCAGGCACTGTTCTATCTGCTTTACATATACCAATCCATTTATTCATCACAACAGTCCTACAAGGTGAGTCATTGTTACCATCCTCATTCTTCTGACGAGGCACAGAGAGGTTAAGTAACTTTTCCAAGGCCACACAGCAGGTTAGCACACCAGGGCTCAAACCCAGGCTGTCTGGCCCCAGATTCTCTAATTAATTAATCATATATTATTTTTCCAAAACAAACAGAATAGTGCCAAATTCAACATTTTCTCACAAATATTTCTTTTTTTTTTTTTTTTTTAGACAGAGTCTCAAGCTGTCCCCCTGGGTAGAGTGCCGTGGCATTACAACTCACAGCAACCTCCAACTCCTGGGCTCAAGTGAGTCTCCTGCCTCCGCCTCCCAAGTAGCTGGGACCACAGGCGCCCACCACAACGCCCGGCTATTTTTTGGTTGCAGCGTCATTGTTGTTTTGGCGGGTCCGGGCTAGGGATTCAAACCCGCCACCTTAGGTGTATGTGGCTGGCACCTTAGCTGGTTGAGCTATAGGCGCCGAGCCAAGTATTTCTAACTTATAAGAGAATTACACTTTAAAAACAGTATCTTTCTTTTTTCCCAAGCCAGGTTTTCAGGGTGCAAATAATCCTATAATTTAAAAGGTCTTTTATTTGTGTAGTAAAGAAACACGCATGGAGGATTCTGCAGTTGATTCGAGGAATTCCAAAATGACCCTCACTAAAAAATCCCCCCATCTCTCTCTGGAAAGCCCATACTAAATATTCTTTTAAAAGCTCAAGTTTCCTGTTTAAATGGGGCTAAATTCAATTTTATAGACAGTCTGGTGTCAACATTAGGAAAAAAACAGAAAGAAGTAATAATAACATCATTTATCTTGATACATGTCATACCTTTCACCCTGCGAATCACAAAACACCCATTCCACCACCGGCTCTGGGACACTCTCAGATATGCAGACCAGGGCGTCCTGATTTTCCATTTTTCTAAAGTAAGGTCTTCTTAATGTGTAAAGCAGTGTATCTAAAGCATCATAAATTATTAAATTTTAATATTTTGAAAATAATTCTCTTAGCAGCCCCCTCAAAAACAAAATAATTCCACATCATTAAGAAAAGCAGTGCCTTCTGCCCCCACACCATGGTGTCGAATGTTAAAGTTAAATATTAAAGGCTGCAACGTCAGCTTTGACATTTATCTTCTTGGTCAATTTCTTTGGGGATTTCGCAAATTCACAGATAACTAAAGTAAGTGGAGTGAACCCATGTAAAAAATACAAATACTGATATGCAGAAGAAAAAGGAAACTAGTAGAAACCCATAGCTCAAAACCTTCATTAAACATACCGAAATATTCATTACAAAATTGTACAAAATATTTACCAAGCATTTCTCTGCATGTTGACACTTAAATATAAAAGACATCAAATATAGTAGAATGTAAAATATGAGTTTGTTTATTTTCCTATGTATGGGGATCTTTGGGACACCCTGTAGTTTAAAACTCAGTTTTCTTCCCATACTATATCTGGAGTTAGGCAGAACTATACTAAGATTTAGAAATTCAGAAATATAGTAGGATGGAGTTAGGATTAGAGCAAAGTTTAGAGGTTAGTTGAGCCTCCATTCATGTAGGAGATACACACTCCCCACTTTCCACTCACCCCCCACCCCCATCCTGTGCATAACATACAACCTTTCTACTTCTGTTTGGATGTCTCTGGGGACTGGAGGGCACTACACCCCAGGACAGATCATTCCAATTTTTTGACAAACTTTTTTTTTTAAGACAGAGTCTCACTCTGTTGCCCAGGCAGCGTGCCATAGCATTAGCCTAGCTCATAGTAACCTCAAACTCCTGGGCTCAATAAATTCTCCTGCCTCAGCCTCCCACGCAGCAGGGACCACAGGTGCCCAATACAATGCCCAGCTAGTTTTTTTTTTTTTTTTTCCTGCTTTTAACACAGACAATGTCCTTCTTTCTCAGGCTGGTCTCCAACTCCTGAGTTCAAGGGATCCTCCTGCCTCAGCCTCCCAACGTGCTAGAATTACAGGCGGGACAAACTTTTTTTTAAAAAAGAAGTTTCTGGGTGGCCCCTGTGGCTCACTGAGTAGGGGGCTGGCCCCATATAGTGAGGGTAGCGGGTTCAAATCCAGTCCCGGCCAAACTGCAACAAAAAATAGCTAGGCGTTGTGGCCGGCACCTATAGTCCCAGCTACTCGGGAGGCTGAGGCAAGATAATCACCTAAGCCCAGGAGTTGGAGGTTGCTGTGAGCTGTGTGATGCCACAGCACTCTACTGAGGGTGACAAAGTGAGACTTTGTCTCTAATAAATAAATAAATAAATAAGAAGTTTCCCCATACTGAATTCTAATCTCTCTCCTTTTAAATAAAGCTTCCCTATATTGGATTCCAATCTCTCTGTTCATAACAAATTTTGTTTAATAACATTATGTATTGTGGGCAGTGCCTGCGGCTCAAAGGAGTAGGGTACTGGCCCCATATGCCAGAGGTGGTGGGTTCAAACCCAGCCCTGGCCAAAAATTGCAAAAAAAAAATGTATTGTTTGATATGCACATATATATGAAAGAATATATTCAGAGTAAATTTCAAAGTATAATAACAGCTTAATGGGCCCATTATCCAACTTAATAACTCAAATATTGAGATATATATATATGTTTTGAGAATAGGTCTCACTATGTTGCTCAGGCTGGAGCACAGTAGCTCTTCACAGACACAATCACAGCTCACTGCAGCCTCAAACTCCTAATCTCAAGAGATCTTCCAGCCTCAGCCTTCTGAGTAGTTGGGACTTATAGGCACCTGCCACTGCACCCAGCTAATAAATACATTTTAATCTACTTTTGTGGCTGGATGTGGTGACTCATGCCTATAATCCTAGGGAGGCTGAGGTGGGAGAATTGATTTATTTTATTTTTTGCAGTTTCTGGCCAGGGCAGGGTTTGAATCCACCACCTCAGGCATATGGGGCTGGTGTCCTACTCCTTTGAGCCACAGGCACCACCCAGGGAGAAATGCTTTAGCTCAGAAGTTCAAGACCAGCCTATGCAAAAGTGAGAGCTCTCCTCTACTAAAAATAGAAATACTAGCAGGGGTGTAGTGGCAGGTGTGTGTAGTCCCAGGTACTGGGGAGGCTGAGACAAGATGGATTGCTCAGTCCCAGGAGTTGGAGGTTGCTGTGAGCTATGATTACCACAGCATTCTATCCAGGGCAACAGAAGGAAGACTTTGTCTCAAAAAAACCCACCAAATACTTTTGTGCTTTTCCCCATCTCTCAACCCCTAGTGACCCCTATCCTGAATTCTGTAGTGCATTATTCTTGCATTCCTCAAAACAGTTACCACATACATACGTGTACCTAAAAAACATTGATTTATTTTATTCTTGAGCTTCAAAATACATTCAATATGTAACTTCTACAACTTCATTTCTTTAATAATATACCTAGGAGAGGAACTGTTGGTTTACATGGCATGAGCCTGTTCAGCTTTACATATAACGGCATAATTTTCATAGTGGTTATACTAATTTACATTTACACAGCAGGCAACATGTATGAGAGCACCTATTGTTACTCTTTATACCGGCAAAGACTTCTAAATTTTCAACATTCTAGTAGGTATAAAATGGTACCTCATCATGGTCTTAATTTGATTTCTCAATTATTGGTTTAACATGTGTCAAAATAATTAATTAGATGTCCATTAGGCTGAGATAGCTCTAGTGCCTTGGGCCCCTACATAAGCAAACCCCAACCCAACTCAATGTAAGTGGTAAAATGAAATGAATAATCACTCAGAAACTGCCAGCTCACCTCTAACCAGGGACTTTCCACTTTAACCAATCAGATTTTCTTTGTCTTGCTTCTGTGAACACCTTATAAAAATTTTCCCCTCAAATCTCCTCAGTGGAGCCCGACTGGCTTGCCATCTGGCACTACTCAATTCATGAATCACTGTCATCTCAAATAGACTCTTAAATTTTAATGTGTCCAAGTTATCTTTTAATGTATATTTATGGATCATTTAGGTTTTGTGCTCTGAAAAGGAAGTGTCCAGCCATGTCTTTTGTTCATATTTTTATTTTGTTATTGCTTTTTTTCTTTTCCTTTCTTTTCTTTTGTTGTGACAGTGTCTCTCTATGTTGCCTTCGGTAGAGTGCTATGGTGTCACAGCTCACAGCAACCTCAAACTCTTGGGCTTAAGCAATTCTCTTGCCTCAGCCACCCAAGTAGCTAGAACTATAGGCACCCGCCACAAGGCTCGGCTATTTTTTTGTTGTTGTTGCAGTTGTCATTGTTGGTTAGCTGGCCCGGGCCGGGTTCGGACCTGCCAGCCTCGGTGCAGGTGGCTGGCGCCATAACAACTGTACTGCAGGCACTGAGCCTGCTTTGTTTTTCTTATTGATTTATAGAAGCTCTTATATATTATGACTATTAATCCTTTCTTGACTGTGTCCTACAGGAGTCTTTTTCCATCTGGTCACCTTGTGATGACTTTTACTTTTTGTCTGCATAATTTCTATCCACTGACTCTAATTCTATGCTCTGGAGCAATTTGTTTTTAAAGGTCTAGCTTTGCTTCTGTATGAAAAACTCTGAGTATTTAAAATTAGAAACCAAGGTCAAGAGAAACATTACTATCCAAAGGTATTTTAGTCAGTCCAAGTTTCCCAGCTGAAATCCCAGAAGAATTTCCTCTATAATACATTGCCATCAATCCTCTCCCCTCAGAATGTTTTCTTCTCTATGCTAAACGTTCCCAATTCCTTCAGCTGCTCCTAATTTAAGGAATTCCTAGTTCTCCACCATCCTGGTTGCTCTATTTTGCCAGAGTTCATCAGAAAAAAAAACTGTAGTACTAAAAATAATAATCTTCTATTAATTTCCTTCATGTCGACATTACATTTTCAAGAATACTGCCAAAGTTCAAATTTACTTTTTTTAGCAACCATGCCAAACCGTTGGTTAATGCTGAGCTTGTGGTTGACTCAACCCTTTCCTCTTTTTCACGGCGACTGTTGCCAAGTCTCTCCCACCTATTTTGGGGGCCTCACCACCTAGCATGTTACCATTTACCTGAATAATTGTTGCTAGGTTTTGCGATATAAATGTTACGTTAAAGAAGATACCCTAAATACAACAGAGACATAACAGATGCCGCTTCCCTTGCACAACTATATAAATTTGTCAAAAAAGAGAGAGAAAGAAAGACAGGGGCTGGGGGGGGCAAGGGGGAGAAAACAAGAAGTGTCTCATCCTCCTATCCCGGGGAGCACACACGTACTGTCCCACAGAGCAGGTGAGAACAAAATCAAAAACCAGCAAAGGCTCTTTGATTTCTGTCCTTCTAGGGCTCTGGTCCTATCAATTTCAGGGTAATTAACGGGCTTTCTGGAGCACATCTTGACAAGTTTTGACTTTACCTGATTTTTATTTTACAAGCTGACTTTAGAACCTCATACCCAACCCTAAACCCTAGTAAGGTAACACTGCTGGGAATCTAAAATGTTAGCCGCCTTTATGGCCAGCCCACGTGCTCTCCCACGAGACCCAGTGTGTAGTGTGGTGCTGAAAATATAGACCGTCACATGGGCCTCTGGTTGCGCCCGTCGCCACACCCCTCAGAGCGTCTGCGTTCTCATCTGTGTCAACGCAGGATCTTAGCATGTGAGATGACACTTGCAGAATTTCTCTAGCAAAGGGTAGCTGTGGTGACTCCTGCCCCACGGCACTCTGTGGGCTGGACACACACACTTTGCACATTTGACTCAGACGAGGAACAGGGGAGCCTGGCAAGTTGTACTAATATATAGCCAGGGAACCTAATTTCAAGTGATATTAACTCAGAGTTTTTGGAGCACTTCACTGGCCCCCAAAGACACAAGGACAGAAGTGAACACAGCCATCTTCACTCCTGATTAGTCCCGGAAGGTGAAGCAGCTCACTCAGTGTGCACAGGTCTGTGCCTGGTGGGGACAGAGCAAGAAGAGACCAGAAAGCGCAAGCAGGTGGCGACAGTGCCAGCTACACAGCTGCCCCTCCTGGCAAGAACGCTGGGATCGTCCCTCGCCATCTGCACACCGTCTGGCCTTTGTCTAGACCTGCACTGCAGCCACTAGCTACATGGGGCTATTTAAATTTAAATTTTGGTTAATTCAAATTAAATAAAATGAAAACTTTAGGTTCTTCAGTCACCCTGGACACATTTCAGGTGTTCAACAGCCCCATGCAGCCAGTGGTTACTGTATTGGACAAGGCAGAAAAAGAACATGTTTAGCCTCTCTGAAAATTCTAATGAATCATGCTCAGGCTTTATAATCCCAAGGGTATATAATTGTATTCCCATTCTCCAGATAAGGATCTTGAGGCTCAGAGACATTAATAGTCTCATACTGATGGAGGTCAGGGATACAGTGAAAACAGTCTCTGACCCCTCCCCTTGGTACACAACTGTTAAGTGACCCACCAAAGGTGGTAGTGTCAGAACCAGAACTAGAACCCTGGTCTTCTGACTCTAAGCTCAGAATGTCCTTCATTTCTTCCCTGTCAGCCGTCTGTTACGGAAAAGTGAGTCACCTGAATAGAGAATGTCCCAGCTTCTTTAACAGCACTCACATTCTGAGAGCCGCGGACACCAGATTCTCAGTTCTCTGTAAGTTACAGCTTGGTGGGAATTTAACTCATTCAGCTGCGCATTGAGGGAAACATGAGCGTTGTGTCTGGAGGAGCTGGTCAAAGCTCCTGGGCTCTACACCCCTTCTTGGGAACACTGGTCTTCCAGGCTGGAATACTAGTAGCAGGCTGGACTTACTTCTTATACTCACTGTAAACAAGATTGTGTAATTGGTAGCTTCGCTCTGAATAAAAAGTAGGTATTCTCCAGCTTGGGTTTCTGTCATTTTCAAAATGACCATGGAAACAACTCCTCTGCAAAACAAGAAAGAGAACTGGTTATTTTGGAAAAGGTATGAAACTCAAAACAAAATTTCACACTGACTAAGAAGGCGGTTCTGCGGCTCCCACATTCCCTGAGCGGTGTGGAGGGCAGCGCTGTGGAGGACACAGCCTCTGCCATGTGTGAGGCTCCCCTGAGCACGGTGAGTTGCGCCTGGATTCTGAACAAGTGCTGCTCTTGAGCGCGAGTGAGCTCCGTTCCTGCACCATCACCTCGTGTTTTCTGAGCTTCTAGGAAGAAACGTCCCAAGCAAAAACACACTCCCATTCCCTTCAGTGACAAGGCACCTCCGTGATCATAGGTGGTACCTGGTCACCAGCCTCCGCTTCCCATTTGCAGGACTGAGATGACTGTACAAGTGAAATATATTGAGATGTAAAATGTCCTCTGGCTTGTGCCTCTATCTCACTCAATGAAAAAATTCAAGCAAAATCAGACATAAGGGATTTTCCTACAAAGTACTATTAGCATTGCTCAGAATATCACACAGGTATAAGGAGAATGGTGTATCAGTGTCACTGCTTTTAACCTCTCAGATAATTGGTAAAGATAAATTTGGCTGGGGAGCCTTCCCTTCCAAGAGATAACTGTGATGTGTATTTGAAGCTACCCACTGTTTTTGTTTCGTTTTGTTTTTTGAGACAGTCTCACTCTGGCATCCTGGGTAGAGTGTAGTGGTGTCATCCTAGCTCACTGTAACCTCAAACTCCTGGGCTCAAACAATCCTCCTACCTCAGTCTCCTGAGTAACTAGGACTACAGGTGTGCACCCCCATGCCAGGCTAATTTTTCTATTTTTAGTAGAGACAGGGTCTTGCTCTTGCTCAGGCTGGTCTCAAACTCCTGAGCTCAAACAATCCACCAATTTGGGCCTCCTAGAGTGACAGTATTACGGGTGTGAGCCACCACCCCCAGCCGATGTTACCCACTTTGATTAAAGCTTAAAGTACTCTTAGCAGTTTGCAGAGTGATGTTGCCTTCAGTGCATACTTTCTGACTTTCAGGCCTTTAACTGCTCAAAGTGCTGCTTTTCTCCAAGGGTGTTAGCATCAGCTGGGAGTTGACGAAGATACAGAATCTTGGGCCCCACTCAGACCTGATGCATCAGAATTTGCATTTTGACAAGATCCTCAGGCAATCCAATAGCATGTTATATTTGAAAAGCCCTATTTTAGAACATCAAGCAGCTTTAAGAATGCATGTGCTTGCATTCGTGACAACTGCCGATTAGGAGGACGCACAGTAAAGTATGTATTTGACTTGCTTCTGCAGATTTATTTTGGTGATACTTTCTTTCTCTGAACTATTCCTTCTCCCGGTATCATGTGTGAACTCTTGAAAGCTCAGGTGTTCAATTTTTCTGCCTATGAGCCAGAGTCCAGACACACATTTCAATAACTCTATGAAAAAGTCACTCCAGATGTTTTGGTACTAAGTTAATGAATCCATATAAGAACCATAATGTTGGCTACGAAACTGGTATGGGGTGAAAAAATCCTCACTTTTCTATTTTAACCTCAATTTGGTGAAAACTGTCATAGTATACAATTTGAATAAAATTAACAGAACATTTCTTTAAGTCAAAATTCTTCATACAAGAGTGCTTGGGTTCAATGTCAAGGTAAAAGTAACCAAAAACCGGAAGTGAGTAATGTAATCTCAAAAGAGAAAGGAAAATCAGTGTGTCCCAAGATTTAGAAGTGAACTTCAGAATTATACCCACCATTCTGAAATCACTCAAGAGTTTATTTGACCTTAAAGAACAAATACAAATAACCACCACAGTCAGTCACAAAGATGTTCTCCAATACCTCTGCCAAGGGGCACGGTACCCCTTCCAGGCCATTAGGGTACCATTTACTGCATCGTTCCTGGAAAGACACGCCTTCTCTACAGGTAGGCACTAAAGAACATCACCAAGAATTAAAAAGAAAGGCGGCCTTAGAACTGCTAAGTGTGTATTTTTTTCCTTGGAGATGGGAATCTCAGTATGTTGCCGAGGCTAGCTTCAAACCCTGGGCTCAACTGATCCCCCTACCTCAGTCTCCTGAGTAGCTGGGATTACAAGCATGCAGCATCACACCCAGCCTAAAGCGGGCATTTAAATGGCCTGTGTCCTTGGCTCTGTCTGGCTTTAGCAGAAGACAAGGACAGCAGATGGCAGCAATCAGCATAGAGTCAGAGTCTGCTGGGTATCCACATATCTTGGCTAAGATACTTTTCTGGATAATGAAACCAGTGTTTCTTATATAAATATCAATGTCTTACTAAAATATTTTGTAGATATCAAATAACATTGTAATCTTCCCTATTATATTGCAAAACAAGATAGATGAAATCGAATGTCTTTCTCCAGGCATTTCCCAGAAGAAAACTTCTTGTTCTTCCAACTAGAACAAAATGAAAACTTTCTAACCTTTTAAGATAAATAACTTTAGGCTGCATTTCTAACTAAGCGCCCATAGCTCAGTGGGTAGGGCACTGGCCACATACACAGAGGCTGGAGGGTTTAAACCCAGCCTGGGCCAGCTAAAATGACAACGACAACTACAACAAAAAAATAGCCAGGCATTGTGGCGGGTGCCTGTAATCCCAGCCACTTGGGAGACTGGGATTAAGCCCAAGAGTTGGAGGTTGCTGTGAGTTGTGATGCTATAGCACTCTATTAAAGGCAATGTAGTGAGACTCTGTCTCAAAAACAAAAAGAAAAGAAAACTTTCTAACCTTTTATCTTTATCACAATATCCAATTTAAAAAAGACACTTTAAAAATCCCAAATATTCTGGGCAGTGCCTGTGGCTCAAAGGAGTAGGGCGCCAGCTCCATATACTGGAGGTGGCGGGTTCAAACCCGGCCCCGGCCAAAAACTACAAAAAAAAATAGAATCCCAAATATTCTTTCCACCATTTGCTTTACATTTTTCCAGCCATTCACTGCTTTCTATAAGTTTTCATATATATAATTAAATTAATATATATTCATACATAATTAAATTAATATAGTTTATTTGTAGTTTTAGATTTACAGAAAAATTCAATGAAAATCCTATTATGTGTCCTTCTCTCCACACACACAGCTTCCCTTATTATTAATACTTTTCAGAGGCGTGACATAGTTGTTACAATTGATGAACCAATACGGATACATTGTTAATTAAAGTTCATAGTTTGTGTTAGATTTCACTTCTGTGTTGTACAGCCTATGAAATTTGACAGATACATCGTGTCCTGTTCATGCCCTAACTATATTTAGTGCATTATTTCGCTGGAGATAAAGAGCTACAATAAACATGGACAGAAACTTGAAAAGGAATTCCAAATGAACCACATTTTATGGAAGTAAGTATTCCTCTAAAAATCCAGCAGTTGTACATTCCCCTTCTCTTACCTGTTCTGTAAATCAAAGTGTGGCTGGCAGTTCAGGGAGCTGTGCTTAAACACCCAGAGACACGATATGTTCCCCGGCGTGTTGACCAGGACTTGCAGTGTGATGGACGCAAACACGTCCACTTCCACCGTGGCAGCTTCGTATGCTGTCCCGGAGCTCTTGGATCTCAAAGCGCACCCAAGGTCTTCTGGTGATTCTGACACCTACATTGTAGATAGAACCAGGACAGTTCATAACAAATGTACCTTTAATGCAGCCCCTTTTTAGTCTGGAAAGCTTACCACACACATGCCTGCTAACTTACTGCACACAACACCCATGCATGCTGTAACCCATTGAGAACATATCAGAAGCTGAAAATCCTATTAAATTTAATTCTCCAAGGAAAAGATAAATAACTTTAGGCTGCATTTCTAAAATGTCATATGGACTGTTAAAGGGTTAAGTTTTGTCCTCCTCCTCCAGATTCATATATGGAGGTTCTAAACCTCAGTTCTTCAGAATATGACTTATTTGGAGATAGGGTTTTTACAGAGATAGTCAGGGTAAAATGAGATTATTAGGGTGACCTTTAATCCAATATGACTGGTAACCTTATTAAGAAGAGGAGATTTTTGAGACAGGTACTCGGACAGGGAGAATGTCATGTGAGCAAGAGAACCAACGAGAGAGGCCTGGCCCTTAGAAGGGACCAACCCCACCAACATCTTCATTTTGAACTTCTGGAGTCCAAAATCATGAGACAATAAATTTCTGTTGTTTAAATCACACATACTTTGTTACATCAGTCCTAGCACACTACCATATGGACCAGTGATTTTCAACCAGTGTGCCACAGCACACTGGTGTGCTGTGAAAAATTTTAAAGATCATTAATTAAATTATTTTTGAAAGAAGTTCAAAGCACAGTAAGTATATTCTTTCTTGTAGCTATTTTTTTAATCAACATAATTTTAAGTGTGCCATGGAAATTTAATTATAGGTTCAAGTGTGCCACGAGATAAAACACTGATGTGGACAATAATTATAAAATTCATAATATATAGATAAATATATGTATGATTATTGGCATACAGATTGAATTTACATAGCAATGGTAAATTGGTATCTGTGTTAGAGCAAATTTTAAAACCACCTTTTTCTGGACAGGTGTACCTATAGGCTCATTGCAGCCACCACCTTCTTTGTTTGCTTTAAATAATCAAGATACACCTTCCACCTCCGTAACAGGTGAGCAGCACACGTGAGCACATGCACACTTCTGCAGGTGAAGAGCAAAGTAGCTCTTCTGCTACTGATCAGAAGCCATATTTCTGGCATTATTTGCTCACTATTCAGATAGTGTCTGGTAAGTTTTCTTAGTCAATATCTGGTAAGTGTAAGAGCATCTTCTGGGTCCTATAAGACTAGAAAGAAAAGATGCTGATCTTGTCTTTAAAGAGTCTTGAATCTAGCAGGGAGAAATAACAGGAGGAATATGATGTTCTCCATAAAAAGATGCCAACTATTGTGAAAGGTACATTTTAACTGCTCTGGAATTTCAAAAGAGAGAGAGGAGACTTCTAACTGGGTATGTTGAGGATCTTTACCCAAGTCCAACAATTGACTTAAAAGATAGGTGCCGGGGTCCTGCCCCAGGGCCAGGGTCTCTTAAGACCTACGGAAATAGCAGTGATCGACTGGGAAAAAATAAAAGTAAAAGCTGTAAGAGATAAAGGGATAGGGCACACAGAATAGAGTTTTAAAAGGTGGGCACAGTTGCTTAAGCTGTTCTCTTGATCTCTGCCTGGGCCATAATATAAACCCCCACAATGGGTATTTGCTTTTGGAAGGTTGTTGACTATTGACTGGGCAGGGGTTGGCCTGGTTAATGTTCCTTCCCAGGCTTCATGCTCAGCTTCTCCTATGGCCATTGTTCTTCAGAGCGGCTTACAGACCCAGCAGGGGTGTTTATAAGCTGTGTCCCTTACAGACCAGCCTTCCACTAAATGCAGAAACTTCCCAGACAAGCAATTCAATTGTTATGTTAAAAGTAAGCTAGCTGGCTCGGAGCCTGTGGCTCAAGTGGCTAAGGCACCAGCCACATACACCCAAGGTGGCAGGTTTGAATCCAGCCCGGGCCCACCAAACAATAATGATGACTGCAACCAAAAAATAGCCAGGTATTGTGTGCGGGCGCCTGTGGGAGGCAGAGGCAGGAGACTCGCTTGAGCCCAGGAGTTGGAGGTTGCTGTGAGCTTTGATGCCACAGCACTCTACCCAGGGGGACAGCCTGAGGCCCTGTCTCAAAAAAAAAGAAAAAAAAAAGTAAGCTAGCTAAGGGGGGTGACCACAGCTCAGGGGTTTGGGCACTGGCCACATGCTCTGGGGCTGGTGGGTTCCATCCTGGCCTAGGCCTACTAAACAAAACAAACAAAACAAAATAGCTGGGCATTGTGGCAGGTGCCTGGAGTCTCACTATGTCACCCTCAGTAGAGTGCCATGGCATCACAGCTCAAAGCAACTTTTGGGCTTAAGCGATTCTCTTGCCTCAGCCTCCCAAGTAGCTGGGACCACAGGAGCCTGTCACAATGCCCAGCTATTTTGTTGTTGTTGTTGTTGCAGTTGTCATTGTTTAGCTAGGGCCAGATATGAACCCACCACCCTCAATGTATGTGGCTTGTGCTGTAACCACTGTGCTACAGACAACGACCCTAGAAAGAACTTTTAAAAATTAAAGGACACAGGACCAAACACAGAAAAATGAGAAAAATAACTGAGTAGACAATTCAGCAAAAACATATAAAGAATGGCCCTCAAGCCAGGCATTGTGGTGGGCGCTTATAGTCCCAGCTACGTGGGAGACTGAGGCAAGAGAATCGCCTAAGCCCAGGAGTTGGAGGTTGCTGTGAACTGTGACATCACAGCACTCTACCAAAGGTGATAAAGTGACACTCTGTCTCTAAAAAATAAAAAATAAAAAGATGGCCCTCAAACATATGAGAAAATGTTTAAACTCATTTATAATTAGATAATCATAAATTAAAACACCACCAAGACATCACTTCTTATTCTGACTGTCAAAACATTAAAGACTATGACAACAAATTTTGTTGTCATAGGCTGTGAGGAAAGAGTTTCTCTCATACAGTGCTGGAGGAATGCACATTGACACAACCCTTCTGGAGAGGAATTTGGCAACATCTAATAAAACTACACAGGAACTGCCATTTGAGCCAAAAATTCCACTTTTAGAATACACCTCCAACAATTAATTGTAGCATGATTTTAATTGCAAAATATTGGAAACAACCTGAATGTTCATACATAGTAGAGTGCTTGAATAAACTATGGCATATCCAGACCATGGAGTACTATGCAGCTATAGAAAAGAAAGAGGACAGCCTCTGTGAACTAATTTGGTGTGATTTCCTGGATGCACTGTTAAGGGAAGAAAAGTACCATAAGTGCAGAAAATATATCCACATTGGTTATAATTACGTTCTGATAGTCAAATACATTTAGAAATCAAAAAATGTATATCCACATTGAAGTATGTTACACCACTTAAAAAGAAAGGAATATAAAGAGATACACACGCATCTGCTCATTTGTGCACAATAAACATAGGACTAATATCAAAAAATCGAAAGAGATTGGTTAACTGTAGGAGGTATGTGAGAAGAGCTCAGAAACTTGGCAGCAGAAACGAGAAGGGAGTGACGCTTCCCTGAGTATGCCATTTTATACAGCTCTGACAGCAGCAGAGTCAGGTTTCACAAAGTCAAAAACAAGTATTTAAACCAAGCAGGATATAGGAGGGATAGGATGGGGGGCGGACAACACATGGAATACAAACCAAATTAATTTAATTATATTATAAATCAACAAAAAAACCATAGTGAAGAGGATGAGAAAGAAGAGAACTAACCTAGGTAACTTGGGAAAATACTACTCTGGATACAAAGCTAAAGACCAAAAGAGCCATATACAAATACTATGTTTTAGTTAGTAAATCTGTTTCCCATTGGGGTATGAGTTAGCAATTCTGAAACTAGTTTATCCATACATGCTATTTCCCAGCTCTGTCTGCCAAGAGAGACTAGATGCAATGATACCCCAACAGAAATGAGCACATCCAGTTCTCAAACCCCGATTTCTAAACATTGCCCCCCAAGAAACCAGAGCTCCTGGGAGAAGTGCTTAATTCCAGGGCAAAGGCAAGAAAAATGCAAGATGAGACTGAACGATCTTTCAGTGCCAGCAGGTAAGAAAGGGCTTGAGAAAAGATGGGGACGTGTTGGAAGGAGAGAGAAGCCAAACTGAAGCAGCTCCCAATGGCCACAGCTGGAACAATTTGAGCAACGAAATAAATAATGATAGCAATAAACAATAATCATTAAAATCCATAGCATACAATAAATTTCCACGAGCCCATATTGATACATTATGAATATATAATTGAATACATTAAAAAATAGGAGAGAAGAGGGAGGTGTCCCTCAGAAGAATTCTAATTAATAAACAGAAGGAATGAAGGAAAAAGTGAACCACCATTAGGCAAACACCACAGTAGTAACTGTAGGCAAGACTCAGCAAAGGATGCTGAAATCAGTGGTGAAAATTGGAGAAGTAGGATATTTGCATCTCCCCTAAGAGATTTATGACAAGGGAAAAGACAGCAAGTTTACAGTGGAGAGACTTGGCACACAGCAACTGAAAGTTGCACACCAACGAGGGGGCATGGACGGCTTGTTTTCACATGTTCCCAACCCCCCCACATTGGTTTTCTTTTTTTTTTAATTTCAGATTAAAATAAGAGCACACATGATTGGGTTACATCCCCCATTGGTTTTCAAGTGTTCTAATCTGTCTAAGTGACATCCTATAACTCCTAATAGGATGAGCTGAGAAGGACTCAGCATTACTTCTGAGAAATTCTTTCCAAAAAATGAATAATTTCCATCTCACTGTGAAAAGACATCAGACAAATCCAAATTGAGTGATTCTCTACAAAATAGCTTTCAAAAAGTCAAAGTCATGAAAGATAAAGGCTGAGGAACTGTCACACACTGAAACAAGCTAAAGGGACATGACCCCCAGTGCATGCAAGGTCTCGGATGGGATCACGGAATGGAAAAGGGCCATTAGTGGAAAAATTGGGGAAATTTGAATTAGGCATGTAAGTTAGTTAATTTCCTGGTTTTGATCATTGTACTATGGTTACATAAGATGCTTACATTAGGGAAAGCAAGGTGATGGGTATATATGACCTCTCTGCTCTATATATTTTAATTGGCAAATGAAAAATTGCATGTATTTATGGTGTACACAGTGGTGTTTATACACACACACACACAAAGTGGAATGATTAAATCAAGTAATTAACATATCCATCACCCTCCATTTTATGTGATAAGAACATTTCAAATCCACTCCTTAGCAAATTTTAAGGGCTGTTTATAGTGCTTTTTTTTTTTTTTTTTTTTTTTTGCAGTTTTGGCCAGGGCTGGGTTTGAACCCGCCACCTCCGGCATATGGGGCCGGCACCTTACTCCTTTGAGCCACAGACACCACCCCCTATGGTACATTATTATTAACTATGGTCATCATGCTGTAAATAGATCTCTGGAACTTATTTCTTCTTCTTCTTTTTTTTTTTGTAAAGACAGAGTCTTAGCTTTATTGCCCTCAGTAGAGTGCCGTGGCGTCACACAGCTCACAGCAACCTCCAACTCCTCGGCTTAGGCAATTCTCCTGCCTCAGCCTCCCAAGTAGCTGGGAATACAGGAGCCCGCCACAAGCCCTGCTATTTTTTGGTTGTAGTTGTCATTGTTGTTGGCAGGCCTAGACCGGATTCAAACCTGCCAGCTCTGGTGTATGTGGCTGGCGCCGCCACAATGCCTGGCTATTTTTTTTTGTTGCATTTGTCCAGGGCCAGGTTTGAACCCGCCACCCTCAGTACATGGGGCCGGTGCCCTACCCACTGAGCCACAGGCGCCACCCAAACTTATTCCTTCTGTCACTTTGTAACCTTTAGCCAACATCTCCCTATTCCCTGCTCCCTCACACTAGCTTTGCAAGTTTTCTATAAATTTCAAATTCTTCCAAAATGAAAATTGTTTAAAAATTAATTCAAATAGACAAATCTGGGGGTCTCAGAGGAGACAGAAGAGCAAAGGGAATTGCATAATAAAGGTACAGCACAAAGGTGGTGGGTGACAGAGCACCAGAAGTACTTGCTTGAATAGCACAGGTATGCATACCAGGAGTGGAGGGATGCTCTTGACAGTCAGGCCAAGTTCGTCAGTGCCCAGCCAGGCGGAGGCCCATGGTACCACGAGGCACTGGAATTTAAGACATTGCGGCATCTAAAATCCACAATGTTAAAAAAAAACTGAACTTTTGTAATTACGGTTATGTTCCCTCCATTGATCTTCTTAGAAAAATAATCACAAAATAAGGATGTGAAGTTGCCTTAAAAAAAATCTCTAACACAGTTCCTTGCTTACATAAGTAAAACAGCTGGATAAGCTGTGGAAAGTCCAGCAGAAATACATAAGGTGATCTACAGACCAGAGAAAGTCTACTATTCTTTTCCAAATCAGTACTACAGAAGCCCTCCAGCTGAAACAAAACAAAACAAAACAAAAAAACCGTGTTCCAGGCTCGGCGCCTATAGCTCAACCGGCTAAGGCGCCAGCC
>NW_003852515.1:4468700-4483922 GCF_000181295.1 Otolemur garnettii | reverse complement strand
AAAAAAAAAAAAAAAAAAAAATCAAAAAATGTGTTTTCCAGAAGTGGGATAGAGAAAATGAGCTGGCTGGTGCAGGCCACTGGCCTAAAATTAGAGGCCATGGTAGTCAAACACATTTGGTAAACTCCAGTGACTTCGGTTCTTCACAAACAGAAAGCCCATCATTAAAACAGTAGAGGGCCAAATGGGGAAAGATCATAAAATCAAAATACAAATATTGAATACATACATGTTAGTTTTTTACAACTTAATTTAGGAGCTACGGTTAACTCTTCCCCATGCTAAACAGAACAAATGGTCTCCCAATAGCCTTTAGACTCTGAAGACATCGTCCACAGATGTGAAAGTGTTGTTGCAAATACATTTCCTCATGAAATTGTGTTCCAATTTATCGAACCTGACTGTCAAGCACCTCACTTTGACTTAAGCATGATTTTTGGAAGGGGATTTTGTGATTCTGTTTTGTTTTGTTGGGGTTTCTCAGGACCATGATGTGATGGCCCAGTTCTGTTCAGAAGGAGTTTGAGACTAAATGCAGCCTTGACTTTCTGGAGGAAAAGAAGTACACGTGAACTTGTAGCCTATTTGGTGAAGAGAGATAACCTTAGAGGTGAAGTGGATTACGTGCGTGTCTCTCTAAGAGTTCGCAGGAAGAAAAACAGCCTGTCTCACTTGGCTGCTGTGTAGACTCATTGTCTCCGGGAAAGTCATTACTTAAAAGCAGATGTGAAGACTGTAACAGTTGGTCTAAGTTACATTCAAGCAGTCATAAAAAGAGGTGGTCCCAACCATCACCCCAAACAGAGATATACATATCTAAGTGATAAAATGTTCAGATTTTAAACAATGAAGTCAACTATGGGAACAGTAAAACCATCTTACTCTGGTTCCAAGATATACTGGTAAGATAGCTGAGGATGGAGATGCTTACATATTACAGTGGCATTGACAAGTTTTTGTGTTTTGAAGAATGCTTGGTTATTCAAAACATCCCCAGCCTAAAGAACCCCAGAAGATGTCTCATCTGAGAACAGCAAACTATGGAAGAAATCTAAACTTTGTTTTTAAGCTGCTGAAACGTTTACAATCTACTTTACTTTGAAGTGGGAAAATGTCCAAAAGAGAGTGGCTTCAACTCCAAAGAACTCCAAGTACGCTATAAAGGCCGTTCATCTTTGCAGCAGTTAGGGTTTCTATGGTTATTTGTTTAATGCGGTTTGAGAACCAGTGGGTCTTGAAAATAATTGATAGTATATTTTTAAAAATATAGGATTTATTACTAGGAACCAAGACCAATCATCATTAATTTGTTAAGGTTGTGTTTTATTTATTTATTTACTTAATTTTTTTAGAGACAGGAACTCACTCCTTCACCTAGGATGGAGAGCAGTGGCTGGATCACAGCTTACTGCATCCTCGAACTCCTGGGCTTCAAGTGATTCTCTTGTCTCAGCCTCCCAAGTAACTAGGACTACATGCATGTGCCACCTTGGGTAGCTAATTTTATTTTATTTTGTTGCAGAGACTAAGTCTGTCTATGTTGCCAAAGCTGGTCTTGAACTCTTGGCCTCAAACCATCCTCTTGTCTCAGCCTCCCTTTGTGCTGGGATTACAGCTATGACCAACCATGACCCACAAAAAAATCGTGTATTGCCTTGGCACCTGTGCCTCAAGTGGCTAAGGCGCCAACCACATACACCTAACGTGGCGGGTTCGAATCCAGCCTGGGCCCGCCAAACAACAATAATGGCTGCAACCGAAAAAAAATAAAAATAGCCGGGCATTGTGGCAGGCGCCTGTGATATCAGCTACTTGGGAGGCTGAGACAGGAGACTCGCTTGAGCCCAGGAGTTGGAGGTTGCTGTGAGCAGTGAAGCCATGGCACTCTACCCAGGGGGACAGCTTGAGACTCTGTCTCAAAAAACAAACCAAAAAAAAATCATATTTATATAGCATTTACATTGCATTAGGTTTTATAATTCAGAGACGATCTAATGTATATGGGAAGATGTGTATACTTAGATAATATGCTTTTTTTTTTAAATCAGGGACTTGAGCACACACAGATAGTGGCTTTCATAGGAGTCCTGGAAGTAATCCCTCTCCGATGCCAAAGGAAGATTGTAATCATTCCTTCTTCATGCTGGGTATCAATCAGTCCCTACTGAATCCACCACACCCAAAGAACATGGTTCTGGATATAATGGAGTACCACCTAGCTAGGAGGATAGATGTTGCATCTGCACCAGATATAAGTACATGATATAGTTAACTACATAAAAAAAGAGAAGTTCATTTAACCATGGTGGGTTTCAATAGCTTACAAAGTATGGTCTCTAGAGAAAAATAGCTAAAAGTATAATTTTATTATTACTTTACCGTGGGATATGATGATGACTTCCCCACTGATGAATCATTGTTCTGATGATAGATTAAAATGCACTTGAGCACAGGCTGATCTTGATTTGTGATAGCCCCAAATGTCATTGCTGAAAAAAGAACTGTAAAACAAAATAAAAACCATGATGTTGATACATGCACACCTTAAAAAGAGATATGTATTGATCTTACAACCCAAGACAAAATATAATCAGGGAAAATTGGCCAAACTGAAAGTATGTAGGAAATTCAATGTCATACAAGGCGAGTATACTTTAAATCAAGAGCAGAGGTACTTAGAACAAGGCTATCCAATAAAATTATCTTCAGTGATGGAAATGTTCTATCCCTGTGCTGCCCAATATAGTAGTCACGAGCCACATGTGGCTATTAAGCTTTTGAAATAAAGCTAGTATATCTGAGGAAATGATTATCTGCACATAAGCCATTCTTTTTTCATTACTGATGCTTATAGAATCTTGTCTTTGAAACTAGTCCCCTAAAATTTTCAGAATTATGTACCTTGTTAAGAGTCTATTTTCATCCACTGTGCCAGGTACTTAGTGGGCCTTTCCAATCTAGAAAGTCATATCTGCCTGGTGTTTTCTTGTATTATTTCTTTGATATCTTTTTTCCCCTTCCCTTTCTGCTCTCCTATTATTTGGATTTTTTTTTTCTTTTTTTTGAGACAATCTCACTCTGATGCCCTGGGTAGAGCCACGGCCTCATAGTTCACAGCAACCTCAACAACCTCAAACTCTTGGGGCTCAAGAGATCCTCTTGCTTCAGTTTTTCTATTTTTTTTTTTTTTTTTTTTTTTTTAGCAATTTCTATTTCTTTATTTTTGTTGTTGTTGCTATTTGGCCGGGGCTGGATTTGAACCTGCAATCCTGGGTATACGGGGCCGGCGCCTTACTCACTAAGCCACAGGCACCACCCAGATTTTCCTATTCTTAATAGAGATGGGGTCTCACTCTTTCTCAGGCTGGTCTGGAACTCCTGAGCTCAAGCAATCCACCCGCCTCAGCCTTCCACAGTGCAAGGATTGCAGGCCTTAGCCACTGCATCTGGGCTATTCAGATGTTTTTCACAAATGACTGGCAATCTTGACAGTCTTCCCAAACAAGGTATATTAAGAACAAAGTGCTATGAGCATCCATTATAAGCTCTGTGCACATGGTGAGGCCTGTTGCCTGATATTTTCTGCAGGTTCATCTTTAGGTTGTTTCTCATAGGCCAGTCGGATTCTCCAGAGACAACTCTCTCTTGTCTGTGGCCTATTTTCTGGGAGCTAGTGCCTGCAATTTGTAACCTTTAAGGGGGTTCCTGCTTCCCAGTTTTCTCAACCTCCAGCTAAGATGCAGCTTTCTTCTTCATGTGTTTTAAAGCTCTCAAAATTTTGTTGTGCTCTCTTTCTCTATTCTCTTTGTCTTTATGTTTAATGCCTTTTATTCTCGGTCTAGAGTTTTCTTGTTTTAGAATTTCATTGAGGGATAATTGACAAATAAAAATTGCATATATTTACAGTATATACCATGATATTTTGCTATATGTACACATGGTGAATGAAGTTAACCAACCTATTCATCAGCTCACATACTTAACCACTTTTTTTTTTTTTTGGTGTGGTGAGAACATCTAAAGTCTATATATAAATGATATATTTATATCATTAACAACTTTTTTTCCTATCATTTGAGACTGTCCTTTGCACTGTCATTGAAATAGGAGGTAACTGTTCGACCATCTTGGTAATCTCATAATCTGAGACAGTCCCAGGGAGTTTAAGAACCTTTCCTGCCCCACTCTGTAATAACCTTTTAAGTGATTTTATTAGGTATAATTAGTTTATAATAAATTGCACACATTAAAAGTATACAATTTGGTAAATTGATATATATGCACCTCTAGAACTATCACCACAATCAAGATAGCAAATTTATCCATCATTCCCCAAAGTTTCTACAGGACCCTTTTGTCACCCTCCCTCCTACCATCCCACGTCCCTGTGCTCAAGCCACCTCTGGCCTGCTTCCAGTCACTATAGATTAGTTTGATTTCTAGAGCTTCATACAAATGAAACCATACAGTATAAACTGTTTTTTTTTAGGGGAGGGGTCCAGCCTCTTTCATTTGCATATTTTTGAGATTAGTCCATATTGTAATATATATTAGTGGTTCATTGTTTTTAATGAATTGCTTAATAGTACTCTTTTATATAGATGTAACACAATTTATTATTTTTTTAGAGACTTTGTCACCCTCAGTAGCATACCGTGGTGTTACAGCTCACAACAACCTCCAGCTCTTGGGCTTAGGCGATTCTCTTGCCTCAGCCTCCCAAGTAGCTGGGACTACAGGCACCTGCCACAACGCCTGGCTATTTTTTGTTGCAGTTTGGCCAGGGCTGAATTTGAATCCGCCACCCTCAGTCTATGGGGCTGGCACCCTACTCGCTGAGCCACAGGCACCACCCATGTAACACAATATTTTAATCCATTCACCAATCTATAGACATTTGAGCTGTTTCCACTTTTGCTCTTATAAAGCTGCTATGTCCTTCTTGATCCATGAGAAAAGGTGGTAGTAAAAAAATGTTTTTTAAGTAAAAAATTAAATGAAATACATTTTTAAAAACCCAATAAAACTGCTATGAACATTTGTGTGAAAGCCCGGGTATGGACTAGTATACTTTCATTTCTCTCGGGTAAATACCAAGGAGGTGAATGCCCAGGTCATAGGGTACATCTAGATCGATGTGTAACTTAAGAAAGTCCCAAAGTGTTTACCAAAGATATTTTATCATTTTATATTCCCCCTAGTAGTAGATGGGAATTCCAGTTGTATCACATCCTCACTAAGATTTGGTATGATGAGACTTCTTAATTTTAGCCTTTCTAATACATATGCAGTGTTTCATTATGGTTTTTAATTTGTGTCTTTCTACTGACTAATGTTCAGGATCCTTTCAGAGGCTTCTGTAACTCCTTTGGTGGTGAGACTGTTCACATCTTTTGCCCAAATCATCATTTTTAGTGGGGTTGCTTATTTTATTGACTTTTTTAATTGTCAAAAATTACATATACTCTTGGAGTACAATGTGATGTTGTAATATAAATACATTCCTCACTGGGATTTTAATATGCATTTCCCTGATGATTAGCAGTGTTGAGCATTTTTCCATGTGCTGTTCACTATTTATAAACAACAATGTCTTAAATATTTCAAAGCCGCTACAGAAAGGACTTGAAATGTTCCCAACACATAGAAATGATAAATACTCAAGGTGATAGATACCCCAAATACCCCGAATTCATCACACATTCTTATGCATGCCTCAGAATATCACAGGTACCCCCAAAGTATGGAAAATATTATGTACCAAAAAATGTTAACAGTTTATGTACTTATTTTTTCATGGTGAAAGCATTTAAAATGTACTCTCTCAGCAATTTTCAAACATACAGTGTATTTTTTTACAGTGTATTTTATTTTATTTATTTTTTGAGATAGACCCTCAAGCTGTCCCCCTGGGTAGAGTGCTGTGGCATCATAGCTCACAGCAACCTCCAACTCCTGGGCTCAAGAGAGTCTCCTGCCTCCGCCTCCCAAGTAGCTGGGACTATAGGTGCCTCTCACAACGCCTGGATTTTTTTTTTTTTTTTTTTGGGTTGCAGCCATCATTGTTGTTTGGTGGCCGGGCTGGATTTGAACCCGCCACCTTAGGGGTATGTGGCTGGTGCCTTAGCCGCTTGAGCCACAGGCGCTGAGCCTACAGTGCATTTTTAAATATGAGCATACTGAAAGTCACAATGCTGAGGACCGCGTGGCGGGCGCTGAGTTGGATTCGGACTCAGGCGGTGACTCAGGTCCCAGTCTTTGGGATGCTGGGCAGAGAAAGCGCCAGGCTTCCTTTCAGCCAGTGGGGCCTGCAGCCTCGAAATCTCCTCCTACAGGCCATCCCTGGACACACCATGCAGAAACCAGTCCAGCCCAGCCAAGACGATGACCCATCCCCTTCCACACTGCTCAAAGACTACCAGAACGTCCCTGGAATTGAGAATGTTGATGATGTCGTGAAAAGACTGTTATCTTTGGAAATGGCCAACAAGAAGGAGAAGCTAAAAATCAAGCAAGAACAGTTGATGAAAAAGGTCGTGGCAAACCCTGAGGACACCAGATCTCTGGAGGCTCGAATTGTTGCCTTGACCGTCAGGATACGCAATTATGAAGAACATATGCAGAAACATCGAAAGGACAAAACCCACAAACGCCATTTGCTGATGGGCATCGACCAGAGAAAAAAGATGCTCAAAAACCTCCGTAAAACCAACTATGATGTCTTCGAGAAGATATGCAGGGAGCTGGGAATTGAGCACACTTTTCCCCCTCTGTATTACCAAAGAGCCCATCGCCGATACGTGACCAAGAAGGCTCTGTGCATTTGGGTTTTCCAGGAGGCTCAAAAGCTGAAGAAACAAAAAAGGACCTTAAAAGCTGCAAAAGCGGCAGCTCGAAAACAAGACAAGAGGAACCTAGAGAGCCTTCCTCTAGTCTTCCCAGAGGCACTCAAAGAAAACCAATAAATTCTGAGCCAGGTAAAAAATAAATAAATAAATATGAGCATACTGACATTTATTTATTCAATTTGAAATTAACCAATGAGTGCCTACAATGGCCCAGAAAAGAAATCATATATTACAAAATATAATCAAATGCTGACATTTATTTTGTTTTATAGTACATCACGGTTAACTATAGTTATCATGCTGGTACAACAGAACTCCAGAACTTATTCCTCCTGGATAGCTGGAAAATCTCTACTCTTTATTATGGAGTTTTGAGAGCTTTTAAAAACATCCATAGGATATAAGTCTTCTATCAGATATGTAAATATGGTCAATGCCAATATTTTCTACCAATCTGGGGCTTGCTTTTTCAAAGACTAGACATTTTTAATATTGAAGATGTCCAATTTATTAATTTTTCTGTTATGAATCATGCTTTTGGGTTTGAATCTCAAAAACCTTCATCCAATCTAAAGTCAGAAAGATTTTCTCATAGAAGTTATGTAGTTTTAGGCTTTACATTGGCCTTACATTCACATTTTAGCTTTACATTCAGGTGTATGATCCATTTTGAGTTAACTTTACATAGGGCATGACCTTTGGGCCAAAGTTTTGCATATGAATGTATTTGCATATGAAGATTCCATTGTTTGAGTACCCTTTGTGGAAAGACTGATTTCTCCAATGAAATTACTTTTATCCCTTCGTCAAATATAAATTTACCAGTGATGGGCACATCTATATCCAGGAATAAACCAGGACTCAAGCATTTAAAAAATGATCCATGTAACCTAAAATATTTATATCCCTTAATTATTTGAAATAAATTTTAAAAAGTAAATGGACTAAATATTTCTGGTATATTTCTGAATCACTTTTCTGTTCCATTAATTCTGTTCAGTTCTTTTTTGGTATGTCTGAAGGCCAGTTTCACATTGTCTGGGTTACTGTTGCTTTATAGTAAGGTTTGAAAGCAAGTATTATATATAAAATTAATGTTAGAGATCCTCTTTTTTCTTTGTTTCTAAGTTGTTTTGATGTTCTAGATCTCCTGTATTTCCCTATGAATTTTAGAATCAGCTTGTTAATTTCTGCAAAAAAAGATCTCCAGGCATTTTACTGGGGATTTCATTGAATCACTAGATCAATTTAGGCAAAATTGACATTTATCACTATTGAGTTTTCTAACATATAAACACGGTATGTCGCTTCTTTTATTTAGGGATTGTTTCGTTTCTCTTAGCAATGTTTCATAGTTTTCAATATATGCATCTTGCCTGTCTTCATTCCTGTTTCATATTTTTGGACGATATTTTGGTATTTTCCACTTCAATTTCTGATTGTTATTTGCTGGGATATAGAAAGATGATTGATTTTTTTTCCACCTCGATATTACATCCTGCAAACTTACTGAACTTACTTATTCATGGTTTTCTCCTTTTTTGTAATATTCTATAGGATTTTTTACATAGACTGTCATGTTGTCAGCAAAAAACACAGTTTTACATCTTTCTTTCCAATGTGGATGCCTTTCATTTCTTTTTCTTGCCTTGATACAATAACTAGAATCTCTGGTACAATGTTGAACAGAAGTAATGAGAGTAAACATCCTAACATTGTGTCTGATCTCAGGAGAAAATATTTATTCTTTTACCATTATATGCAGTGTTAGCTGTAGGCTTTTCTTTTTTTCCTTTCTTTTAGACTGGGTCTCACTCTGCTGCCCAAGCGGGGTTGCAGGGTGTGCACATAGCTCACTACAGCCTCCACCTACTGGGCTCAAGTGCTCTTCCTCCTGAGTAACTAGGATGACCGTGCCACAATGCTCAGCTCGTTAAAAAAAAAATTCTGTAGATTTAGGGGGTCTTACTATGTTACCCAAACTGGTCTAAAACTTCTGGCCTCAATTGATCCTCCTGCTTCAGCCTCCCAAAATGCAAGTGTTACAGGTGTGAGCCACCATTGGTCTTTTGTAGATACCCTTAGTTTAAAGAAGATCATTTTTTTAATTTTAAAAATTTATTTGATATATTTTTTTCTATTACTTGCTACAGGTAGATCACTTCTATTTGTGGTTTGCTGAGAGGTTTCATCAATGATGGATGAATTCTGTCAAACGCTTCTTCTGTATCTATTGAGATGATTGTATACATTAGCTTTTGTTCTTTTATTTTTAAGCAATATTTCTTTGTTGGACTGTAAAGATAGTAAACTGGATTGATAGACTATCAAATGTAACCAACTCTGATCCCCTGGAATAAACCCCAGTTGGATATCAAGTAATACTTTTTTATATACCATTTAATTCAATTTTTAAAAAATACTACTAAGAATTTTTGCATTTATATTCATGACAGTATTTGTCTATATAGTTTTAATATATTTGTCTGGTTCTGGTATCAGAGTAATGTTGGCCTCGTAAATGTTATCTTTTCTTCAGTTTTCTTTCTTTCTTTTCTTTTCTTTTCTTATTGAGACAGAGTCTCACTTTGTAGAGTGCCATGGCATCATAGCTCACAGCAACCTCAAACTCTTAGGCTCAAGCAATTCTCTTGCCTCAGCCTCCTAAGTAGCTGGGACTACAGATGCCTGCCACAAGGCCCAGCTAGTTTTAGAAACAGGGTCTCACTCTGGCTCAGGCAATCCACCTGCCTTGGCCTCCCATAGTGCTGAGATTGCAGGAGTGAGCCACCCCGCTTGGCCCTTTTCTTCAGTTTTCTGAAAGACTTTGTATAATTGGTTTAATTTCTTCTTTAAATGCTTGGTGGATTTCCTTGTAAAGCCATCTATTCCAGTAGTTTTCATTATGTCTCAAGCTGTCACTCTGGGTAGAGTGCCGTGGCACCACAGCTCACAACAACCTCAAAATCCTGGGCTCAAGCTATTCTCCTACCTCTGCCTCCCAAGTAGCTGGAACTACAGGCACCCTCCACAATGCCTGGCTATTTTTTGGTTGTAGCCACCATTGTTGTTTGGCGGGCCCAGGCTGGATTTGAACCTGCCAGCTCAGGTGTATGTGGCCGGCGCTTTAGCCGCTTGAGCCACAGGCACCGAGCCAGTGTGAAAATATTGTAAACTACAAATTCAATTTCTTTATTATAGCATTATTTAGGTTATCAAACTTTTCTTGAATGAGTTTTGGTACTATGTGTCTTTCAAGAAGTTTTCCACTAAGTAAAAGTTGTCAAAAAGTAGAGACATAAAATTTCTAATAGTATTTATATATTATTCTTTTAACATCTATAGATTCTGTAATGCCGTTGGCTCTCTATTTGTGTCTTCCTTTTTCTTTTCTTTTTTTTTTTTTTAAGTAAAGATGGGGTCTTGTTCTTGCTCAGACTGGTCTCAAACACCTGAGCTCAAATGATCCTCCCACCTCAGCCTCCCAGAGTGCTAGGATTACAGGCATGAGCCACCACTTGTGGCCTCATTAAATTCTTTTTTTTTTTTTTCTTTTGAGACAGAGTTTCACTATGTTGCCCTGGGTAGAGTGCTGTGGTGGCACAGCTCACAGCAACCTCCAAATCTTGGGCTTAAGTGATTCTCTTGCCTCAGCCTCCCAAGTAGCTGGGACTACAGGCACCCGCCACAACGCTCAGCTATTTTTTTGTTGGTGTTGTCATTATTGTTTGGCAGGCCCGGGCTGGGGTTGAACCTGCCAGCCCTGGTGTATGTGGCCGGCGCTCTAGCAGCTGAGCTACAGGCACCCAGCCTTCCTTTTTCTTTTCTTGATCAGTTTGGCTAGAGTTTTATCTATTCTATTAATCTTTTACGGCTCTTTGTTCCATTGATTTTCTTGATGTTTTGTGTTTTCTTTTTTACTTCATTATTACTGTATTTCCTTTCTTTGGCTTTTTTTTTTTTTTTTGAGATATGGACTTTATCACCCCGGAGAGAGTGATAAAAAACAAGCCAGACACGTGACAGGCACCTGTCGTCCCAGCTACTTGGGAGGCTGAGGCAAGAGGATCGCTTAAGCCCACCAGGTCTTGCTCTGGCTCAGGCTGGTCTCAAATTCATGAGCTCAGGCAATCCACCCATCTCAGCCTCCCAGAGTGCTAGGATTACAGACATGAGCCACCGTGCCTGGCCCTCTTTTGCTCATTTTAATTTGCCATTTTTTCCTGTTTATTATGTTTGAATGGGATGTCATTGATTTGAGATCTCTGTTCTTTGCTGATATAACTTAATCCTATAATTAATAATTAAATTATATTTAATAACTAACAATTTAATATTAAACATGTCCTCCTAAGTACTGTTTTTGGGGCATCCCATAAATTCTGATATATTTCATTTTTATTCAATTAAAAATATTTTTTAACTTATCTTTTGGTTTCTTTCTTTCTTTCTTTGTTTATTTGAAACAGAGTCTCACTATGTTGCCCTTGGTAGAGTGCTATGGTGCTACAGCTCACAGCAACCTCCATCTCTTGGGCTTAAGTGATTCTCTTGCCTCAGCCTCCAAAGTAGCTGGGACTACAGGCACCCACCACAATACTTGGCTATTTTTTTGTTGCATTTGTCACTGTTAGCAGGCCCAGGCTGGGTTTGAATGTGCCTGCCTCAGTGTATATGGCTGGCACCCTAACCACGGAGCTACGGGCACCGAGTCTATCTTTTGGTTTCTTTTACTCACGGTTATTTAAAGTTTGGATTCCCTCCAATGTACTCAATACTAATATGAAACCAATATGTAAACAACTACATGCCCACATGACAGAAAAACACAAGCATATTCTAGTAAGGGGGAGGGAAGAGGAGGGGAAAGGAGAGGAGGGAGGACAATTGGCAGGTTCCCACCTAATGGGCACCAATGTGAGGATGTAGAATACCCCGTGGGGGAAGGGCTTAACTACAACTTGAACTTCTTAGAAACAAAAACAAGGTAGCCTAAAACATTTGTACCCTCATAATAATCTGAAACTAAATAATAATAATAATAATAAAGTTTGGTTTCTCACAGGGGATCTTCCAGATGTCTTTCTGTTAGTAATCTTTAATTTCATATGTTGTAGTCAGAAGATGCACCTTATATATCTTGAAACTTTTCAAATGTATTGAAGCTTGCTTTATGTTTCAGAATATGCTCTGTGTTGATAAGTGTATTGTGTGCACTTGACAAAATGCACATTCACATCATGGGTTGGGACATTCCATGATGTGCTTAGGTCAGGCTGCCTGATAGTAATGTTCAGGTCCTCTATGTCTCACTGATTTCTTTTCCCTTGTTCTATCAGTTATTACAGGAGGAGTGCTGAACTCCTTGTATAACTGTGGATTTGTCCATTTCTCCTTGCACTTCAATCAAGTTTTGCTCCATGTGTTCTCCAGCCCCATTATTAGATGCATAAACGCTTAGGATTTTTATGTCCTTTTGATGAATCAAGCATTATTGAAATGGCTCTCTGTGTTCCCAGCAATATTCTTTTCTCTGAAATATACTTTGTGTGATGTTATAATAGCCACTCTACATCTCCTTTGATTTGGGTTAGCATAAAACTTTTTTCCCCATACATTGACCTTTAACTATTTGTGTCTTCACATCTAGAATTGGTTTCATTTATGTGGCATATAGTTGGGTCTTGTTGGATTTTTTAAAACAAATCTGACAACTTCTGCCTTTAATCGTGACATTTAGATCATTTAAATTTAATGAGATTGATTATTGATGTGATTAGGTTTAAATTCTTGTTCCTTGTTTTATATTTGTCCAATCTGCTTTTGAATTCCCTGCTCCTCTTTTTCTACCTACTTTGGGAATAAATAAGCTTTTGGGGGGTAATAATTCCACTTTATTTCCTTTTTTGGATTATTAGCTATAATTCTTCATTTTGTTATTTTAGTAGTTTTTGAAGTCTATAGTATGTACCTTTATCTTAACACAGTCTATCTTTAAGTGTTATTACACCACTTCAAATATAATTTCATCCCTTTCAGAATTTGTGCTACTGTTGCTATATGTTGTACTTCTACATAACTTATAAATTCTACAAGACACTATTACTATTTTTGCTTTAAACAGTAAGTTACTTTTTTATTATTTGTTATTGTTGTTATTTATTATTATTATTATTATTTTTGAGACAGAGTCTCATTATGTCACCCTTGGTAGAGTGCTGTGGCATCATAGCTCACAGCAACCTCAAACTCCTGGGCTTAAGCGATTCTCTTGCCTCAGCCTCCCATATAGCTGGGACTACAGGCTCCTGCCACAATACCCCACTATTTTGTTGTTGTTGCAATTGTCATTGTTGCCTTAGCTGGCCCAGACCGGGTTCAAACCTGCCAGCCTCAGTATATGGCTGGCACCCTACCCTACTGAGCTATGGGCCCCGCTATTGTTGTTATTTTTGAGACGAGAGTCTCACTCTGTTGCCCCAGGCCAGAGTGCAATCTGGCCAGCATGGCTCACTGTAACCTCAAACTCCTGGGATCAAGCAACTCTCCTGCCTCAGCCTCTGGAGTAGCTGGGACTGCAGGTGCATGCCACTGACCCCAGCTAACTTTTCTATTTTTGGTAGAGAGTGTCTCTCAGTCTTGCTCAGGCTGGTTTTGAACTCCTGAGCTCAAAAAATCTTCCAACCTTAGCTTCCCAGAGGGCTGGAATTATAGACAAGTGTCACCATGCCTGGTGTAAACAATTAATTATCTTTTAGCAGGGATTTAAAAAATAAGAAAAAAGTCTATATTCACTCACATAGTTATCATATCCAGTATTTTTCATTCCTTTGTATATTTTCATCTTGTATTATATTATCTTTGTGCCTAAAGAGCTTTCTTTAATGTTTCCTATTGTGCCAGACTGGTAGTGATTATTTATTTTTAGTTTCTCTACATCTGAAAACATATTAGTTTCTTCTCCATTTTTAAAAAATATTTTCTTTATATATAAATTCTACATTCATATTATTTTTCCTTCAGTCCTTTAAAGATGTTGTCTGTTTTTTTTTTTTTAACTTACATTGTTCATGACAAGAAGTTTGCTAAATGAGTGTATCTTTTTATCTGGATGATTATAAGATTTTCTCTTTTATCAGGCCTGGTGACTCACACCTGTAAACCTGTAAACCTTTGGGAAACCAAAGCAGGAGCATTGCTTGAGTCCAGGACTTTGAAACTAGCCTGGGCAACATGATGAGACCCCATTGCTCTCTTAAAAAAAAAGATTTTCTCTCTATTACAGGTTTTAACCAATTTGATTAAAATGAGCCCTTTGAAGTTTTCTTCATGAACTATGTGCTTGAGTGTCATTGAACATCTTGGATCTGTGGGTTTACAATTTTTATCAGATCTGGAATTTTTTCCTTTATTACTCCTTCATGTATTTTTTGGTCTTCATCCTCCTCTTCATTCTCTCCTTCAGGGACTCTAATTGCATGTGTATTGGACTATTTGAATCAGCTCCCTGATTCTCTGCTCATTTTGTTTAATATAGTTTTCTCTGTTCATTTTGAATATTTTCTGTTGCTATCTCTTCAAATTCACTAATCTTTTCTTCCAAAGTATTTAATCTGCAGTTACTAATTTCATACTATGTAACTATAGTTTTCATCTCCAGACATTCAATTTGGGTAATTTTTAATACTCACTATGCCTCTATATAACATGTACAGTCTTTCTTCAATCTTAAGGAATATGTAGAATGTTGTTATAACAACTGTCTTAACATTCTTGCCTACTAATTCCACATTCTATGACATTTCTTGGTCCCTTTTGGATGATTGATTTTGCTCCTTATTATAAGTTGAATTTTTCTCCTTCTTTAGTTGTCTAATAATTTATTATCAAGTGCCAGATGTTGCAAATTTTACCTGGTGCCAGATGTCTTTGTAATCTGTTAAATATTCTTAAAGTTTTTCTGAGATGCAATTAAATTTATTGTAAACATTTTGTTTGCAGGTGGGTCCACAGCAGTGTTTATAATCTAGGGCAAATTTTTCTCCATTAGTATACTTCATCAAAATTAACAACTTATTGGCTCAGCACCTGTAGCTCAAGCAGCTAAGGTGCCAGCCACATACACCAGAGCTGGCAGGTTCAAATCCAGCCCAGGCCTGCCAAACAACAGTGACAACTACAACCAAAAAATAGCCCAGCATTGTGGTGGGCGCCTCTAGTCCCAGCTACTTGGGAGGCTAAGGTAAGAGAATTGCTTAAGCCCAGGAGTTGAGAGATTGCTGTGACCTATGATGCCACGGCACTCTACTCAGGGCAATAGCTTGAGGCTCTGTCTCAAAAAAAAAAAAAAAAATTTAACAATTTATATTCTTCA
>NW_003852515.1:4455820-4468443 GCF_000181295.1 Otolemur garnettii | reverse complement strand
AAAAAAAAAAAAAAAAAAAGGAAAGAAAGAAAATGAAAAGACAAGACTCAAACTGGAGGAAAAATTTTCTAAACACCTGACAGGTGAGGCACCCATGCTCAGTGGTTGGGGTCCCACCCACATACACTGAGGCTGGTGGGTTCAAACCTGGCCAGGGCTTGCTAAACAATGACAACAACAACAAAAAAACAGCTGGGCACTGTGGTGGGCACCTGTAGTCCCAGCTACTTGGGAGGCTGAAGCAAAAGAATCACTCAAGCCCAAGAATTGAAAGTTGCTGTGAGCTGTGATGCCACAGCACTCTACCGAGGGTCATAAAGTGAGACTTTGTCTCAAAAAATAAATAAATAAGCCTATCTGACAAAGAACTTATATCCATGATAAACAAAGAATACTTTAAACCAAATAATAAGAAAGTAAACACCCGATTAAAAATTGGGCAAAAAATATTAGGAAGCACTTCACTAAAAGAAAAAATAAGATGTCAATTAAGCATATGAAAAGATGCTTAGCATTATTAGTCATTAAGGAAATGTAAATTAAAACCACAATGATATATCGCTATATCCCTATTAAAATGGTTAAAAGACAAAAACAAAAAACTGACAATAACACATGCTGACAATGAGGATGAGCAATTACAACTCTCAGACATTGTTGCTGTAGATGAAAAATGCTACAATCACTTTGAAAAACAGTTCAGCAGTTTCCTATAAACATTCAATTAGTGTACAATCCTGCAATACAATACCACTCCCAGGTATTTACCCACCGAAGAAATTAAAACCAATACTCACACCAAAACCTCTATTCAAATATTTATAGCTATTTTATTCATAAGTACCAGAAAATGGAAGCAAATAATGGATAAGCAAATTGTGGCATATCCATACAATGGAATATTACTCAGCAAAAGAAAGGAAAATACGTAACATGGATAAATCCCAAATAGTTATGCTATGTGAAACGAATAGGTTCATAGACTATATATCATAAAATCCACTTATGTGACATTCTGGGAAAGGAAAAATGATAGCAGCAGAATGGAGATTACCGGCTGCTAAGGATTGAGGTTGATTACAAAGGGGCATAAAGAAACTTTTGGAAATGTTCTATAAGTTGATGTATTTAACAGTTAAACTCAAAAAACTACACACTTAAGAGGGTGAAATTTACTATATGAAAACTGTACCTCAATAAACCTGAGGCTTAAAAAGGCAAGTGGGGTCTGGTGTGTTCGCCTGTAATCCTAGCACTCTGGGAAGCCAGACTGGGTGAATCACTTGAGCTCAGGAGTCTGAGACCAGCCTGAACAAGATCTAGACCCACCCAATCTCTTCTAAAAACAGAAAAATTAGCTGGGGTATTGTGGCAGATTCCTCTAGTCCCAGCTACTCTGGAGGGTGAAGCAGGAGGATTGCTTGACCCTAAGAGTCTGAGATTGCCGTGAGCTACACTGCCACCACAGCACTCTAGCCTGGGCAACAAAGTGAGACCCTGTCTCCAAAATAAATAAATAAATAAATAGGACAGAGAAAGATTTGCCACTATCCAGTATTAAAGTTTTTCCCAAGAATCTGCTCCAAAGCCTAGTCGAAATCATTACAGTCCAGTTCCAAACACTTTTAGAACAATGAGGACAACTTTGGAATTGGAAACAAGCTCTCAAAATAGAATACTTTTTTTTTTTTTTATTTTTGGGCGGGGCTGGGTTTGAACCCGCCACCTCCAGCATATGGAGTCGGCGCCCTACTCCTTTGAGCCACAGGCATCGCCCAAAATAGCATATGTTTAAGGAACAAAATTATCTTTCTTTTTTTTTTTTTTTTGAGACAGAGCCTCAAGCTGTCCCCCTGGGTAGAGTGCCATGGCATCACAGCTCACAGCAACCTCCAACTCCTGGGCTCAAGCAAGTCTCCTGTCTCAGCCTCCCAAGTAGCTGGGACCACAGGTACCCGCCACAACCCCCGGCTATTTTTTTTGGTTGTAGCCATCATTGTTGTTTGGCGGCCAGGGCTGGATTCGAACCCGCCACCTTAGGTGTATGTGGCTGGCACCTTAGCCGCTTGAGCCACAGGCACCGAGCCCAGAATCATCTTTCTAAAACACAAATCAGACCTGGTGCAGTGGCTCACGCCTATAATCCCCTCAGTTCTTTCGGAGGCTGAAGCAGAAGCAGCGCTTGAGCCCAGGAGTTTGAGAACAACCTGGGCAACATAGTAAGACCCTCATCTCTACACAAATAAAAAAACAAGTAGCCAGATGTGGTGGCACATCCCTGTAGTCCTGGCTACTTGGAAGGCTGAGCCAGGAGAATGACTTGAGCCCAGGAGTTCGAGGCTGCAGTGAGTTATAACTGCGTTAATGCACTCTAGACTGGGTGACAGAAGGAGACCCTGTCTCAAAACCAAACCCCCCCCAAAACAAGCAAACAAAAATAATACAAAGCAGGGCACATTAATCCTCCACAACCGACAGCAATGGTTCTTTTCCTTTTTTGAGTCACAGACCCCTTTGAAAATCTGAGGATAGCAACTAACCCACTATAAGTAAAAAACAAAACTAACGTGCATGCACGCGCACGCACACAGATGTAACGAACCCCCGAAAGCCACTCAGACACTCGTGGTCTACAACATGGTAGCGTCCGAACTCCTTACGGCATCACCCAAACATTCCTTCCACGGGATGCATTCTGCTCGGTTAATTACAATTTAAATCTATCCATTGAACAGCCTTTAAGCCACTTGGTGAGTTACAACTTTATAAATGATAGTTAGTTACTCTAACCCTGAGGACTTTATTCTACACTGTTCCAGCAAGTTTGAATGGAATTCTACTTTTCGCTCTGCTCCATGTTTATTACTTCCCCGCTTTTTTCCTTGCTGTCCTGTCCTCACCCGCTCCTCTCTCTGTCAAGACTCACTGATTTTCCAGGGCTGGCTCTGGCTTTTCATCTCTTAATAGCGCTGTCTTATTCTCTGAGTCTGGGTTAGAGGCTCACCCTCTGTGCGTATTTCTAAAATTGCACTGCAAGTTTCCTGCTTTCTATGTGTCTGACCTTTTCCTGCGGACACCCCCTGCGTTAGACATGAGCTCTTCAAGGGTAGGAAACAGTACAGCACCCAACACATGTCCTGGACACAGACAGTGCTCAAAGTGTCTATGAAAGGAGGAAAAGAGGGAAGAAGAGTGGAAAAGAGAGAGGGAGCGACATCTCGTGACTCTAAACTCCAACGACTGCTTCGGACTTTATATAACTTTTTCTGCAAAGCATCTGTCTAACAAGGGGTGCAGCTGCGCTAATAGGTATTATCTCATGAAGGGGTAAGGTATCTGCTTATCTCCTTTCCACAAATGAGGAACTAAAGCACAGAGAAATTTCCCGCCAGACTAAAGAGCACATGTTTCCTAACTGTGGTGTTAGTCCTAATATATCTCTCTGCATTGCCTCCAAGAACAGAATACCTACCATTAGGAAAATCAGAACTCAAAGAGCGAAGTATTTGACGACTGAATTCAGTGACTATCTTATAATCAAAGCACAATATTTTAAAGAAATAATGACAATATCCTGCTTTAGCGTAAACTGTAAATAATCCTATGGAGGATTCTTGGCTACCAAGTGACCTTATAATGACAACAGTAAAAAATATTTTTACTGTTTAACCTAAAAAAAAAAATAGTTCCTCTTTTAGGATATTATGCAATTCCTCTGGCCACAAAAGAACACTGTGTGTACTTTATATTATTTTTAAATTTCCTTCACATGTGTTGGTACCTATAGAACAGAACCGCATGAGTCAAATTAACGATCATCGGGGACTTCTATAAAAGTTTGCATTAATTCAGGACCACTGATGATATAGCCACAGAAAGTGTTAAGTAAGTGAAACTAAGTCACTCAGGTATAAAGCTTATAGATTCTTCGACTGTGACTACCTGACAAGTGGCTAATGCCTTTTTGGAAGTTAGGGAAGAAATCTTAAGATCATAAAATCACCTGATGAAAACCAAATGGCTTTCCTCAGACAAACCACCTTGTGGAAGATTCATAAGGGTTTGCTGCTTCAGCGTGAATGTAGACTAGAGCACAGTGGCAAAACCAAGCTAAGTAGGCAAACAGTAAAGCAGATTAAGCCAATTCCCATTCTTCAATTTCCCCTCTCCAAATTCTTATTCCTGTTATCTGCAAGATCCCTTTCAAAGTTAAGAAAAATGATAAAATACAATGCTCTTGAGATGATTTCCTTTTTGTTAAATCAAAGCTTTGCCCAAAGATTAAGCCCAGCCTGGTGGGGTATTTGGGGAGCGAGCAAGATTGTAATCTTGAGCACTGAATGATAAGGGGCCTCTGTCACGCTCTGAGAAGATGAGAGAAACATGAAGAGCTGTGGAGGTGTGGCCCAAGCCAAGCCCCCCTGTGGGCTTCGGAGATAAAACGCAGTCCAGGAATGGGGTCAAAGAACACTGAGGAAAGTGTTTCTTCTCAAGACCTAGAAGATAGCCATATGTAATTTGGGAAAAGTTTATTTCCTTTACTTTAAATAGAAGAGCATTTTCATTCCCATAACCATTAAATACATACTATACATGCACATTTAAGTCACTTGAGGATTCCTATTCTGACCCGGCTGACGCTTCTTCATGGAAGCATGCTATTTCTAGTCTACACATACAGAGGGTGCCAGGAAACGTATGCGGATTTCAAGAAAGGGAAAAAGCTGTATTAAAATTATAATACTCAAAATATACCAATAACAAAAGATGAGTACAAGTCACATTGAGCACCCCTTATAATCACAGAAGTCAAACGTGATTTAAGTATTACAAATGTAAGGCCCATAGTTCCAGCTACTTAGGAGGCTGAGGTAGAAGATCATTTGAGCCCAGGATTCTGAGGCTACAGTGAGAGGGGATCTCACCACTATTCTCCAGACTGGGCAAAAGAGACTCTGTCTCTAAAGAAAAAAAATAACTGTGTTGGAAAGCTTAATTAATAGAAAGTTTCATGCTATCATGCTTTTCCTGAACAGAATAAAACTGTTATTTATACATAAATTACATAAATCACCCCCACTGTCACCTCTCATCTTTGTACCCCATGTGCCTAGCACAGAAATAGATATACCACAAAAGTTTATTAAATTAAAAATGTTTTTTCCTCTTCATACATGCTTTCTCTTCATTTTTCTTATCTGAAGTCTTGCCGAGGAATATAGATTAGGTAGGTAAGGCTTCCTCCTCAACATTTAATATCTCATTGCCTGATTTGTTTTTCAGTTAATCAATAGAAGAATTCAACAATAACAAGAAGTCTTTACTGATAACTAAGAATTACTGAAAGTGACCTTTTTCTTTGTTTTTGAGACAGAGTCTCACTATGTTGCCCTCAGTAGAGTTCTCTGGGCATCACAGCTCACAGCAACCTTAAACTCTTGGGCTGAAGCAATTCTCTTACGCCAGCCTCCCAAGTAGCTGGGACTACAGGCACCCACCACAACGCCTGGCTATGTTTTTATTGCAGTTGTTTAGCTGGCCCAGGCCGAACCTGCCACCCTCAGTGTATGTGGCTGGTGCCATAACCACTGTGCTACTGGCACCGAGCCTGAAAGTGACTTTTCAGTTACAAAAAGTAGATCCATTCTTTAATGGAAGGCAAGTAGTTCACAACTAAATCTAAGAGGATCATTTTTCGTAGATAGATACAAAGTACCTAAGAAGAAATGAATAGCCAATCTAAACCTATATCACGGCAAGAATTAAAACGAGACTCTTAGGGCTGGAGGGGACTCCAACATCAGGTGACCAGGTCTGATGTCCCATCCTATCCCCACCTAGCTTTGCTGGCATCCCTTCCCTTCACCTCTTCTAGAATCATTCTCCCATGGGGTAGCAGTTCACAAGAAGGCAAATAAAGACAAACAAGGGCAAAAGATAGCTACAAGAATGAGTAATTTAAGGCTCTGAGTATCAATTATTCTGACGCTAGTAAGAGATATGGTATCACAATTCTTGAAATACTGAAATGCCCCTCTCTGCCCAGTTTTAGCACATGATACAGATAAGGCCATGAGGGAGGACATTCTTTAAACACCACTTAGGAAGCTTCACCGTTGTTCATGAAAAGTGGTGCTGATGGTGTAAGGGAAGTTGGAATCTCACATTATAATTCAAGGAATTTAACACTTTTGAGCATTTTAAAGTCTTCACTTTATAGCTTCTCACTTTATTCTTCTTTATTCAAGAAAATAAAATTTAATGCCAAATTATAAAATCTGTAATACTAACCGTTGGCAAAGATGTAAGGAACTGCTTGCTATACACCGCTAGGGGGATGTAAACTACTACAACCACTTCGGAAAACTACTTGACAGTATCTACCAAACCTTAAATATGCCACCCTTTTAATCTAGGAATTCTACTTGTGGGTATAATCCTAAGAGAAAAGGGTTTTTATGCAAAACAATGTTCATTACACAAAATCAGAAACAACTTACATGTTCTTCAATGATAGAACAGTTACAACAAATTGTTGGGCCAGCCATGGTGGCTCATGCCTACAAACCTAACATTTTGGGAGGCCAAGGTAAGAGAATTGCTTGACGCCAGGCAATCAAGGTTATCCTGGGCAACACGGCAAGACCTTGTCTTTACAAAATATAAAAACTATTAGCCAGATGTAGTGGTGCACACCAATAGTCCCAGCTACTTGGGAGGCTGAGGAAGGAGGATCACTTGAGCCCAAGAGTTTGAGGCTGCAGTGAGCTGTGAACATGCTACTGCACTCCAGTGTGGGCGACAGAGCAAGACACAGGCTCAAAAAAATAAATAAACAGTAACGTATATTCATACCAAGGAACGGCACCACAATTCAAGAAAAGAACCATTGCTACAGAGAACAGGGTTGAGTTGGCTTTTGCCATCACAATGTTGAGTAAAAGAAGCTGGACATAAAAGATTTCATAATGATGATTCGGTTTACATAAAGTTCAAAAACAGGCATAAGTAATCTATGGTATTAGAAGTCAAAGTCAGTTAGTAGTGGCTAACTGGACGGGGGCGGGGAGGTCAGTACTGACTAAGTGTAGCTAGAATTGCTCTGTATCTTGATTCAATAGTAGTTACATGGGTGCGCCATACAAGAAAACTGATGGAACTGTGCTCTTAAGATATGTGCATATTTAATGAAGACTAATTATACTTCATTTAGAAAAATGTGGAGAGAGAGATATGAAAATTTCTGAGACCTTTCCCAAATATGAAAGAATTCAATGCAGCTTAAATGAAGTTGTAAATGTTGATGTTTATACCTTTAGAAAGCCTATTATGAAAAAAATAAAAATAAAAAAATAAGAATGAAAGCCTATTATGCTACTGAACAAGGCACTTACCACTTAGTATCATTTGTAACAAAAAGCTAACATTTTGTATTTCTGGAATCTGAAAAACATATGGTGCTATACATCTGAAATGTACATATTTACCAACTAGTAGAGACAAATGTTTAAGAAATTTAAATCGTGTTTTTCCAACCCCTCCGTATTTTACATTTCTTTCTCTTTACAATTCTGAATTATCTGTAACAAACGCTATTGGAAATAATTCCCACATATTTATATTGCAATTTTTTTCTCTGTTTGCCACAGAGACTTCAAGTTAGAATCCTTGAATCTCAGAGCTGAAGAGGACGCAGCCGGACTCCCTCACAGGACAGAAAAGGAGGCCGGAGCGGAGAGTGCGGGTCGCAAGGTTGCAGACCTAGGGCAGGGACCCGAGCTCCTGGGCTCCCAGAACCTTCTCCACCGATCCAATTCTACTCAACCTTCGCATCTTTCCGACCACAAAGCTAACACGAACCGATCGGGAAGGAATTTTTTTTCTTTTTTTCAGTAACAACTGTGCTACCCAGCAGATTATTTGGGGACAGTCCTCGGAGTCCTTGAAAACCCACTGGGGTTTAATGCTAGGATAAAAAGAGAGTGTAGGAGAAAGTGACAGCTAGTATCTTAATATGCAAATCCTGTTTACATAATTTTTCCAAAGTAACTATTCGTTGATCTAAGAGAAATTTGGCGGAGGTGGGGGTCGTTAGTGGGGATGATTCCCTCTGGGGGAGAACGCAGGCGCATTTTCCCTTCGGAACTCGCTCCGTAAATCAAAACCTCAAAAAAAGAGTTAAAGACGCCACCCAAGACCTACAGCATCCAGGGGTCGGTCGGGACGAGGTCCCCTGGCGCCTAGCTGACAGCTGCAGACCCACACCTACAGCCCAGGACCCGCGCGCCCGGGCCGAGCCGGCGGCCGGTGAACCCCCGACCCCGCGCAGCACCTCGGCGAGGCCGCCCGCGGAGTCCGGGCCGCCGGTCGGGACCACGGCCCGGACCACCGGAGCGACGTTAGAGAAGAGGGAGGAGGACGAGGGGTGGGAAAAGCCGGGCTGTGGGCAAGTTCTGGTAGAGTCGGGAGGGCGCGAAAGAGGGGAGGGGCGCGGGAGGCGATGGAGCGAGCGAGCGCGGGGAGGAGCGCGGCGGCGGGGCTGGAGGAAGCGCGCGCCCGGGTCCCTGGAGCGGGGTGGGGGCGGAGGGGCCGCGCCGGGGACCGCGGGGGGCAGAGAGCCGGCGAGCTGGGCCTTACCGAGCAGCGGCAGCCGGCCGCCGCGGCGCGTCAACGCCGGCATGGCCTCCGGAGCCCGGGGTCCCCAGGCCGCGCCGGCCCAGCCCTGCGATGCCGCCCGGAGCGGCGCGCCCCGCGCTGCAGGTGGCTCTCTTAAGGATGCACGTCACCGACCGCAAATTCCCTTGCACGGGTGCAAAGTGGAAGGGGGGAGGAACCCTCTTCCCCAGAGGCAGGGGCCGAGGCGGGAGCGGAGAGGTTGGGCCGAGCCGAGCGGCCGGTGCCTGTCGCAGCGCTGCAGCCGACCCACGTGCCCGCGGCGGTCCGCAGCCTGGGTGAGCGGCGCCTGGGGCTCCCCGACTGCGGCGGGGGACACTGGGCGCGGTCCCGCCGGGGAAGTTACACTGGGTCCGCGGCTCTGGCTGCCTTGCTGCCCCGAACCCTCTCTTCGGATCCGGAGCGTGGGGACCACAAGGAGCCACGATCCGCCCTCGTTGAGCGCGGGGCTCTTTGAGGCCCCAGGAAGGGTGCTGAATCCACGCCACACGCTGACGGCTCCGGCCAGCGCGCAGGCGAGCACAGGGTCTCTTTCCTCCCGAGGATCTTAATTGTGGACTGGGTTTCTTTGTCTCTCTCTTCATATCCTGAGATGCCCAGGATGCTCGGGACTCAGTCAGCAGCGGGATTGAGAAAAATAGGCCGATTTCGATGTCAGCCACGGCAGTTAGGGAGTCAGAACAAAACACAGATACATCCCAGAGGATGTTTTGAATTATCCGCTCGGCGGTTCTTGTTCTTAATCACATAAATTTTTTGAGCTGAAAATAATTTTCTTTGCAATAAGTTGAAGAAAGATTGGAGAGCTCTGGACGCCAGTTCTGATTCTTCCCTTACTTAACTAGCCCTTTGACCTCCGCCAACCACCTGTCCTCTGAGTCTGTTTACTCACCGTAAATGAAGGGGTGGATGTCTCCCAGTTCTAGGATTTCCACGTTCTTAATTCCTTTAATCATTTTCTAATAAAGCATAAGAATTGGCTTTTTGCTCTTGGCTATTTCCTTAGATGTGGTCTATAGTACAACAGTTTTTCCCACTTAGGGCATGACAGAAACTTTAGAAATGTCTACCACTAATGCAGCCACTAAGGAAAATACTGTAGCAATTTCTGGAAGAATTGAAATCCGTGTGATCTAGCAATTCCACTTGTACAGATGTACTCCAAAGAATTGAAAGCAGGGTCGGCGCCTGTGGCTCAAGCGGCTAAGGCACCAGCCACATACACCTGAGCTGGTGGGTTGGAATCCAGCCCGGACCACCAAACAACAATGACAGCTGCAACCAAAAAACAGCTGGCCGTTGTGTTGGGTGCCTGTAGTACGAGCTACTTGGGAGGCAGAGGCAAGAGAATAGCTTGAGCCCAGGAGTTGGAGGTTGCTGTGAGCTGTGATGCTACCCTACCCTACCCAGGGTGACAGCTTGAGGCTCTGTCTCAAAAAAAAAAAAAAAGAATTGAAAGCAGGGTCTTAAAGAGATATTCGTACACCCATGTTCAAAGCTCTATCATTCACGATAGCAGAAAGATGGGAGCAACAGGGTATGGTGGAAGACACCTGAGACCCCAGCCGCTGAGGAGGCCGAGGCAGGAGAATCATGGGCGGCCAATAGAGTCCAGTCTGGGTGACATAGCCAGATCTCATCTCTTAAAATAAAATAAAAAAGCGAAAGCTACCCAAATATTCATCGGCAGAAGAATGTATACACAAAATGTGATATATACATACAATGGAATGTTTCAGATTCAAACAGGACAGAAATTCTGATACATGCTAAAATACAGATGGCTCTTGAGGACATTATGCTAAGTGACATTAGCCAGTCACAGAAAGTTACAGAGATGAACATGAAGTACATCTTCAAATGCATAGAGACAGAAAGGTGGTTACCGACTTGGGATAAGGAGGGAAGGGAGATTAAGAGTTTAATGAGGGCAGAGTTTCAGTTTTGCAACATGAGGAGAGTGCTGGAGATTGGTTGCACAACAATGTGAATCTGTTTAATTAACAGTACTAAACTGTATGCTTAAAAGTGTTTATAATAGCAAATCTTATGTATGTTTATTTTATCACAATTTTGAAAAATGTTTAAGAATGTTGTGACTACCTTAGGACGCTGACGAAAGAAGGCATGAAATAAGTGGGACCAGAGGAGAGGAAGCAGGGCAGCAGGCTGGGGATGGAAAGAAAGGTGAGCTCCTGAGCTCTCCAGTTGCTGCGGTCTAACCATTACCTTGTATTTAAAGCTCAATTCCGGCTGGGCGTGGTGGCTCACACCTGTAGTCCTGGCCTGTGGAGGCCGAGGCCAGTGGATTGCCTGAGGTCTGCGGTTCGAGACCATCATAAGCCAGAGTGAGACCCCCGTCTCTACTAAAAAAAGCCGGGCATTGTGGCCAGCGCCTGTAGTCCCAGCTACTTGGGAGGCAAAGGGCAAGAGAATCGCTAAAGGAAGAAAAGGGAAAAAAAATTTTTTTTAAACTTAAAAAATAATTTTTTTTTTTTTTAAAAAGCTCAATTCCTGGCTTGGCGCCTATAGCTCAACCGGCTAAGGCGCCAGCCACGTACACCTAAGGTGGCAGGTTCAAATCCCCAGCCTGGACCCACCAAAAAACAATGACGGCTGCAACCAAAAAATAGCCAGGCGCTGTGGCGGGCGCCTGTGGTCCCAGCTACTTGGGAGGCGGAGGCAGGAGACTCGCTTGAGCCCAGGAGTTGGAGGTTGCTATGAGCTGTAATGCCATGGCACTCTGCCCAGGGGGACAGCTTGAGGCTCTGTCTCAAAAAAAAAAAAAAAAGCTCAATTCCTGCAAGTTTTAAAGGAAAGAAATGGCTACACATTTGTAAAACACTAGCTTGGGTGGAACACCCGTTCCGGACACAAAATCATAAAATATCACTGCTTTTTCAAAGAACCTTAACCATAAGGCAGAAATCTCTGTGAGAAAGGGTAGGGAGAGGAGAGAAATTGGAAATGGTTTCTATGAACAATTGATTTTCTCTGGAAATTGATGGACAAAAATAATTCTAAAAAGCAACTTTAAGGCCAGGTATGGTGACTCACACCTATAATCCTAGCACTTTGGAAGGCCGAGGTAGGAAGATCTCTTGAGGCATTTAAGACCAGCTGGGCAATAGTTAGACCTTGTCTCTACAAAAAAATTAAGAAATTAGTACACCTGTTGTCCCAACTACGGAGAGACTGAGGTAGGAGGATCACTTAAGCTCAGGAATTAGAGGTTGCAATGATCTACGTTGACACCATTGCACTCTAGCTGGAGCAACAGAGCAAGACCCTGACTGAAAAGAATTAATCAATTAATTAAAAGAGCAAATTTGGGACTAGGTGCAGTGGCTCATGCCTGCAATCCTAGCACTCTGGGAGGCTGAGGCAGGTGGATTGCTTGAGCTCAGGTGTTTGAGACCAACCTGAGCAAGAGGATTGCTCAAGCCCAAAAGTCTGAGGTTGCTGTGAGCTATGATGCCACAGCATTCTACCGTGGCTCAAAAAAATAAAATAAAATAGCAAATTTTATAGACTGAAATTTTTTAGAGTATGAGGTACAAGCTAATATTTAGAAGGTGAGATAATGTCCATTTATTCTTTGAAGTGTGCCAAGAGTCATATCTGATCTATGGGTCATTACAAAAGTTTTGCGATACACAAAAATCAAGAAATATAAACTCTACATGGATGGAAACAAATGAAACCCTCCTAGCAATAAACTGAGCAAGTGACACGTGGCACGGGTGAATCAGAAAGGATGATGCTGGCTGGGTGCCCATAGGTTAGCAGTTAGGGCTCTGGCCACATACACCAGGGCTGGCAGGTTCAAACCTGGCCCCAGCCTGCTTACCAACAGGGATAACTGGGCGGCTCCTGTGGCTCAAAGGAGTAGGACGCCGGCCCCATATGCCAGAGGTGGTGGGTTCAAACCTAGCCCTGGCTAAAAACTG
>NW_003852515.1:4448477-4455565 GCF_000181295.1 Otolemur garnettii | reverse complement strand
GCCAGAAACTGCAAAAAAAAAAAAAAAAAAAAGGAATTCAATTAAAATAATAATAATAAAAAGTAAGTCTTATGGGGTCAGGAAGTTGAAAGAGGAAAATTCAGAAAGGAGAAGAGTAAGCTTGTTTCTAAGTTGAATATGTTGTCTTATATTAGTCCTCCAAATCACGTATGTTATCTAGGTTTTTATTACCCTTATGCTTAGCTGCTATGTAGAATGGAGTAAGTGGTGATCTAGCTTACCAACATCTTCATAACATGCTTCCAGCTCTTAAATCACACAAATATCTCCCTGCTCTCTTTGCTCTCTTAAAAAGTTATAATGCAGTATAGTGTCAGTGAAAGCTAAATACTTTAATGTCATCTTTAAAATACAAAGTTTTATATTTTCCTGAAAATAAGGGGCCAGCCAAAAGAATATTTGAGTAAGATTCATGCACATTCAGAAAAGATGTAAACTATATATAGTATAATTTCACACATCTTTTATTAACGGAGGCTTTGAACCCACCAATTGGCAAAATCTGACAAAAGAAAGGTTTAGCAAGAATTAATTGCAAGAGGGAACATTAGCTACTGCTACGGGGAGTCTAAATGGGCATGAGAATTTTGAAAAATAATTTGGCGTTACTTACTTAAGTTGGATGTCTGCATACCCTCCACCCAGATTCCCCCCAGACATAAAGTTTAGTGAAACTCTTATACATATGTACCCAGAGACATGTACGAGAATGTCCCCAAAAACTTGGGAACAGTTTAAATGCCCACCAATGAAAGTCATTGGTAGTGTAGTCATACAATGAAATCTTACATAATATTAAAAGTGAATTAGCTGAGTTTACCTGAAACAACACGGATGAATCTCACAAAAATAATGTTGAGGAGGGAAAGCAAGTCATTTAATAATAGACCTAATTCTCTGTGGGAATGTATATTCATAAAAGGTAGAAGGAAAGTAAAGAAATAATTATTGCAAAAGTCAGGATAGTGGTTACCTCTAATATGGAGAACAGAAGGAGATTTACGTAGAGAAGGCAAACTCGAGATTTCTAAGGTACCAGCATAGCTTACTGTTCATAGAGCACTATAGCCTTGAACTTCTGGGCTCAAGGAATCGACCTGGTTCAGCCTCCCAAGTAGCTAGGATTATAAGCATGTGGCACTGCACTTGGCTTTACACTCATGTTTTTTAGCCTCTGTGGTGGGTGCCAGATGTTCATTTTATTATTATCCTTTAAACCACATATTTACTTTCATACAGTGCTATATTATGTATTTCACAATAAAAGAAAATTTAAAAGGAAGTTTGACACATTTCTGCCTATGAAGCAGTCTTATACATAGTATAGATGAGTTAACAACATTTTAATCTGCCTAAGATCTCAATCTACCAATTTATAAGAAATTTATAGGACATTGGAACAAGGTAAACAACTATTTAGGGATACCATCAGAGAATTCCAGCCTCTATGAAATGTTATAAGATAAATAACCTGGTTTCTTCAATCAAAATTTATAGGTAAATGAAAACAGATTAGCCTATAGAGTAAAGTAAATCTAAGGGGCTCGGTGCCTGGAGCTTAAGCAGCTAGGACACCAGCCACATACACTTGAGCTGGGAGGTTCGAATCCAGCCCAGGCCTGCCAAACAACAGTGACAACTACAACCAAAAAATAGCCGGGCGTTGTGGTGGGCACCTGTAGTCCCAGGTATTTGGGAGGCTAAGGCAAGAGAATCACTTAAGCCCAAGAGTTGGAGGTTGCTGTGAGCTATAATGCCACAGCACTCTACCCAGGGCGACAGCTTGAGACTCTGTCTCAAAAATAAAGAAAGAATAAAATAAAATAAATCTAAGAGATATATCAAGCAATTGTAATGTTCAATGTGAAGATACTATTTGGATACTGACTTAAGCAAACTGAAAAAAATTACAAAATAATTGTGGAAAAGTGACCACTGGTTTTAATTTTGATATTAAGTAATTATTGTATAAAAATTCTATGTGTTCTTGTAATATACTTGTTTGCCTATCTCCTATGTATTTTTTTAAACACACAAATGATCTTTAAAATGCAAGGCATTTCTCTTAAATTAGCCTAACTGAACTTCGTTACCTGCTTTCACTTTGGAATGTTTGTCAATCTCCATGTTTTCTGGTAATAAATGTTTTTATAGAAAAAAAATTCTATTGTGATGGCCACGTATTTTTAAAATAGTTTCAGTCTTTCTAGAGGTTCACATGAACTGTGTACAGATGAAATGGTACAAAATGCAGAGGGTGAGGGGTGGAATGACTGCTAACAGGAACAGGATTTCTTTGGGGAGATGATGAAAATATTCTAAAATTAATGCTGATGTTTGTACAACTGTGTAAATACATTAAAATTGATTGAGTTGTACACTAAGTAGGTGAACTATACGACATATAAATTAGATCTCAATGAAGCTGTTTAAAATGATATATGAGGCTGGGTACAATGGGTCAGGGTGGATTGCCCTGAGCTCACAGGTTTGAGGCCAGCCTGAGCCAGAGCGAAACCTCCATCTCTAAAAACAGCCGGGTGTTATGGCAGACTCTTGAGAGGCCGAGACAAGAGAATTGTTAGAGCGTGAGCTATGAGTTTGAGGTTGCTGTGAGCTATGATGCCACGGCTCTTTACTGAGGGTGACAAAGTGAGACTCTTTCTCAAAAAAAAAAAAAACAATGATGTAGGATCAGTGATTTTCTTCAAAATAATTTGATCTGGAAATTTGAGCAGAGGAATCAAAATTGACCATGTGTGACTAATTGACAATAATGACATAGGTTCATTTCACTTTTCTTAGAAATGTTCTATAATAAAAAGATTTTGGAGGAAAAAAGACTTTGAAATAATGGATTAGTTAAGTTATCCTGAATGTATGGAAAGTGACTACCCTCCCTTAGACCTCATCATGTTCTTTACCATCATTTTACTAACTCATCTAGACAGGACAGGATGAACTATAACATAACCCTGGGAACTGTTTCTGTGATGCAAACAGATGGCAAACAGGTGAACTGCACAACTCCAGCTGCAGAACTTTATAATAACAGACAATTCTTCTTCTATGTCTAAGATGACTTCAAAATAATCATCTTAGAATTCTGGCGACAGATAGGATATTAGTTTGCTAGGGCTGCCATAACAAGTACTACAAATGGGGTGGCTTCAACAGACATTTATTGTCTCATAATTCCGGAGGCTGGAAGACTCAGATCCAGGTGGTGTCTTCCTGGGTTGATTCCTTCTGGGTGCTGTGAGGGACAACACGTCCCAGGTCTCTGCCCTGACTTGCACTGGTTTGCTGGCAGTCTCTGGGGCTCCTTGGCTCTGGTTGCATTGCTCTCATTTCTGTCTTCATGTCCACGTGGCAGTCTCCCCGTGTGCATATCTGACTCTGGGTTCAAACTTCTTTTCATAATTGGATTCAGGGCCCACTTAATGACCTCACTGTAACTTGTAAATTGTAATCCCTGTAAAGATCCTGTCTCAGAATAAGGTCACATTCTGAAGAACAGGGCACCGCCACCCTTGATATATTATTTTTTACAAAAAATAAAATTTTTCGTAAAATTTTACAATTTATTTCTACCAAAAATATAACTGGGTAATCTTTATAAATTAATACAAAAATAGGAGATGCTGAAGTTGTAAAAAAAAGCATACAAACTACCTAACATGACAGCTATTAGATTTTTAAACATTAAATATATGCATATTCTTTTTTTTTTTTCAGGTTAATATGAGGGTACAAACAACCAGGTCACAGTATTTGAATTTTTTAGGTAGAGTCCCTTTTGTAGTTGTGTCCCACACCTAAAAGTTTCGCCAAACACCTCTAATTGTGCCCATTAAGTGGGAGCACCCCAAAACCCCTTTGCCCCCTCCCATATTCAAGTAGTTAGAACACAATACACCAAAATGCAAACTGGTTTTCTCTGATTTGTGGCCTTATGAGTGAGATGGAACTAGTTTTTCATTAGAAATCTGAGGCTCAGAGCAATTAGGTGACACACCCAAAGTCTCACAGCTAGGGAGAGGCTGAATGGGATTTGAATTCAGTTGACTAGCATCCAAAGTTCCTGTTCCTAACCACATGCCTCAGTATAATATTAATAATTACCACCATTGGTGTGCCTACAATATGACAAATATTGCATTAATCACTTTACAACCTTTACTTCATTTAATCTTGAATAACAATTTTAAAGTTAGGTATTATTATTCCAACTCCAAAGAAGTCTAGTAAGAGCCTAAACTTTGAAACAGCGAGAGATGGATGACTCAGGAGGTCAAAGGAGGGATTTTTGAAAAGAAAAAAGGTTACAAAGATGGTGGTATCTGTTGTAAAGACTCTTTGACTCATCTCACATTGACAAAAATACCTAAGGGCATAGGGGATTTGAACCCTGAGGAAAGAGGTAACATATCTATATTGAATTTATATCCTACAGAGAAAACATCTCCTTTCTGGACATTTTTCATACTCTATATATTCAGTTATGTGTCATTTAACAATGGGGATATGTTCTGAGAAATCTGGTGTTAGGTGATTTTATCATTGTGCAAACATCATCGAACGTACTCACAAACTTAGATGGTATAGCCTACTATACACCAAGGTTACGTGGTGTAGCCAATTGCTGCCAGGCTATAAACTTGTGTATAGCGTGTTACTGCAATGAATACCGTACAATGCTAATATAGTGATAAGTATTTGTGTATCAGCCAGGTGTGGTAGTTCACTCCTGTAATCCTAGCAGTCTAGGAGGCTGGGATGGAGGATCAGCTGGGGCCAGCAATTAGAGACCAGCCTGAGAAAGAGCAAGACTCCCATCTCTACAAAACTTAGAAAAATTAGCTGGGTGTGGTGATGTGTGCCTGTAGTCCCAGCTACTTGGGAGGCTGAGGCAGGAGGATCACTTGGGCCCAGGAGTTCAAGGTTGCAGGGAATTATGATTGCACCACTGCCCTCTAGCATGGGTGACAGTGTGAAAGAAATCTGTTTCAAAAAAACAAAAACAAAAACTCCACAATGACAGGTATGCAGTACGCTCTCATAAACCAGGGAGTATTTGTTGCATGCCTAATTGAATTATTTTGACATGTTTCTAAAAACCTTTTTTTTTTTAACATTTCAAACATACATAAATGCACAGAGAACAATGTAATGACACATGTATCCATCATTCTTTTTCAGCAATGATCATGATTTTGCCTCTTTCAGTCAACAATTACTAAGTGCCTTCTGTATGCCAGGCACTGGAGTTACACAGGTGGGAAAGACCATTCTTACATTCAAAGAGTTATATAACATAATATGGCTTGACAGCCATATAAACAAATGTTTGCACCAAAGAGGCATGTGCCAGGTCACAGTGGAATGTGTGTTCAATTCACTAAAAAAAAATTCCCTTCACTTCTGGTCCTTAGAAACCTGGCTTTGTCCCTCAAAAACTGCCTCTTCTGTAGCTTTCTCAAATGGTACTTTTTTCTCCCAATTCCATATACGTGTATGATAAAGCCTTCTGGCTACCACAGGACCATTACCTGTTTTTTGCTCCTCTTTGCTTTTAGTCCATTACCTCCTTCCCCGCCTCTTTTAAAAATAATATTCTTTGGCTCAGCGCCTGTAGCACAGTGGTTAGGGCGCCAGCTACATGCACCTACAGTCCGGGTTCGAACCCAGCCTAGGCCAACTAAACAACTGCAACAAAAAAATAGCCAGGCATTGTGGCGGCGCCTGTAGTCCTGGTTACTTGGGAGGCTGAGGCAAGAGAATCACTTAAGCCCAAGAGTTGGAGGTTGCTGTGAGCTGTGACACCAGGGGACTCTACCAAGGGTGACATAGTGAGACTCGGTCTCAAAAAAAAAAAAAGAAAGAGAGAAAAGAAAAATAAAAAAATAATATTCTTAGGCCAGGTGTGGTGGCTCATGCCTGAAATCCCAGCACTCTGGGAGGATGAGGTGTATGGATTGCCTGGGCTCAGGAGTTCAAGACCAGCCTGAGCAAGAGTGTGATCCCGTCTCTAAAAAATAGCCGGGTATTATGGAGGGTGCCTGTAGTCCCAGCTGCTTGGGAGGCTAAGGCAGGAGGATTAGCCTGAGTTGATTGGAGCCCAAAAGTTTGAGGTTCTGTGAACTATGATGCCACGGCACTCTACCAAAGGCTACAAAATGAGACTTCATCTCAACAAACAAATTTAAAAAAACATATATATATACACACACAATTCTTTTTCTAGCAGAAGTATACATGCTTTTCCAAAAAGGAAAAGCTGAAAAGTACACATATGTACATTCACACTCCTTGTACCAGCTAGTAGCTATTTACAATTGATGTGAATCCATCTAGTTTTTTCTGTCTGCATGAATGTATACAGAGATCTAGACTTTTTTTTGGCTTTTTTTTTTTTTTTGAGACAAGGTCTCACTGTCACCCAGGCTGGAGTGCAGTGACGTGATCATATTTCACTATAACCTTGAACTCCTGGGCTAAAGCTATCCTCTCCGATAGTGCCACTGTGCTGTGCCTTTATTTTAATTAATATTTAGCTATCATGGCTGCAAATTTTAGAACTTAGGTTTCTGAAGCTTTTGTGTTCAACTTGCAAATATTGTCATTTTATTCATAAATCTAATATAGTTTGTTTTGAAATTTCAAAAATTCATTTTACTTGTAGTCTGATTAATGTTCAATCATCCTATAAATTTAAATTGTTGAATTTTACTCAACACTTCAAACTATGCTCCTGCATTTCCTCTTCACCACTTCAAACTCTTAAAGTCTAATCAAACTTACTCTAGAATTTAAGTAGTATTTACATGCCTAATAAGGTAAAATTTGTATAGTTAATAATCAGATTCCTTCAAATGCTAAACAGCAGTTTACAAACTTAATTAGTTACATCTTTTTAAATATTTCACTCACTTGAAAACAGAAATGTAATATCAGATTCTCCTAAAACATATGAAATGTTCAAATCAAATGTACAATCACTGATTGCAACACATACACAAAAATACCAACATTGTAAATTTGCATCAACTTTTTTTTTTTTTTTT
>NW_003852515.1:4445228-4447452 GCF_000181295.1 Otolemur garnettii | reverse complement strand
AAAAAAAAAAAAATTAAAATCTGGGCCGGGCAGGGTGGCTCATGCTTATAATCCTAGCACTCTATGAGGATGAGGCAGGTGAATTTCCTGAGCTCAGGAGTTTGAGACCAGCCAGGACAAGATCAAGACCCTTTCTCTACTATAAAATAGATAAAAGCTAGCCAGGCACTGTGGCAGGCACCTGTAGTCTCAGCTACTCCAGAGGCTGAAGCAAGAGGATAACTTGAGCCCAGGAGTTTGAGGTTGCTATGAGATATGATGCCCTGGCACTCTAACAGGGCACAGAGTGAGACTCTGTCTCAAAACAAAAAAAAATTGAAATCTGCTGCAACATGTACTCCTCTTTGCCCGTATCACTCTTTTCTTTTTTTTTTTTTTAAACTCTTACACAACTTTTCATTCCTCAAATTGAGTTGAAGGAACGTTGCACCCCATCTAATTACTCTCATTCATTTGTACTTCTCCACCCCAAGTCTTACCATGATGATGAATTCAACCGTCCATCAAAGAACATAGACACCCTTGCTGGCAACAACTTTGACCACAATTTACCAATCCACTGCCATGGGTATGGTTTGAAAATCCTCTACTTCTACAATCTTAAATTTCAATACACCAATCTAATAACAACTCCCAATCCCTCCCTAGTCTGTACTTTAATTCAAGTCTAATTAGATTTGTGTGATTAAAAATCTGCTCGGATTAGTCTGGCAGGTGAGCTTCAGGAGACTTTTAAAGGAAAGAGAGGGAAGATTGTGATTTGATAGCATGAAATATAAAGGATCTATTTTTAGTTAGGATGAATGCTATGTGATGGCCCTGCAGAGAGAGATCAGTAGATGAATCAGGTTGCAATGGAAAACTCCTATTGTGGTATAGCGAGAGATGAAGTTAGTTAAATGAAAGGATGGGGAACAATTTTCTGTGAGGGCTTTAATTTGAAATGGGAATTGGGTGATATTCTCAGAGCAACACAAGTTTTCGTGCCATGGAAAAGCAGCAGGAAAACTTAAACCTTGCCAATAACATGAGACCGTCTCCAGGGGTGACTAACGACTTAACTTGCCTACAAACAAAGCCATCCCTGAGCACTTCTTGCTGTGAAATTGTAAAGCAAAAGTTTCAGAGGCTTTTCCTGACAGGTTTGTGATTTTAGGGGATCGACTAGGTTTCATAAATTTTGTCCCTCCCCTCCCCAGAAATCATGAACACAATCCTGAAAATATCAGCATTCCGGAAAATAGTAACCAAACATCTTCAGCCAGTTAGGATTACTATATATGTGGATGTCAACAACATTGGATTATATCTCCAGATTTATGGTTAACAAAAAAAAATCACACTAATTAAAGACTTTCTCTGGATGAAATCAGTTTCAGTTATTCCAGGGACCATTAGGTGATGTTGGTTAGGGTTAAAATGGCTCACGACTACCTTCCTCCCTATGGTAGGTAGCCTATAAGATAGTCCCAAGGACCCTCACCTGGTATTCTCGCCCTTGGGTGATACCCTTCTCTGAGTGTAGGCTGGTCCTAATGACTCCCTTCTAACACAAAGATCATGGAAAAAGTGACAGGATGTCATTTCCACAATTAGGTTTCAAAAAGTCTGTGGCTTCTCTTATTCGACTTTTCTCCCTCTGAGGGAAGTCAGCTACCGTGTTATATCAGCTTCTCCCTGGAGAGGTCTATGAGGCAAGGAAGCAATGTCTCTGGCCAATGGCCAGGAAGGGCATCAGGCCACACATGCCAGCTTAGAGGAAGAATAAAGCCTTGGCTTTGAATACAGCCTGTAAGTGACCCTGAGCCAGAAGAACCCAGCTTTCCTAACCCATAGACGCTGTGAGATAATAAATGCTCATTGTTTTAAGCTGCTAAGCTTTGGAGTAAACCATTAAGCAGCAATAGATACATACCCCACCTCCTCTTTAGCCTATATCAAAAAAATTTTTTTTCTTTGTGAGACAGAGTCTCATTTTTTTGTCCTTCGTAGAATGTTGTGGCATCATAAGTCACAGCAATCTCAGTCTCTTGGGCTCAAGCAATCCTCTTGCCGCAGCCTCCCAAGTAGCTGCGACTACAGGCACCACCACAATGTTTGGCTGTTTTTAGAGTCGGGGTCATGCACTTACTCTGGCTGGTCTCAAACTCCTGAGCTCAAGCAATCTACCATGAGCCACTGTGCTCGGCCTTGAAATCTTCAAATGACTTAAGAAATGTGGCTC
>NW_003852515.1:4429587-4444957 GCF_000181295.1 Otolemur garnettii | reverse complement strand
AAATGTATAGAACTTTGGTCAATACAGGAAATTATTAAATTCAGTGAAAGAAGAAAAAGATGAAATGTATTGAAAAGAAAGAAGAGCAATGAAGAATTTACTGGCAATCATAGATAAATATTACATTTTTATTCTATCATTAATACATATTATTCTTTGTGTTGACCCTTTCTTGTAGGATGGGGCATTGCATGTCTGTTAATTCTCAAATTTTGTACTAGGCACATTTTTAAAAAGTAGAAAGAAGGCTCAGCGCCTGTAGCTCAGCGGCTAGGACACCAGCCACATAAACTGGAACTGGAGTGTTCGAACCCAGCCTAGGCCTGCCAAACAACAATGACAAGTACAACCAAAAATAGCCGGGCGTTGTGGTAGGTACCTGTAGTCCCAGCTACTTGGGAGGTTGAGGCAAGAGAATTGCTTAAGTCCACGAGGTTGAGGTTGCTGTGAGCTGTGATGGCACATCACTCTAATGAGGGTGACATAGTGAGACTTTGTCTCAAAAAAAAAAAAGAAGTAGAAAGAAACAGATAAAATTAATAGTATATTTTGCCAGGTATGGTGGTGTGCACCTGCCTATAAATTCCAGCTATAGGGAGGCTAAGGAGGGAGGATCCCTTGAGGTCAGGAGTTCAAGGGTGAAGGGCACAAAAATGGTGCCAAAGTAGTCCAGCCTGGAAGACAGAGGAAGACCATGTCTCTAAAAAAAGGGGGGGAAATTACTACATTGATTTTGCATATTTTTAAAACCACACAATTTGCTTCTGCTCACATATATTCAACCTTCCATGGTTCCAGTGAAATAGGTAAGTTTACATTTTGTATTGGGATACAGTGTTTACTTTTAAACTTACACGAGACTGATAGTAAACATTCTATGTCTGAACATTTAACAGAGAGGTATAAAAATATTCATCTCATCAGTTAGAATATTTTCTGAGCCAAAAGGCCTAGAAGTGATAGAGTATTTTCTGAAGCTAATGCTTCAGAAAAGTAATAATGTTACTTTTTGGTAACAGGAAAACAGAGTATTTTCTGAAGCTAATGCTTCAGAAAAGTAATAATGTTACTTTTTGGTAACAGGAAAAGACAACAGAATCTTAATAAGCACAGGCTGAGTCTCCAAAAAAGGCAGAAAGTTAAGGTTTAGAAAATGTGGTGGGACTTTTCTGTCTCTCTCTTCTATAAATTGCTAACCAACCATCTGGAGCCAAGCTGGCCATAGTAGTTAAGGGTATATGTGTTGTAGTATAATAACTTGTTCCAAACTTTTTCCCCCTTAATGATAGAGGCTCCCACCCACCTCCTAGTCATCTACCTGATAATTATGGAATTATCCTTTTGACTTTTAACTAGACAGATACATTTTCTTAGTTTTCAGCTAGTAATTTATGTACATTCTGAGAAAAATGTTTGTTGGCTTGTTGGTTGGGGTTCACATTAAATAAATAAGTAGAGAAAAATTATTTTTCACAGAGTTCCTTTTAAAAAGAGCTTTGTGGAGAAATCACAGAAATCAATAACTCAGAAAGTGATTCAGGCAAGCTGGGCTCTAGAAGTAAAGAAATTTTAGGAAAAATTAACTGGTTAATTTTGCATATATTTTCTCTTTTTATGTGTCCCAGAAGCATATATAATTTCTAAAAAACTACATCAAAATAAGTCTAAAACAGCTCTTTCAATGAGTAAAATGTAATAATTCTAAATGATAAGACATTATTTTTTCCCTAGTACTATATAAAATAAGTGGATCTTACAATTAATGACATCTTATACTTGATAGAATACAGCAATCCAATCCATGTAGTAATTTTTGTGTGTGTGTGAGAGTCTTATTCTGTTGCTCAGGCTGGAATGTAGTGGGATAGGGTCATTGTAGCTCACTCCAACCTCAGGGTCCTGGCCTCAAGCAATCGTCCTGCCTCAGCCTCCTGAGTAGCTGGGGCCACATGTACAAGCCACCATGCCTGGCTAATTTTTCTATTTTTTTTTTTGTAGAGACATCAAAACATACCCAAATTTCCTTCTAATACTATATCATACTTTTAGTAGGCTTGCCCTAATTTTAATTACGCATCATATTCATTCATTTAACAAAAATGGAAAGCTCTGTGTGCACCAAAGTGCTGAACTAAATAGAAATAGTACTTGTTCTCATAGAGCTCATATCCCAGGAAATGAATAATCCTCAATTACAAATTGTGATATCTGCTCAAAGGGGAAAGCGTAGGGTGTTTGCAGAGACCATACACTGGAGACCTAATTTATTTGTATTTTATTTTTAAATTTAATTTCAGATTAATGTGAGAGTAGAAACAATTAGGTTACATTGTTCGCATTTGTTAGGTAAAGTTCAAGTTGTAGCTGAGCCCTTCACCCAGGAGGTGTGCCATATGCCCCCACATTGGGTCCCAATCCCCCTCCCTCTTACCCCTCCCTCTTCTTTCCTCCCTCTTCCTACCACTTGAGTTTGTTTTTCTTTCTTGTGGACATATAGTTGTTCATCTGCTGATTTCATGTTAGTATTGAATGCATTGGATACTTGCTTCTCATTCTTGTTGTACTTTAACTAAGGAGAATGTTCTTCAGCTCCATCCAAGTTAATACAAAAGACATCAAGTCTCCATTTTTTTTTTTTTTTTTTTAGAGACACAGTCTTGCTTTGTTGCCCTCGGTAGTGTACCGTGGCATCACAGCTCACAGCAACCTCCAGCTCTTGGGCTTAGGCAATTTTCTTGCCTCAGCCTCCCGAGTACCTGGGACTACAGGTGCCTGCTACAATGCCCGGCTATTTTTTTGTTGTTCTTGTTGCAGTTTGGCCAGGGCCAGGTTCAAACTCACCACCCTTGGTATATGGGGCTGGTACCCTACTCACTGAGCCACAGGCACCGTCCAGTCACCATCTTTTTTTTTTTTTTAATGGCTGAACACTATTCTATAGTATACATATTTATTAATCCATTCATGAGTTGAGAGGCACTTGGGTTGATTCCTTGCCTTAGCAATTGTAAATTGAGCTGTAAAACACATTCTACTGCAAATGTCCTTCTGATATAATGATTTTTTTCCTTCTAGGTAGATACCTAGTAATGAGACTGTGGGATCAAATGGAAGGTTTACTTTTAGCTCTTTGAGGATTCTCCATGCCTCTTTCCCAAAGGGCTGTATTAGTTTGCAATCCCACTGGCAGTGCAAAAGTGTTCCCTTCTTGGAGACTTAATTTAAATTAAATGGTAAAGGAAGGTTTCTCTTAAGAGATGTAAACTGAGACCTGTAGAAAGATTTGTTCAGGTTGGCGCCCACAGCTCAGTGGGTAGGGGACTGGCCATATACACGGAGGCTGGTGGGTTCAAACCTGGCCTGGGCCAGCTAAAACAACAAAGGCAACAACAACAACAACAAAAATAGCCAGACATTGTGGCAGGCGCCTGTAGTCCCAGCTACTTGGGAGGCTGAGGCAAGAGAATTGCTTAACCACATGAGTTTGAGGTTGCTGTGAGCTGTGATGCCACAGTACTCTACCCAGTGTGACAGTCTGAGACTCTGTCTCAAAAGAAAGAAAAGAAAAGAAAGATTTGTTCAAGTTAGTCAGACAAAGGGTGTGGCGGTGGGGAGGATGGGGACCAAGGGGGACTGTGCTCCAGGAAGAGGAAAGGGGATACAAAGACTTTGAAGTAGAAAAATGTGTGGTGTGTCAAGGAACTAAAATAAGGCCCGAAGGGCTACACTGATAGCAGGTAAGATGGAGAGAAACTTTGAATCCCGCGATGCTTTAAAGTCATGCTAATGAGTTTAGATGTGTGTTGAATTCAGTGGGAAATGAATGAAGGTTTTAATGGGGGTGGAGCAGGGTGTGACTTGATCCTCAGTTTACATAATTTTAAGTGTAAATTGTTGCAAAGAATAGATTGCACAAGATAAAGTAGGAGGCAATAGTGTAACAGAGAGATGATGATGATTTTGAACAAGTTGAGCAAGAATGCAGTAGAGAGGAAGAGAATAGAGTGGATGGATTTTGTATGCAGGGTGAAGGGAGTTAAGGAGAGTGGTGCTCAGGATAATGCTCAGGTTTCTGACTTAAGAAACTGGGTGTTGGCCAGGCCCAGTGGCTCACTCCTATAATCTTAGCACTCCCGGAGGCTGAGGAGGGTGGGATTGCTTGAGTTCAAGTTCAAGAGTGAGCAAGAGTGGGAACACAGCTCTAAAAAATAGCCAGGTGTTGGGGCAGGCACCTGTAGTCCCAGCTACTCCAAGAGTTTGAGGTTGCTGTGAGTTATAATGTCAAGGCACTCTACCTAGGGCAATAAAGTGAGGCGAGGCGAGGAGAGGAGAGGAGAGGAGAGGAGAAGAGAGGAGGAAGGAACTGGGTGTTTTTGCCCTAGAGAAGAGCTCAGGGCAGCACTCCAGGCTCATTCCACTTCAGCTATACTGATAAGGCTAATAAAAGCCTTTTGGAGCCACATAGGAGCTGAGCTGACACCTGGTTAGTCTCTATTCTCCTTTTCTCATCCATTAAAGTCTTTCCTTGTCCGTGGAAAGGTGCTTAGAGATGCCTTCTACCAAGATGCGAAAGATTGGAAGAGGAAGACTTTGGGGGAAATAGAGTACAATTTTAGGCAAATTAAGGTTGAAATGTTTGTAAAAATCAAATCATAATGTATCAGGTAAGCAGTCTGACGTGTAAGTTTGGAGGTCTAAAGAAAGGTCTGGGACAGGCAGGATGGCTCATACCTGTAATTCTAGCACTCCGGGAGTCCAAGGTAGGAGGATTGCTTGAGGCCAGAAGTTCCAGACCAGCTTGAGCAAGAGCAAGATCCTGTCTCTACTAAAAATAGGAAAATTAGTTGGGCGTTGTGGTGGGCGACTGTAATCCCAGCTACTTGGAGGGCTGAAGCAGGAGGATCACTTGTACACAAGAGTCTCAGGTTACTATGAGCTAGGCTGACAACACAGCACCATAGCCTAGCCTGGGGCAACAGAATGAGACTCTGTCTCAGAAAAAAAAAAGAAAGAAAGCAAGAAAAGAGGAGAGAAGTCTTGGCTAGAGGTAGAATTCGGAGTTACCAGACTATGGAAGGTATTTAAACCATAAGATTGGGTGAGATCATCTAGGAAGACAGTACAGAAAGAGGAGAGCCCAAAACACACAGTATCTGCAAGAAACTCATCCTCTAAAGGTTGGGCTGCAGCAGCCAGCGTATTTCCCTCTTCTTGGGCTCATTTTTCTATTTATTCATCTGTTCTGTCATGTATATGTACATCTAGTTCCTATCTGAATCCTGCACTAGATATCCTGGAGTATTTTTTCCCTTGCCATAACAGCCAAAGGGAGGATCCAGGTTTTGGCAGCACCTGAATCATATATAATTCAGGAGACTTCTTTAAGAAAAAAAATATATCATAGACTACGTTCTGTAATTTTTTTTTTTCGAGACAGAGCCTCAAGCTGTCCCCCTGGGTAGAGTGCTGTGGCATCACAGCTCACAGCAACCTCCAACTCCTGGGCTCAAGCAAGTCTCCTGCCTCAGCCTCCCAAGTAGCTAGGACCACAGATGCCTGCCACAACACCTGGCTACTTTATGGTTGTAGCCGTCGTTGTTTGGTGGGCCTGGGCCGGATTCCAACCCACCACCTTAGGTGTATGGCTGGCACCCTAGCCACTTGAGCCACAGGTGCTGAGCCATTTTTTTTAATTTTTAAGAGACAAAAGGAAAAAGAATACAGAATTTTAAGTATAAAATTAGGCACAAAGTAAATATTTATTTAGAATTGAAAAAGAAATCACAATAAATTACGAATTTCTAGAAGCTGACAAATGCCACAGATTTCATAAAGCCAAAAGAAGTAACTTTATTTTTATTAAATTATGCTAATTATTAACAAATTAACTGCATGACACACCTTTTTTCCCTCCCTTTTCTGGCTGTATAATTTTTCAGTGTCTCTTCTCATGATAATGCTTTACGAAAATCATATTTTTTAGAGAGAGTAGAGAGATAATCCAATCTTTTATAATGCACATGGTCAATCAAACTTATTATTATTAACAGCTTAAAAATTCTGCATTAAAACTCATGACTGAAGGCTCGGTGCCTGTGGCTCCAGTGGCTAAGGCACCAGCCACATACACCTAAGGTGGTAGGTTCGAATCCAGCCCAGGCCCACTAACAATGATGGCTGCAACCAAAAAATAGCCGGGCATTATGGCGGGCACCTGTTGTCCCAGCTACTTGGGAGGCTGAGGCAGGAGACTCGCTTGAGCCCAGGAGTTGGAGATTGCTATGAGCTGTGATGTCACAGCACTCTACCCAGGGGGACAGCTTGAGGCTCCTGTCTCAAAAAAAACCCAAACAAACAAACAAAAAAAACTCATGACTGGTTATGCCACGTAAACTTTTAGAACTATTGTCAGATTTGGAAAAATCTCAATTAAGTTTCATATATGACTGGTAAGATTTCAGGGCCATTTGAATTCCTTCATGCCAGTTTGCATGCCATCTTGTGTGAAACCACCTGACTTTGTCAGTACAAGATGTGTTAGGTATGCTAGGATGCAATCCTATCATGCATGCATCAAATATATGACTTTACACGACGGCACACTTGCTATTTGTAATAATGCTATAGGCTTTTCCCTGCAAACAAGGGAATTCTGATAAATCCTATTTGTGCCATTCCCATTTTTTTTTCTTTTTTTTGTAAGCAGAGCCTCAAGCTGTCACCCTGGGTAGAGTGCCATGGCGTCACAGTTCACAACAATCTCAAACTCTTGGGCTTAAGTGATTCTCTTGCCTCAGCCTCCCAAGTAGCTGGGCCTACAGTCGCCCACCACAACACATGGCTATTGTTTTTTTTTTTTTTGGTTGTAGTTGTCATTGTTGTTTGGCAGGTCTGGGCTGGATTCAAACCTGCCAGCTCCGGTGTATGTGGCTGGTGCCCTAGCCACTAGGTGCTGAGCCTCCCATTTTAAAAAATGAATATGTTTATGCTTATCTACATTGCATTACTAAACACATAGATTCCTGATAGCAGAAGACTTCCATAGGTATTGATGAGAACCTAACATTTTAGTATACAATATCACATGCTTACCTACTGTAAGAATTTTCTACAGACTAGGTTCTGGCTTTGCGTATTTCAAATCTTATGCTCCTCTGCTACCCAAATAGAATGCTTACATTGCATGACAACTCCTGGCCCTGGATCTTTTTGTCATAGTTGACAGTGAGTTGGCATTGGGAGGTGGGAGTGCATCCAGAAGCCACTATCAATGACTTCATTATCCACAGAAGTAGTTGTGAATTCCACAAATATATTCCACTGAATTCAAACTAAATAAGGATATCCCCAACTCAACATCCCAACATTACCCAACATGAGAAATCTGAGTGGAAACAGACTAGTTTTAACCAGTTGCAGTTAAAATATATTACTTGTGAAATTTTTACAAATACATATGACCATGAGAGCTCACTGCTAGGGCCTGTCCCAGGGCATCTGTAGGGCCCTATGGAAGCCAAACTTTATTAGTTTCTTGGTGTACCTGCCCAGAGTCAGAGCATTGTATCTCCAAAGATAGCAGTGTTGGCTCGGCGCCTGTGGCTCAAGTGGCTAAGGCGCCAGTCACATACACCTAAGATGGCGGGTTCGAATCCAGCCCAGGCCCGCCAAACAACAGTGATGGCTGCAACCAAAAAATAGCCGGGCGTTGTGTCGGGCGCCTGTGGTCCCAGCTACTTGGGAGGCAAAGGCAAGAGACTCACTTGAGCCCAGGAGTTGGAGGTTGCTGTGAGCTTTGATGCCACAGCACTCTACCCAGGGGAACAGCTTGAGGCTCTGTCTCAAAAACAAAACAAAACAAAACAAAACCAAAGATAGCAGTGTTAACCCCCTCTTTCATTCCCTCTTTGTAGGCAGAACAGTTCATGTCACTCTCCTCACACACTCCTATGAATTAGTACTGGGGAAATCTCAAGGTGATGATGATTGGAGGAACTGCTCTGAGGATACGAATGGCTAGTATTTTAGTTTGTTTCAGTTCTGAAAGATAAAAAGAGCTCTTGAGGTTGGTTACAAGACAAAGTGAATATACTTAACATTACTGAAGGCTCGGCGCCTGTGGCTCAAGTGGTTAAGGCACCAGCCACATACACCTGAGCTGGCAGGTTTGAATCCAGCCCTGGCCCACCAAACAACAATGATGGCTGCAAATAAAAAAAAGCCAGGCGTTGTGTTGGGTGCCTGTAGTCCCAGCTACTTAGGAGGTGGAGGCAGGAGACTTGCTTGAGCCCAAGAGTTGGAGGTTGCTGTGAGCTATGATGCCACAGCACTCTACCCAGGGCAACAGCTTGAGGCTCTGTCTCAAAAAACAAAAACATTACTGAACTACACTCTTAAAAATCAGTAAGAAGGTAAATTTTAGGCTGGGTGCAGTGGTTCATGCCTAGTAATCCTGGCACTCCGGGAGGCCGAGGTGGGTGGATTGCCTGAACTCACAGGTTGGAGACCAGCCTGAGCCAGAGACCTTATCTCTAAAAACAACCGGGCGTTGTGGTGGGCGCCTGTGGTCCCAGCTACTTGGGAAGCTGAGGTAAGAGTTTGAAGAATTGAACCCAAGAGTTTGAGATTGCTGTGAGTTATGTTGCCTTAACTCTTCCGAGGGCAACAAAGTGAACCTCTGTCTCAAAAAAATAAAAGGTCAATTTTATGTTATTTTTATACTACACATATACATGAAACTTTTATTAATCTCTTCAATATCTATCATCATACTACTGTTCTAAATCTTAATGGTGTGTATTTTATTATAATAGTCCCCTTTTAATTTCAAATTTAAACCTATATTCTATCTGAAGTTGGTTTTTGTACGTCTCTTCCTTATAATAGCTATGTTAGGTTTTGGTGCCAAGATTTAATTAATTTTCTTTTGTTTTTTAACTTTATTTATTTTTTTGTTGTTGCAGTTTGGCCAGGGCTGGGCTTGAACTCACCACCCTCGGTACATGGGGCTGATACTCCACTCACTGAGCCACAGGTACCACCCAATTTTCTTTTGTTTTTAAAGCAGTTTACTTGCAGCTGAATGTGCGTGACAGACCTGGTGTATAGGGACCTGAGAAAGCGTGCCCTTAAATTTTCAAATTTATTATCTTAAGTTATGTTGGTTTGTATCTTTTTATGCAAGATCCCATTTTCTATTTAATACTGACATACCTTCACTTTTCTTGAATAGTCTCTCCAGAGAGTTTATCTATTTTGTCTTTTCAAAGAACTAGTTATTGACTAGTGATTCTAATATGTGTATGCTGCTTTTTTTTTAGTTGACAGATACATTTTATATTTCCGCTGTGTACTACATGATGGTTTGAAGTACATATACATGGTAGAATGGTTAAATCTAGATTTTTTATTTTCTTTCTGAGACAGGAGTTTGCTGTGTTTCCCAGGCTAGAGTGCAGTGGTGGCGTCACAGCTCACTGCAACTTCAAACTCTTGGGCTTGAGCGATCCCCCTGCCTCAGGCTCCTGAGTACCTGGGACTACAGGGCATGTACTCCAGATAACTTTTTTTCTATTTTCTGTAGAGACGGGGTCTTGCTCTTGTTCAGGCTAGTCTTGAATTGCTGGCCTCAAGTTATCCTATCACCTCTGCCTCCCAAAGTACTAGGGCTACAGGCTTGAGCTACCAGTCCTGGCCTGTAGCCAAGCGCATTACCTTAGGTACCATTTTGGGGGTAAGAGCACATAACATCTACTCTTATATTTTATAAGAATACAATATACTGTCATCAACTATATGCACATGTTCTATTTCTTTCTACTTTCTTTGGCTTTAATTTGATGATTATTTTACCCCTAACTTTCTGAGATGGTTGCCTAATAATTGTTTTTCAGCCTCTTCATTTATGGTTCTATTTTTTCTTCAAAGTATGTCTTTAGCTCACAAGTTTAATATGTAATTTTTAATCATTTCAAAACATTTTGTAATTTTCTTTTGTGTTTTCTTTGACATATGGATCATTTTCTAAATGAAGACCAAAAACTTCTAATATTAAACATTGAAATAAACATGGGCCTAAATACATCTAAGAACGGTAAAGGGCCAGGTGTGGTGGCATGTGTGAAATCCCAGCATGCTGGGAGACAAAGCTGGGATAATCACTTGAGCCCAGGAATTCAAAACCAACCTGGGCAACATAGCAAGACTCTCAATAACAGGTTAAAAAAAGAAAGAGAGAAACAGGCATGGTGTTATATGCCTGTAATCTCAGGAGGCTGAGGCAGGAGGACTGCTTGAGTTTGGGAGCTCAAGGCTGCCATTAGCCATAATTGCACCCTTGCACTCCAGCCTGGGCAAGAATGAGACCCTGGCTAAAAAAAAAAAAAAAAAAAAGGAAAAGATGAATAAAATTGAGTAAGATAATTTTTTTTTTTTTTTGAGACAGAGCCTCAAGCTGTCCCCTTGGGTAGAGTGCCGCGGCATCACAGCAACCTCCAACTCCTGGGCTCAAGCGAGTCTCCTACCTCAGCCTCCCAAGTAGCTGGGACCACAGGCCACAGGCCACGAGCACCCACCACAATGCACAGCTATTTTTTGGATGTAGCCATCAATGTTGTTTGGTGGCCCGGGCTGGATTCAAACCCGCCACCTTAGGTGTATGTGGCTGGCGCCTTAGCCACTTGAGCCACAGGCACCAAGCTAAGTAAGATAATTATTTATCCAATTTTTCTTGTTCAGGGGTCACCAGTAGCCAGAACCTATCCCAGCAGCTCAGGCTGCAAGGTAGGAACTAACCCTAGACATCATTCCATGGAAGGGTACACTCACACACATAGCTGAACTCACTCAGACTGGGATAAGGAATACTTACCTCTCCATGTGCATAGTTTTGAGATGTGGGAGGAAAACTGAAGTATCTGGAGAAAAACCAATGCAGACATGAGGACAACATGCAAACTCCACACTGACAGTGGCCCTGACTGGGAAGTGATTTTGTTTTCATTCATGTTATAATAAAATGAGGCTCCTCAAGGGCTGCTGTAATATAAAGAGCCTTGACCATATGACAAAGTAACAGAAACAAGAGTTGGAATAGTTATTTCTTCTTTTCAACTTGAATATATCTGTGTATATTAAACATCTTTTTCTTCTCTCTTCTCACTCCCCTGCCATCTAACATAATTTGTGCTAATGGCAATAGGATATCATTCGGGGAAACTGTGATGAAACATTCTTTTATTTTACAATTCAGCTGGGCGTGAAGATCACGCAGAGTGGACAAAGAGACTTTGTTTCCTCCTGTGGGGAAAGGGTTGCTTGATTTAAATTTATGAAGGAAACTGATCATCTTAGCTTTATGCATGACTTTGTTATTGTTTTTGTTTGTAAATTAAGAATGTTTAAAGAAAAAAATGTATATAGATGCCAAGTCATGGACTGTGGTGGCTTTGTACTATGTGAAATTAGCTAAACTGGAAGTGTATTTACCAGATTTCCCCCTCAGTATAGTATAGGTCTTCATCAGTGCTGAAGACAAAACGACTTTGTACGCAGTTTGAAAGGCAGAAGTGAAGCAGTAGCCAGTGCTGGGCACTAGGCACTACGGCAACTTGCACAGGTTGTCACTGGTCTAATAGTGGTGAGAGGAAGCATCAGGGCTTGAAGTGCTTTCTGCTCCTTCCTTCAGCTGTTACAATTTATGAGCCAAGTACATGTGCAACACCATGGCAACTTCTGCTAGTAGAGAGAACCAGACGTGGGCTCTAGTTTGTCCTCATGAACTCCAGTTGTCCCTTGGGTTCCTGTTGTCCTCAGTTCTTGTTCACATCCAGCATTCCTTCCAAGCTATTGTCCTCAGTTCTTGTTCACATCCAGCTATTCCTTCCACGCTGACCTATAGTGGCTTTAGCTCTGTACCAGATGCTGACACCAGCACAGCACAGCACCCCCACCCCATCCCTGCCCCAGAGGCCATTATTGTGCAAAATCTACTGGGGTGTCTAACTTTTTTCCTTTTCTGCCCCACAATGGAAGAATAAGAGTTGTCTTGGGTCACACAGTAAATACACAAATACTAAGGAAAAAAGTCCTCACAAAATCAGCATGGGGTTGGACACCCCTGAATCCCTATCATAAATCCCTTCTTTATCTCTTACAACTGTGCTTCTCTGAGTGAACCAGAACATACATACAGTTTTCTTCTTCTTTTTTTTTTTTTTTTGTGTGTGTGTGAGACAGAGTATTACTATGCCACCCTCGGTAGAGTGCTATGGCGTCACAGCTCACAGCAACCTCAAACTCTTGGACTTAAGCGATTCTCTTGCCTCAGCCTCCCAAGTAGCTGAGACTACTGGCGCCCCCCCACGATGCCTGGCTATATTTTTTGTTGTGGTTGTGGTTGTTTAGCTGGCTAGGGCAGGGTTCAAATCTGCCAGCCTTGGTGTATGTGGCCGATGCCACAATCTCTGTGCTATGGGTGCTGAGCCTCTTATCATTTTCTTAATATAATCTGAGTCTTTATCTTTTAATTGAAGCTTGATGGTTTACATCGAGTGTATTCAGATCTAAATCGATTCTTTGTTTTTTGTTTATTCCGTCTGTTCTGTGCTGTCTTCTCTCTTTTCTCAATTTCTTTTGGATTACTCTGCTACTCTCTCGTACTGGATTGTTATACATTCTTTTGGTAACCCTAGAAATTATAACATACATCTTCGATTTACTTTAGTTTAAGATAAATTACTATTTTTACGGCTTCTTTAAAATGCAAAAGCTTTATGGTCCTCCATTTACATTCCTAATGACTTACATGCCAATATTTTTGTTCTAACTACATTTTTTTTAGTTTTTGTCCTTTTTTTTCATTTTTTGTAATTTATTTTATTTTTCAGGACAGGAATTACGTTTATTTAAAACTCTATAAGGCATTGTTATTTTACCTGGTCAATGTTCATTTGGTTTTACACAGATATTTTACCGTCTTGATTGCTTTTCATATCTTCCACATGAAATCCTTTAGTGTGGGTTTTGCTAGTGACAAATTCTGATTTTGTCTGAAAAAGTCTTCACTTTATCTTTTTAAGGGACGCTGAATTCTAGATTTAAATTTATTTTCTGTATTTTGAAGATACTAATGACAAATATTTTGTTTTTGTCAGGCTTGATGGGAATGTACCTATTTTTATTGCTATTTTCAAATAACCAAACTTTGGTTTTATTTAAACTTTTTTTTCTTTTGTTAATGTCGGCCTTTCCTTTATTACATATTCCCTTCTCCTGGTTCATCTTGTCCTTGTGTTAGTTTGTTATTCTTTTTTTTTTTTTGGTGACAGAGTCTCACTCAGTTGCCTTGGGGTTGGGTTCCATGGTGTTATACCTCATAGCAACCTCAAACTCTTGGGCTCAAGCAATCCTCTTGTCTCAGTCTCCCGAGCAGCCCGACTAAAACCCACCATGACACCCAGGTAGTTTTTCTGTTTTTAGTAGAGATGAAGTCTTGCTTTGCTCAGGTTGATACTCAACTCCTGAGCTCAGGTGATCTACCTGCCTTAGCTTCCCAGAGTGGCCCTACTGCTTTGAGCCACAGGCGCTGCCTGAGCCTTATTCAAATTTTTTAATAAAAATACTTCAGCTGGTACAGTGGCACACACCTGTAGTTCTGTATTGATTGCAGGAGTTTGAGGCCAGCCTGGGTAATAGAGTGAGACTCTGTCTCTTAAAAATAAAAACTCAACATTATTTATTTCTTCTGAGTGTAGAATTGTGTCCTATGGGCTCAGTGCCCGTAGCACAGTGGTTACGGGCTAGCCACATACACCAAGGGAGCCGGGTTTGAACTTGGCCCAGGCCAGCTAAACAATAATGACAACTGCAACACAAAATAGCTGGGTGTTGTGACAGGTGCCTGTAGTCCCAGCCACCTGGGAGGCTGAGGCAAGAGAATCTCTTAAGCCCAAGAGTTTGAGGTTGCTGTGAGCTGTGATGCCATAGCACTCTACTGAGGGCAACATAGTGAGACTATCTCCAAAAAAAAAAAAAAAAAAAAAAGAATTGGGTCATACAGGTTTTAAGATGCAGATTGTACTCTTTTTAAATGTTTGTAATTTCAGTTTTATTTTCTCTTTGGTATAAATAGGTGGACTTGCTGGTCCTCTAATTTTTAGAGGCCTATCATCTAGTTGTATTGGATTATAATCAGAAAACATAGCCTGTAAAGTCCCTCTCTTTTGAAACTTGTTGTAGTTTAAATTACGGCCAGTATATGCTTGATTTTTGTAAATCTTCCATGGTCACCAGAAAGAATGTATATTTTTATAATGGGGTAGAAAGTTGTATATTTGCCTGATTTTATTACTAATATAGAACCTTCCTATTATTTTTTGCCTACTTATCTTTTAAATTTTGAAAGAGATTTATTAAGCTCTCCCACTATAACTGTGTGTATACAATTCTAACCAAGTTCTTATATTGCTAGGGGTTTCTGTACATTCAGCATTATTATTGGGTGCACATAATATCTTTTATTTTCACATTATATTCCTTTTCCACACTTATGGTTTGGCCTTCATTTTTCTATATCTGATATGAATATTCTTATTCTTGCTGTTTGCATTTAGGTAAACATTAATAAATCCTAAATGAATTATAATACCTAGTTTTCTATTTTTTTTCTTTTCTTTTTTTTTGAGAGAGTTTTACTTCATGGCCTTTGATAGAGTGCTACAGCATCACAGCTCACAACCTCAAACTTTTGGGCTCAAGTGAGTCTCTTGCTTAAGCCACCCAAGTAGCTGGGACTACAGGCACCCGCCATAACACCTAGCTATTTTTAGAGATGGGGGGTGTCTTGCTCTTGCTCAGGCTGGTCTCGAACCTGTGAGTTCAGGACGATCCACTCGCCTTAGCCTCCCAGAGTGCTAGGATTTTTTTTTTTTTTTTTCTATTTGAGACAGAGCCTCAAGCTATCGCCCTAGGTAGAGTACCCTGGCCTCACAGCTCGCAGCAACCTCCAACTCCTGGGCTTAAGCAATTCTTTCGTCTCTGCCTCCCAAGTAGCCAGGACTACAGGCACCTGCCACAATGCCCAGCTGTTTTTTGGTTGTAGTTGTCATTGCTGTTTGGCAGGCCCGGGCTGGATTCAAACCCGCTAGCTCTGATGTGGCGGGTGCCTTAGCCTCTTGAGCTACAGGCACTGAGCCACCACAGACTAGGATTACAGGCATGAGCCACCGCGCCTGGCCAGATTTCTATACTAGGTAATGTGAAGGGGTTAACAGACTCCATAAGAAGATAAAGTTTCTTGATTCTATGTTCTTCATTAGATATGCTAGTTTTACTAATAGCATTATCTTAGTAAGATTCTTTTTTTTTTTTT